>NC_041393.1:580362531-580396858 GCF_002162155.2 Triticum dicoccoides
ATATATATATATATATATATATATATATATATATATATATATATAATGTGGTTAGAAGGGAAAACATAAATTGGACACAACATTATTATTCTAATATGTAGATAAATAGAACAGAGACCTGCATTTTATTAAAAAAATACATTGGGCTGCCGATCTTTAAGAAAAAGCCCATAGGCCGGCATGGACTGAGGGAGTCCTGGATTAGGGGGTGTCCGGATAGCCGAACTATCATCATCGGCCGGACTCCAAGACTATGAAGATACAAGATTGAAGACTTCGCCCCGTGTCCGGATGGGACTTTCCTTGGCGTGGAAGGCAAGCTTGGCGATACGGATATGTAGATCTCCTACCATTGTAACCGACTCTGTGTAACCCTAGCCCTCTCCGTTGTCTATATAAACCGGATGGCTTTAGTCCGTAGGACGAACAACAATCATACCATAGGCTAGCTTCTAGGGTTTAGCCTCCTTGATCTCGCGGTAGATCTACTCTTGTAACACACATCATCAATATTAATCAAGCAGGACGTAGGGTTTTACCTCCATCAAGAGGGCCCGAACCTGGGTAAAACATCGTGTCCCTCGTCTCCTGTTACCATCCGCCTAGACGCATAGTTCGGGACCCCCTACCCGAGATCTGCCGGTTTTGACACCGACATTGGTGCTTTCATTGAGAGTTCCTCTGTGCCGTCGCGATCAGGAAGGATGCCTTTTCTCGTCTTTAAAGACGGCACCGTCGTCAAGGGAGCCTTGGCCGCTGGCCAAACTATCCGGCTAGGTGGTTTTCTTATGACCGCCTGTTCGGCCACCGCTCCGACGATGACCTCTCAGGTCATCAAAAGCGATCTTCATGTCAGCTCGGAATACGCCGAGCAGCTAGATCCGATGGAGCTCTCCTCCGTAAACGAGCTCTTGGATCGCATTGCTGCCCTGGGAGTCGCTACCGACTCTGATCAGATTGGGCTTAAAACCGATCTGAGAGAAATTAACTCTCCCCAGGCTACCCACCACATTGTTGTGGTAGAGGATCAATGCGGCGACTCTTCTTCTATGTTGAAAACCAACTATGTCCGGATTCCTGATCCCTCCATGCCGGATTCCCGTGGAGGGACGGACACCAATCAAATACTGAACCTAAAGTCAGGCATCGGACCAGATTCGTTGGAAAGCATCCAACAAACCAAGCTTCCAAATCCGGAAGCCTCTTGGCCTTTGAGCCTCAGATCGGGCGGGGTTCCGAACTTAATTCCGCCCGCCCACCCAAACATAAGCGATCTATCTCAAATACGGCAAGAGCCCGATGAAACAGTACATCATTACTGGGCCAAATTCCTCCTGGTTATGAATAGGATAAAGGACTGCCGTGAAGAAAACGCGATTTCAATTTTCTGCAACAATTGCACGGACAAGGGAATCATAAACGCCACCAGTCGTTGCGAAGTTACACGCTTCGCCGACCTAGCGACCTTTGTACAAAAATACTGCGCGATGGAGAGTGCCTGGAAAACCGAAACTAGGTTTTGGGACAATCCGGCCCTGAATACAATCCCAGTCCGAAATAAAAGAGTGCGTCATACTCAAGCACCTGGGTTAAAAACCAAAAAGCAAAAAACCCCTAAAGGGTACAGAACCGTACTGGAGGGATGGCTTAACGGACCCTGCAAAATCCACAGTACGGAGGGCGCCACTCCAACACATAGCCTTCGAGCATGTTGGATACTACGGCAGGTGGCCAAAAGTGGCGAAGGCTTTTTAGCCCCGGGCAACCAGCCCAGCAGTACCAGTACGGTATTAACAGTCTTCGAGACTTTCGCATCAAATAACATGCGGAAACGAACAATCCGCAGCCTCACGGAATCTAACATGCACTGGGTAGAGGAGCTCGACTCCATACTCTGGGGGCTGCGGACCACGCCAAACCGCACAACCGGATTCACACCATTTTTTATGGTATACGGCGCTGAGGCAGTTTTGCCCTGCGATATAATTCATGACTCACCTCGCGTGTGCATGTACGAGGAAAGAGAAGCCGAGCTGGATCGGCAGGACAGTTTGGACGCTTTAGAGGAGGAGCGCGACGTGGCAAAATCCCGTTCTGCATTCTATCAACAGCAGGCTTGAAGATATCAAAGCAGAGAAGTACGGGCCAAAACTTACAATGTTGGCGAGCTAGTTCTATGCCTGCCGGACAAGAAAAAGGACAAACTTAAGCCCAAATGGGAAGGTCCTTTCATCATCGACCAAGTCCTTATCGGCGGTGCATACCGTCTATGCAAAGCATCTGACAACCGACTCGAGCCAAACCCATGGAACGCAGCCCGTCTCCGAAGATTTTACGCCTAGCGCCGGACTCAGGGTTCGTCTCCTTCCTCCGTCCACCTTTCATGTTTTTTTGCTGTCTTCGTTTTCCCTCCCTTTTCCACCCTCTTTCAGTACAAACCTCTTGAGGGCTAATCTACGCTTCGTTCGCACTCGCTCGATGTGCTACTCGCACTCGTTATACCTGGGGGCTTCTTTAATAGAAGCTTATTTACATGGGCTTCATGCCCACCACATGTGTCACACTTCCGCATGTACCTTTTGATCACCATTATATGCATCGATATGACTTAAGTTTTGGCCAAGCCGGGTTGCCTGGCTCCTGTGCTTACCCCTACGTTCCCAATTGTTCGGCAAGGAGGTAAAGGGAGCACCTCTGCGATTGTTACTGCCGGGTCAGCCGGATGTGTACCTCAGACTGGGTGAAGCCGAAGGCTAGTGTTCTTAAGGGAATATTCGGTCGGTGACCTGAAAGATGATTTATTACTTACTTATTTATCTGCCCCCAGATGCTTTTTCTGCTATTTTCGCAGTCCGGACATGCACTTTAGGGCATGCCTCCCAGGGAAAGGAACCCTTAACGGAACTATTCTCCCTGGAAGATGTTTCTTACTAACCATGTAATATAACATAGCTAGTTGGGCACTTGTCTGATAAAGCAATTATGACCCCTACGCCTTGTCTCCATGCATGCCCCGGTTCTTTTATAACCGCCAGGGTATTCGGACACACTCCGGACTGTTGGGTCCCGAGGTTGAAGCGAAAAGGTCCTCAAAGGCAAACGATCTACAACCCGGCTAGAAGGCATTTTACATGTCATTTTAAAATTACATCGTCAAAACTGACTGATTGTACTCCTCTTCAATCCTATCTAACAGGCTGTCTAATTTACAGTCCTGTTGGGAATATTTCGCGGCCAGCTCTACTTGGCCGTACATCAAGCTCACAGGGATCTCCTTCCCATCAGGCCCCACAGGTCCGACCTCGGCCATGTGGTTTGGGTCAGCCTTCGGGTACCGCGTCTTCACCATGGCCCAGGCCTCCCTGGCGCCTTGATGGCAGGCCGATATCTTCCACAAACGGAGACGTCGCCGTAATCCCTAAAGCTTCTCAGCTATCCCTCCAAGGCCCTCAGGTAGGGAGACGGAAGGCCATAAGGCCTGAATGACGCCACTCATCGCCTGCCGAACACGTTCAAGCAGTTGCACCAGCTCGGGAAGTTGGTCGCCCATTGAACCGGGCATTTCCTCCATAGGGCGACCTGTGAGCACACCTACAGACATATTTCTGCCAACCGACCTCCTCGCCGAACTCTTCTTTTAAAAAGAGTTTGCTCAAGCACTTACTATAGATTCCGCGACGAAGCCGCTGATTCTCCTTCAAGGAGCCAGACAGCTGGGCCCGAACACCTTTTAGCTCTTCTCCAAGCTGGGTGTGGGCATCTTGGAGTTTGTTCCTCTCCTGCTGCACCTTCATAAGCACCCTCTCGCCGGCCTTCAACTGGCGCAGTAGCTGTTGCTTGTCCGGATCAAGTCCGGCAACATCTGCAATATTACTGTCAGATTTATACGCACGCCGCACGCCATAAAACATTTTTGAAATATGTGTTACCGGAGGGGGTCTCTGTGTCTCCTCCTGCGGCGGTCAGTGCGGCCTCAAGTTGGGCCTTGCACTCTTGAAGCTCCTGGGATAGGTGAGTATTCTTCTCCGTAAGATCCTGCATAATAAATGATCCTTAAATCAGTTATTTTAACTATTTTAAGTCTCGGGGGCTACTGGCATATATAACTATTAAAATTACTTACCCGTATGTCCTTTACATACTGCTCCGTGGCTCTGGTTAAACCATCTTGAGCAGCACGAAGGTGCGCGTCTCCTGCATTAAAGGCATTTAACGCCTCAGGGGAGAAACACGCGTCATGAAGAACTGTCCGATGGCGCCTGTGATTCATGGCGCTCTCCACCTCAGACCTGGTGGCGGACAACCTGTCGGCATCCTCCGTTGGAGGAGCATCCGGCTCGCGCCTTGCGCTCGCCTCCCCCCCGGGACCAGGCGTTGGAGCCTGGCTAGCGGAGGCTTGGTGGGCACCCTCTCCGGACTCAGTCCGGCGAGCGCTCTTTCTCCTGGAAGAATCATGAGCATTAATATGCCTCCCAGGAGTCTTTCCCTTAAAGGACAATGGTGCACCATACCTTTGCGGCGATGTTTCGATTCGCGCCGCACTCCTCTTCCGCCTGCTAGGCCGCACTGACCTCGTTTGGTCAGTCGCCAAGGGCTCGGCTTCCTGCCGTAAAGGCATCTCCTGCCGAGCACCATTGGTGCACGGTGGTCAGAAATAAGCATTAAAAAAGTAACGGTGTCAGGACTTCGGTCGTACTCACCTGGGGAGCCGGACACAAACCGGGGTAGTCAGCCGTAATGGCGACTAAAGCATTATCTATGCTGAGCTGGTGGAACACCCCGTCAATCAAATCCACCTTAATGTCTGGATCCTCTTCGGAGGCCGGATCAAGGGATCTTCCCGGATCCTCGGGTTGTGGAGTTGGGCTTTTTATGCCCTCCACATCCCGGCGCAGTTCCTGTGTCGAAACCATAAGGTAAGACACTTATCTTTGAGAGCGCGGATCAGATATTTAAACGTCCGCTTACCCAGCTTCGAGGGTTATTCATGGAGAATCCATTCAATGGACTCGTGCGAAGGAAGTTCTCCTCCTCCCCCTTGTACAAGCCGGACAGGATCTTCACCAGATCAGCGGCCGATCCCGGTCCCATGCGGCCATGACGGGTGGCGTCATTCTCCCCGTTAAAATCCCACATGGGGTGGCCCCTATATTGGAGCGGCTGCACCCCTCGCATAATGCATGTGGCCATGACTCCAATCATGGTTAATCCGGAATGGGCTAGTAGCCGTATCCGACCCATCAGATAGTGGACGCTCCTATCATATTCCCGTTGAGGGCTCCGCGGGCACCAACTCAGGCGTTTCTTCAGAGGAGCGTTGCTAAACTCCGGGAGGCCGATCCGAACTGGATCCGGCAGCGGGGCGTCTTCCATATAGAACCCCTCCGAAGGCCAGTCTTCGGACGCCTTCTTCGGAGTTCCGGATAGATATCCGGTCCCGGCGATGCGCCATATTTCGGTTCCACCCACTTGATATATCGACCCCTTGTGAGAACGGGGTACGAGGCAAAACAGCCTCTTCCACAGCGCAAAATGGCGCTCGATGCCCAAGAACAGCTCGCAAAGAGCTACAAAGCCCGCGGTGTGCAAAATAGAGGCAGGCGTGAGGTGGTGAAGTTGGAGTCCATAGAACTCCAGGATCCCCCGGAGAAACGGATGTATAGGAAATCCGAGTCCCCTTATCAAGTAGGAGACGAAGCATACCTGCTCTCCTTTGGAGGGATTGGGGACGCTCTCCGCCTGCTTCCCGCCCTTGTAGGTGGCCAGTCCGGCTCGAACCGGAACCATAAAGGACGAACAACAATCATACCATTGGCTAGCTTCTAGGGTTTAGCCTCCTTAATCTCGTGGTATATCTACTCTTGTAACACACATCATCAATATTAATCAAGCAGGACATAGGGTTTTACCTCCATCAAGAGGGCCTGAACCTGGGTAAAACATCGTGTCCCTCGTCTCCTGTTACCATCCGCCTAGACGCACAGTTCGGGACCCCCTACCCGAGATCCACCGGTTTTGACACCGACATGGACCTCAAAAAATAAGTTGAAACCGTTGTCTCCATATGTCGTGGGCTACACATGTTAAAATACAAAACCTAGGCTTAGCTGATACTTGTCCGCCCTCTGGAAAAAAATGAAACCAGATCCCCGAGTGAACTGGATTAAAGAGGGGGCCAGCGGCACGACTGAAAAAGCACATCAGGAGCGATTTTTTTCTTCAGTGGATGGCTCTTGATAGTGTTTTTTTTACTTGCCTCTACACCATACAACTTGTATTTTTATCCTCCCAGTCCGTCGTGGTGGACCAGCAGCCCATTTGCTAGGCGGGCCAACCTACAGAAACTAGCACTCGATTTTTCATCAAGCCCCAAAAATAACGCAGTACTATGTTTGGTTTGACGCCAAAAACATTACGACAGGGGTTGAGCGGCGGGAGAGGGGAAGACAGAGTAATAAAAAGATTAAAAAGAGTTGATGCACTGTTGCTACCCTAACAAAGCAGGTGCAATTCTTCTCGGGAAGAAGGTGTGCCATTGACACCCACACGTCACATACCCCACAGTAGGCATACTAACAAGTTCACACACAAATACAACAGAAAAGGTAAACATTTGTATCAAACTCAGGTTCACTAGACACGTTCATATTCATAGCCAACATTCACTATCAACAACTCAAAAGATTCATATATACACAAGCTCAGCATATCTATGCATCCACATGATTGATAGATCACACGACAATATTCATACATAATTCACAAAAAGATTGAGATATACACATGTTTAGTATGTTTATGCATCCAAAAGATTGAGATCACATCCAATATGATCCATGGACGAACTTTAATTACCTAGGGTACAGACTGGTAAATGGTGTTCAGTCGGAGGTACTTCTTGCTAAAATTAATTCTTGTACGAGTAAACTTTCAAGTACATAAGAGGCAGCACAGACAATCTGAACTTTGCTTGTAGGTTTATCCTCAAATAGTGGCCTCATGACGAGCGAGGTTTGAGCAACTTGGCCACTACTTTCATCCAACTAGTTTACTGGCTCATCTTGGTCCTGTAGCTCGCCAAAATTCTACATTGCCGACGAGAAAGGAGGCGGTTGAGAAAATGAACCACCCAAATTTTTTGTGCAATTCAACTGAAATGGAGCATCCCTGGCGTGCAGACTGATTAAGTGCCAGATGAATATATGTGTCAACCAACTTGTCTGGAATCTTTAGACTCCATGCCATACAGTTCGCTACCATATCTGTCGATAACCAAAAGGCACAAGTTGGGACCAAAGACTGGACTGTGTACTTCTGGGCTATGCGCCAAGCAATATTTTTGGCGTTCACTCTCCTAATACTTGGGAGTTTGACAATTGGTTGACACCGGTTGATACTCAAATGAATATAGGCACTTCTAGTCAACATCGATGCTTGTCTAAGTGAACTTTGGAGTACATAGCAGCAGCATAAGTATCTGTCCATCTGATCATTTTGTGCAGTTCTACTGAAATCACCCAATGCAATGATTTGCCTGCGAGTTCAGGCTCGAAGTTACTCCTTTATAAAATCGGCAAACAGTAGCACAATACCAAATTACCAATACATGACAAGCAAAATAATCAGGATAAAGACCAGTACCAACCTGTGTGAGGTAGCATATCAATTACTATTTCCTTTAACTGGAAGCGGAGATAAGCGAAGCGACTGATAGTGAAGGAAGAAAGCAAGCCGAGATTAGCGACTGACGGGAAAGGACGGAAGCTGTCGAGGCAATGAAGCACCCAAAGTTTTTGTGCAGTTCCACCAAAATCGAGCATCCCTGTTGGCACATATATTGAGAGTGAGATTACTGTAATAGTGGGACTAGTTGATGAAACATACACAAATAGAAGCACACTCATTATCTTAATGGGTAAAGTTAGCAACATAGTAGTCTTGCTTAAAGAGAGGTATTAGTTTATTTAATCAGTGCCAATTAGCTCAACACTCAAAGCATTGCCATTTATCATAGGTTGCAAAACTTTAATGTGCAAAGATAAAGGAGTTTCTCATGACAGTAGCATGATACAAATAGAGATGACAACAAACTAATATGGATGAAGGCCTTAGGCCCGTACCAAGAAAAAAAGCTTATTCATGTAGTCCCATAAGAGATGACAAATCACTCACTGGAATCACTCAATAGTATATATTTTTGTGCACTTCAAATGTATGGTTGAAATCACTCTTGTTTACCAGTGCTGAGATTATATCAAAAGATTATCAAGAACATCCAACAGAGTTAAAGCACTGGCTGGGATATAGTTCATTGTATTATCTTGTGTAGTTCCACTAAAATGTATGATTGGCACAACATGATCCCTGTTTGCACAAGTAGGAACAAGGTGAAACCTTCATTAGCTTAGTGAGAAAGGATAGGAATACGTTAGCATATTACTCTAATAGTAGCATCAAATTCATGATGGACAATATGCAAAACATTGCCTCATTGAACCAATGGCAATAAATTGACATGCAAAACAATAGCACTATTATGTCATGACACTAATAATATTCCCTCCCTGCTCCACCACATGATTCACCTCCATAGACAAACATACACACGTACATGATTCAGCAAAGGGTCCTACTAATGACTTGTTTAACTCCGACAGGAAAATTAGGTAGCAATAAATTAGTGGTACTTAAGTACTCCTAATTAATTAAGTGAGATAGCAGAAGTGGAAGGGCTCCCTAGAGGATCGTCTCACATGTAAGGTAGTCGTTGCCAGAGCCCTTGAATGGCCTCGACTAAGGCCTTTGGCTTCAACAAGATCGCCTTGGCACTGTTTATTCTTCTTCTTCTTCCTCTTCATGCTCTGTTTCTCTTTCTCCTCACCAGTTGGTGAAACCAAGTACATGATTGGCCTTCTATTTCAGAATTGGTTTTGTCAGTGAGGGAGTATAAGTGTACTAGTAAAAAATAGCATTATTTTCTCATGGCAGTTGGAAAATAGAGATGAACACATGCATTAAATATCATTCTTACCTAAAGGAAGGTTATGGCGCCAATATGGATGATGAGGATTGGAACACAGATCTCCCTTTGTGCGGTTCCACCGAAATGAACCAACTGTTCCATTCTGACATTCCAATTAAATAGCACAAAAGTCACTTCTTTTAAGAAGAGTTTTGTGCAGTGCACCAAAAGGTCACAACAGCAACCAGGTGAATTGGACATCCCTGCTTGCACAAAAAGATACAGAGGAAACAATCAGAGTCTCAAACAATTACAGGCAAAAACATTTGGCTAAACTTGTCATGGCTTATAACAGTGGCATGGCTTCATTTTTACCAGGGACATTAAATTAAGAATAGCTAAATATTTGGTATAAGGGCATGGGACAGTGGGTGCACCAGCAGTCCAGCACCATGTATGTAAACAGTGGCATAAAGTCGTGATTCATAGTTTGTTGCCCCGAGAAACAAACATCCAAGAAACATATCTGGGTTGGTCCCATTTTTGTTCACTCTAGCCACCTAATCCTATGTGTGGATAGCAAATCTAGTCTTGGTCATACCACTGTGTACATCGTTACCCCTATATTTCCCTTTTCGACGAAGAGACCGGTTGGATGACCAGTCTGTACTACTTTCACCCCCTTTCCTTCCTGTTTGTACCAAGTCCGATGTACATACTAAATTCCCCCACCCCCACTTTATTTGTTGTTTGAACCAAGTACTCCCTCCGTCCAGAATTACTTGTCATCAAAATAGATGTGTCTAGAACTAAAATACATCTAGATACATCCATTTCAATGACAAGTATTTCTGGACGGAGGGAGTACAAGATTCAACTCCATGAAGTAGCTTTACCTCTAACAATAGAAGAAAAAAAATAGGTGACGTTGGACCATCCGATCGAGAGGGGTTGTGTCGGGGATATACCCCACGGTATGACCCGACTGGAGTTGTAAACCGGCTGGGACTTGGTAAACCGGCGAATGGTAAACCGGCGAAGAGTAAGGACAGATAGCTAAGACAAACGGTAAACCGGCTGGTGGTAAGCCAGTTGGTGGTAAACCGGCACACAATGTTAAACTGACAGATAATGTTAAACCGGCAGACAATGTTAAACCGACAGACAGTGTTAAACCGGCAGACAATGTTAAACCGGCAGACAATGTTAAACCGGCAGACATTAAGAAGCCCAGGAAAGAAAGTCAAAATAGTTTAAGTTAAAGTCCGAGTTGGATTCCACATGTAACCCGCCCCTTCAACATATATAAGGAGGGGTAGGGCTCCCCAAAGAGGAGGAGCAAGAAACAATCTCTAGGGCTAGACACAACTAAAGGAGAGCCGGTTTACGGCGACTCCCTCGTGATGATAATGAGATCTAGCCTCAAACAACATGTAGGGTTTTTACCGGATGATGTTTCCCGGGGCCCGAAGCTGTCTAAACCCTTGTCTTGTGTTGAGTCTCTCGATTCCGCTCAACCCCTCTCAAGCTACCACATAGATGCGTTGGCCTCGCGACTAAGTCCTCACACTAAGGACATCTGACGTGTTAATTCCACGACAGTTGGCGCCCACCGTGGGGCCTGCGTACGGTGGTGTCGAGTTCTTGGAGGGACCTTTCATAGGGATCGAGAGGTCACAATTTTCCGGACGAAGAAAAGCCGGTTTGAAAGAATATGCGTCAGCTTCAAGTTTATCGGACAAGACTTATGATCAGTGAGATTAAAGGTTAAGCAGAAATTAGGGCTACGAGGCAAACCGCCGCCTTTGTGAACCGGATCCGAGAAGAGATTAAATTTTACTGCTGCTGCCACACATCGCCAAGACCAACAGGCATTAACCAGTCGGGCTATGCGCCAGATCGATTTTGGGGTAAACGCCAGGAAAAAAGGTTAAGACAAAGGTTTATTCTGGTAAGTTGCCAGAACACCCGAGGTGTCTAAAGGAATTTTTTAAGTGTACAGTGTTCAAGTGGAAACCCGGACGTGGATTGTCCAAAATCATTAAAATCTGGAGGAGTTTTTTGTCTTAAAACGACCATAACTCGGCGAGTCCGAGGTGAATACAGCGCTGACCCGGCTTCCGCGCTGCCTCCCTTGGCCGGCGTGGCCTCTGATCCTCATAGATGTTCTCTTTGTTTTGCTGAAGCGGCTTGTTAAAGCGTAGACCTGACATGAGGCTTACTGTTACTTCTGCTACCCTTGATCCGGGAAAGGAAAACGGCCACGACCCGGACTCGGAATCGCCCTGCTGTCCTACCTCAACCCGCCACTTCGCCGGCGCCTCTCGACCGTGGCAGCTGTGATGTCACGAGGCGCGAGAGTTCAACCCACGACCGAGTGCCTCACCACGGCCACGTGCTGCTTCCACAAGTCACCGAGCCGCCGTCAAATTGCTGCACGCTGTCGTAGAGTTGCAACAGGTTTTGACCCCGAGACATCGCCGAGCTGCCGTGGTTGCCTTCAAACCGACGCCTCCGTGGCTGAGCCGCCTCCACGATGGCGGGTCAACACCGGGCCAGTGCTAAAGCCTCAGCCGGCGCTGGTTCATTTTCTGTCACAATTCGGCTACGCCGTGAACTGCCTTTGTTGCCCGTCTCGACTGCAGCGGGGGAGAGCTGCCTGTACACCTCCGTCTCAAAAATGCTGGGTCAACCAGCTGCTTTCGGAATAATAGATCAAACAGAAAAAACGCATCAAACAGGACTAGCACATACATGTGCAAGCAAGGACGAACTAGCATCGTGACCTCGAACACAGGCTCACGCTAGCTCTGTCTTAAGTAGCCGCCGTCAACCAATGTCTGAACCATTGGCTACCCTAACTCTAGAGCTACAATGTGCTTGCTTTGGGCATCTTACAGTTGCTACTAAGATGTACACCCAGGTTTTTAAGTTGCCGGGCTCCGCTGCCGCGAGTCGCCATCACTGTCGGAAACCAGCGCACCTCACTCCGCTTTGCCCCGCCCGCGCGTGAGCCGGCCTTGCCTCTGCCGCGAGTTGCCACGCTTCACCTTCTGTAGCTTCTGCTACTCTGAACCGCCGTTCGCTAACCCAACACGCCACGGCCGCTGCCTTGAGGCAGTTTTCCCGCAAGCCATCACCTTGCCGCCGCGCTGAACCGGCCACGGCCGCGCCTCTCCAATTCGCCGTTATGGCGGATGCCTTGAGTTGCCGGGGGCCTCCTCATCCGCAGGCGCACTGAACCGGTGCAGTTGAACCACTCGCCTCCGTCTTCACTTCCGCTGCTGTGGACCACAGCTCCGCGTTAGAAACGCCGTCGCCGCCTTGCCGAGTCGCCGCGCTTTGTTAGTTCGAACCTGTAAGCCGGTCTTTCGGCGTATCAAACCGGCCCGCCACCGGTTTAGCGTCGCATCGCCAGCTGACTGCCTTGAGCTGCTGCTCACCTGCAAGTCACCCCCGTTGCTGCGCCGATCTGCTGCGGCCCTGCCCCTCCTCTGTTCCGAGTCACCGCCGAGGCCTCCCCGCACTTCCAAAAAGAATCCGCTCTCAAACCGGCCTCCGTCGGTGATCCGGCCTGCCGGACTGTGTGAACTCCGAGCCGCTACCATCTGCTGGGGTCGAGTTACCACCACGGCCTCCCATCGCCTTCTGGCCGGTCGCCACCGCAACCCTCTCACACTGCAGCCGCTCCGGTTTACTGCGCCAGGGAGTCGCCGCGCTTCAACCGCATGCCGTCGCTACAGCCTCAATCCGCCGAATCACCAGCGCTCGAGCTTGGTCCGGACCCGGACTCGTCGGCCGCGCGCCCGTTACGGGAGCCCCTTCTGCTGTGCTGCGTTTCCACTCCGCCGTGATTGCCGTCGAGCCACTACCAAAGTCCACAACCACACCCTTGGGTCGCCGTCGTGGCATCTGCTTTGAACCGGGCCAAGCCGGCCTCACCTTGAGCCGGCCGTCTCGCTTTAAGCCGCAGCCCCGCCGGATCACCTCCGGCGTATTACACCTAACCCACGAGTCGTCGCCGCGGCCCCGAGCCGCGCCTGGCCTCGCCTCAAACCGCCCGTGCCTTGTCGTTTGCGCCGCCGCGTGGGGGCTAATTGGAGTATGTTGCCCGTTTTCATGAAATAAGGATCACAGATAAAGCCTGACGAAGTTTTGCAAATCGGAGCAGCATACTGGAAATAAAGTTTACCTGTGCTTGTCTTGGTATTATAGCGGACAACAATAAAATGGCTATCATCCGTCAGTTTTTCCTGCAGTGCTTGAAGAAAATAATCCAGCAGCTCCGGAGATGGAACAACCTTCGATGCAGCATGCTGGAGTGCTACTTTAAGTGCAAAAGCTAAATCAGGGTCCAAGACTGAATTATTCATACAAGGGACAAAGCAACAAGAAAGAGCTCCATCAGAAATTGCCAATGCTACATCAGCTTATTCAAAGACAAAATATAAAAGTCTAGCCTCTGGTGCTGAAAAAAAGTGAAATACGTGGATGTTTCTACTGGTGATTCTTCCGTTTAAACATGGAGTACGTGCTTTGATGGTTAACTCAGGTGTCAGATCGGTTCAGCTCCCAGAACGCTGTTAGTTTTCAAGGCAGGACCGATGCATTTATTAAAGGATTCAACTTGAGAGGATAGCAACGTTACGTGGACCAAGTACTAAATCAAGTCTGGAAGACCACGTGATCAAGTGCTAGTTTGATAACGTAGAATTCAAAGTCTGATATTTCAGTCTGTATACTGAGACAGATACGAAGCGGTACTACATCAGATCCTGACATACATCTGCGTTGGACTATGTCCAAACGTTATCCAGTACCAGCATCCATATTCATCTGATAAAAAAAATCAGGTGATATCTCCCTAAATTTGTTTTTATTAACACATATTATTTTTATCAAGGGACAAATTACTTTAATTTGTATATTTTTATATACAGGGCCATTATTCATTATAAAAGGGGTTTATACCACGGATATGGAGTACGGATTGATAATATCCAGCCTGGTGATAATCCGGGACATATTACATGATGAATGGATGCATACAAACTGCTGCCCTTGCGGTCCGGTCCACATCAGCTTGTTGGGATTGCGATGGCTCGTTGTCAATGGACGTGCGCAAATCGCTACCCCCGAGGCCTGGTTTACATCGACACACCAGGGCCGTGTTGGGGAACGTAGCAGAAATTCAAAATTTTCCTACGTGTCACCAAGATCTATCTATGGAGAAACCAGCAACGAGGGGAAGGAGAGTGCATCTACATACCCTTGTAGATCGCTAAGTGGAATTGTTCAAGAGAACGGGGTTGAAGGAGTCGTACTCGTCGTGATCCAAATCACCGGAGATCCTAGTGCCGAACGGACGGCACCTCCGCATTCAACACACGTACAGCCCGGTGACGTCTCCCACGCCTTGATCCAGCAAGGAGAGAGGGAGAGGTTGAGGAAGACTCCGTCCAGCAGCAGCACAATGGCGTGGTGGTGGTGGAGGAGCATGTTAATCCTGCAGGGCTTCGCCAAGCACCGCGAGATATGAGGAGAAAGAGATGTAGGGCTGCGCCAAGAAGAGGTGAAACTCATGTGTTGGGAAGCCCCCACAACTCAACTATTTATAGGGGGAGGGGAGGGGGCTGCGTCCCCTCTAGCGTTCCCTCCCCAGGGGTGGCGGCAGCCCCTAGATCCCATCTGGGTGGCGGCCAGAAGGGGAGAGGGGGGAGGCGCACCCAGGGTGGGCCTTAGGGCCCATCTGCCCTAGGGTTTGCCCCCTTCCCCCACTTCCCTACGCCTTGGGCCTTGTGGGGGGGGGGGCACACCAGCCGACCTGGGGCTGGTCCCCTCCCACACTTGGCCCATGCAGCCCTCCGGGGTTGGTGGCCCCACTTGGTGGACCCCCGGGACCCTCCCGGTGGTCCCGGTACGTTACCGATAAAACCCGAAACTTTTCCGGTGACCAAAACAGGACTTCCCATATACAAATCTTTACCTCCGGACCATTCCGGAACTCCTCGTGATGTCCGGGATCTCATTCGGGACTCCGAACAACATTCGGTAACCACATACAAACTTCCTTTATAACCCTAGCATCATCGAACCTTAAGTGTGTAGACCCTACGGGTTCGGGAACCATGCAGACATGACCGAGACGTTCTCCGGTCAATAACCAACAGCGGGATCTGGATACCCATGTTGGCTTCCACATGTTCCACGATGATCTCATCGGATGAACCACGATGTCAAGGACTCCATTGATCCCGTATACAATTCCCTTTGTCTAGCGGTATTGTACTTGCCCGAGATTCGATCGTCGGTATGCCGATACCTTGTTCAATCTCGTTACCGGCAAGTCTCTTTACTCGTTCCCGTAACACATCACCCCGTGATCAACTCCGTGGTCACATTGTGCACATTATGATGATGTCCTACCAAGTGGGCCCAGAGATACCTCTCCGTTAACCGGAGTGACAAATCCCAGTCTCGATTCGTGCCAACCCAACAGACACTTTCGGAGATACCTTTAGTGCACCTTTATAGCCACCCAGTTACGTTGTGACGTTTGGTACACCCAAAGCATTCTTACGGTATCCGGGAGTTGCACAATCTCATGGTCTAAGGAAATGATACTTGACATTAGAAAAGCTTTAGCATACGAACTACGATCTTTGTGCTAGGCTTAGGATTGGGTCTTGTCCATCACATCATTCTCCTAATGATGTGATCCCGTTATCAATGACATCCAATATCCATGGTCAGGAAACCGTGACCATCTGTTGATCAATGAGCTAGTCAATTAGAGGCTTACTAGGGACATGGTGTTGTCTATGTACCCACACATGTATCTGAGTTTCCTATCAATACAATTATAGCATGGATAATAAACAATTATCATGAACAAGGAAATATAATAATAATAACTAATTTATTATTGCCTCTAGGGCATATTTCCAACAGTCTCCCACTTGCACTAGAGTCAATAATCTAGTTCACATCGCCATGTGATTAACACTCACATGTCACATCGCCATGTGACCAACATCCAAAGAGTTTACTAGTGTCACTAAACTAGTTCACATCATCATGTGATTAAGACTCAATGAGTTCTGGGGTTTGATCATGTTTTGCTTGTGAGAGAGGTTTTAGTCAACGGGTCTGCAACATTTAGATCCGTATGTACTTTGCAAATCTCTAGGTCATATTGTAAATATTGCTTCCATGCTCCACTTGGAGCTATTCCAAACGGTTGCTCCACTATACGTATCCGGTTTGCTACTGAGAGTCATTCGGATAGGTGTTAAAGCTTGCATCGACGTAACCCTTTACGCCGAACTCTTTATCACCTCCATAATCGAGAAACATTTCCTTATTCCTCTAAGGATAATTTTGACCGCTATCCAATGATCCGTTCCTGGATCATTCTTGTACCCCTTGACTGACTCATGGCAAGGCACACTTCCGGTGCGGTACACAGCATAGCATACTATAGAGCCTACGTCTGAAGCGTAGTGGACGGCCTTCGTCCTTTGTCTCTCTTCTGCCGTGGTCGAGCTTTAACTCTTAACTTCATACCTTACAACTCAGGTAAGAACTCCTTCTTTGACTGATCCATCTTGAACACCTTCAAGATCATGTCAAGGTATGTGCTCATTTGAAAGTATTATTAAGCAATTTGATCTATCTTATAGATCTTGATGCTTATTGTTCAAGTAGCCTAATCCAGGTTTTCCATTGAAAAACACTTTTCAAATAACCCTATATGCTTTCTAGAAAATCTACATCATTTCTGATCAACAATATGTCAACAACATATACTCATCAGAAATTCTATAGTGCTCTCACTCACTTCTTTGGAAACACAAGTTTCTCACAAACTTTGTATAAACCCAAAGTCTTTGATCATCTTATCAAAGTGCATATTCCAACTCTGAGATGCTTACTCCAGTCCATGGAAGGATCGCTGGAGCTAGCATACCTTTTAGCATCCTTAGGATCGACAAAACCTTTCTGATTGTATCACATACAACCTTTCCTTACGAAAACTGGTAAGGAAACTCGTTTTGACATCCATCTGCCAGATTTCATAAATGCAGCTAATGCTAACATGATTCTGACAGACTTAAGCATCGCTACGGATGAGAAAATCTCATCGTAGTCAACTCCTTGAACTTGTGAAAAACTCTTCGCCACAAGTCGAGCTTCATAGATGGTGACATTACCGTCCACTTCCGTCTTCTTCTTAAAGATCCAATTATCTCAATGGCTTGCCGATCATCAGGCAAGTCCACCAAAGTCCATGCTTTGTTCTGATACATGGATCCTCTTTCGGATTTCATGGCTTCTAACCATTTGTTGGAATATGGGCCCACCATTGCTTCTCCATAGCTCGTAGGTTCATTGTTTCTAGCAACATGACCTTCAAGACAGGATTACTGTACCACTCTGAAGTAGTACGCATCCTTGTCACTCTACGAGGTACGGTAGTGACTTGATCCAAAACTTCATGATCACTATCATAAGCTTCTACTTCAATTGGTGTAGGCGCCACAGGAACAACTTCCTGTGCCCTGCTACACACTTGTTGAAGTGATGGTTCAATAACCTCATCAAGTCTCCACCATCCTCCCACTCAATTCTTTCGAGAGAAACTTTTCCTCGAGAAAGGACCCGTTTCTAGAAACAATTACTTTTGCTTCCGGATCTGAGATAGGAGGTATACCCAACCATTTTGGGTATCCTATGAAGATGTATTTATCCGTTTTGGGTTCGAGCTTATCACGATGAAACTTTTTCACATAAGCGTCGCATCCCCAAACTTTTAAGAAATGACAACTTAGGTTTCTCCAAACCATAGTTCAAACGGTGTCGTCTCAATGGAATTACGTGGTGCCCTATTAAAGTGAGTGCGGTTGTCTCTAATGCCTAACCCATGAACGATAGTGGTAATTCGATAAGAGACATCATGGTACGCACCATATCCAATAGGAGAACGTAGCATAAATTCAAAATTTTCCATGTGTCACCAAGATCTATCTATGGAGAAACCAGCAACGAGGGGAAGGAGAGTGCATCTACATACCCTTGTAGATCGCTAAGCGGAAGCGTTCAAGAGAACGGGGTTGAAGGAGTCGTACTCGTTGTGATCCAAATCACCGGAGATCCTAGTGCCGAACGGACGGCACCTCCGCGTTCAACACACGTACAGCCCGGTGACATCTCCCACGCCTTGATCCAGCAAGGAGAGAGGGAGAGGTTGAGGAAGACTCTGTCCAGCAGCAGCACAACGGCGTGGTGGTGGTGGTGGAGGAGCGTGGCAATCCTGCAGGGCTTCGCCAAGCACCGTGAGATATGAGGAGAAAGAGAGGTATGGCTGCGCCAAGAAGAGGTGAAACTCATGTGTTGGGCAGCCCCCACAACTCAACTATTTATAGGGGGAGGGGAGGGGGCTGCGCCCCCTCTAGGGTTCCCTCCCCAGGGGTGGCGGCAGCCCCCAGATCCCATCTGGGTGGCGGCTAGAAGGGGAGAGGGGGGAGGCTCACCCAGGGTGGGCCTCAGGGCCCATCTGCCCTAGGGTTTGCCCCCTTCCCCCACTTCCCTGCGCCTTGGGCCCTGTGGGGGGGCGCACCAGCCCACCTGGGGCTGGTCCCCTCCCACACTTGGCCCATGCAGCCCTCCGGGGTTGGTGGCCCCACTTGGTGGACCCTCGGGACCCTCCCGGTGGTCCCGGTACATTACCGATAAAACCAGAAACTTTTCCGGTGACCAAAACAGGACTTCCCATATATAAATATTTACCTCCGGACCATTCCGGAACTCCTCGTGACATCCGGGATCTCATCCGGGACTCCGAACAACATTCAGTAACCACATACAAACTTCCTTTATAACCCTAGCGTCATCGAACCTTAAGTGTAGACCCTACGGGTTCGGGAACCATGCAGACATGACCGAGACGTTCTCCGGTCAATAACCAACAGCGGGATCTGGATACCCATGTTGGCTCCCACATGTTCCATGATGATCTCATCGGATGAACCACGATGTCAAGGACTCCATTGGTCCCGTATACAATTCCCTTTGTCTAGTGGTATTGTACTTGCCCGAGATTCGATCGTCAGTATGCCGATACCTTGTTCAATCTCGTTACCGGCAAGTATCTTTACTCGTTCCCATAACACATCACCCCATGATCAACTCCTTGGTCACATTGTGCACATTATGATGATGTCCTACCGAGTGGGCCCAGAGATACCTCTCCGTTAACCGGAGTGACAAATCCCAGTCTCGATTTGTGCCAACCCAACAGACACTTTCGGAGATACCTGTAGTGCACCTTTATAGCCACCCAGTTACGTTGTGATGTTTGGTACACCCAAAGCATTCTTACGGTATCCGGGAGTTGCACAATCTCATGGTCTAAGGAAATGATACTTGACATTAGAAAAGCTTTAGCATACGAACTATGATATTTGTGCTAGGCTTAGTATTGGGTCTTGTCCATCACATCATTCTCCTAATGATGTGATCCCGTTATCAACGACATCCAATATCCATTGTCAGGAAACCGTGACCATCTGTTGATCAACGAGCTAGTCAATTAGAGGCTTACTAGGGACATGGTGTTGTCTATGTACCCACACATGTATTTGAGTTTCCTATCAATACAATTATAGCATGGATAATAAACGATTATCATGAACAAGGAAATATAATAATAATAACTAATTTATTATTGCCTCTAGGGCATATTTCCAACAGGCCGCACCTGTCTGCGTGAGCTGCTTCTTGATTATGAGCAAGTCACTTCTTAGGTAGCCCGGTTTTCTTCCAACAAATTGGAGGCAAATTATCATCAACCGCCGTCTGCACTGGATGGATCAATGGACATGCGCACAAATCGCTGCCACTACAGTTAAGTTAAATTTCAAACAACCAGTTGGAAGGAGCCATTGGCCGAGTTGCTGACACGGCTCATACGGGATCATTTATAACCCGCTGCAGTCACCTCAACCTTCTGTGGATTTACATCACGTTATCAAACCAATGATATATACCTTCTGCTATGGTCAAGTACGGAGAATCTCAAGAAAACTCCTTGAGTCATCTTAAGACTCAGGGGCTACGATGATATGACTCAACAAATCTTGCCAGTTTCAGCAAATTCAAGTGCCCCAGGATGTTGAAGGCAAAGATAACCCGGTTCCGGAGGCTACTGTTATATTGATGAAAATTTAAAAGCCGTCAGAGAATTTCTGGCTCAAAAAGTATATGACAAAATCCCGGCTCAATGAAGAAGTTCCGGGTCATCAGAAAGGATTTCGGTTCAAAATCCGGTTCAAGAGACATCTTTCTCTCAAAGCGTTGAAGCTCTCCAAATATCCGGTTTACAATCCGGTTCAAGGGAAATTTATCTATCACGTAGCTTTGAAGCTGTCAAATGCGGTTCAAAATCCCGGTTTAAGAAGAATTTATCTCTTGCAAAAAATTAAAAGTTGCCGAAGAGGACCTGTTGCCATGATGCACGGTTCAAACATGGGTATCCCGCCTTATTGGCTTATCATATTATTGGTTACATGGAGGCTTCAGCTTACAAAGCGGAGTTATGTCCATTAATCCGGCTATCACGCCACAACATAGCTTGGGAGCTTCACACCCAAGGGGCCAAATAGAGTCTGGATGCTATGCACAGCTCAAACATAGGCACCCAATGAGCACAGCTCATCATGTTACTTGGGGGATCCTTGTGTAAAATACCAAGGAGTTTGAATGGACCCTTGTAGCTGGGTATCGACCCATGGCTTGGAAGCCTGGTGTATTCACCTAAAACCCCGGGTTAACCTACCTTCATCAAGTAAGACACTCCTATCCAGGTCATCCTGGCACGGCCCTTCGAACGTTTGACAGTTACTCTCATTGAGACCCTGCACTTGTCAAAGTTAAAACGATGATTGGTTAGTTGGAGGTCCATCTTAAAAGGCTTTGTTAAATGGTTCAACTCAGCGGCCTGGCAGCCCACAAAAAGCCTCGAATTTGGGCCTGGCAGCCCTCAAAAAGCCTCGACTACACGGTTTTATTTGCCTTTGTCAAGATTTTTCTCTTTTGATAATTTTATGTTGAACCGGCGTCTCTCGACCCGGCATGACTATCAGTCATCAAATTAGTCTGGTGTTCTTTAACCCGGCTCGACTTTCAACTACAAGTTGTCAGTGCATATAATCCGGTGTTTATTAACCCGGCCTGGCTTTGGACTATAAGTCGCCAGCATATATTTGGATTGCGCCATTGGAATTATGCGCTTATAAATCATTGGGTATATTATTCAAATAGCCAACATGGCTGGATTTCTATTATGGTTATCAATAACCAGTATTATGATTAAGGTTTTCAAAGTCGCTTTAGCGCAATGGCTATCATATTATCAATGGATATGATTTTTATTCTACAATTGAAGGAATAGTCCCGAGTTGCTGCAGGCTTACAACCCGGCACTTGGGGGCTACATTATTTAAGTTGAGATATGCAAGTCTCATGTCGCTGCAAGCATGCACCATGACACTTGGGGGCTAATGCAAAGTCATTCTTTGTTCATCTTATTGAAGACCCGACTCATCACATTATAATGAGCCAGCCCTTGGGGGCTACCAATTGCTCCTGTCAACAATTCAAGGTACAAAGCTTTTTATCCATTATATTGAAAGGTCCATTGCTTAGTTGGTAGAGCACAAGGCTCTTAACCTTGTGGATGTGGATTCAAGCCCCATGATGGGGGTTATATCATATGATGTTATTTTCATTGAAGTATATATTAAGTCCCAGCTCAATATTATCTTACTGAGCCGACCCTTGGGGGCTATACATCGTTGCTGTTCAAAGTTTACAAGATTATATTTACAAAGTCCCTGCTCATTATTGCATATTGACCCGGCCCTTGGGGGCTACACTGGTTGAAGTTTTTATGAGCATCAGGAAATTACAAGTCCCAGGTTGCTACAAGCATGACAACCCGGCACTTGGGGGCTACATATGTGGAATACTCAATTCTGACTAAGTGATTGAGATGAACAACCTGGATTTCTTCAAGATTGTGATATTTATATTAAAGCAAGTCTTAAGCTGTTGCTATGCTACCTTCTTAAGACTTGAGGGCTACAAGTGATAGTCATATAAGAGGTATATTTTCAAGCGGGATGTTAGCTACAAGTATGACCCGGTGCTATCAATATTTATAAACCGGCAAGTTCTACATTCTTAAACCGGCTGAAGATCAGATGAGGATTTCAAGGACCATTATTTTTGTTAAAGTCATTGGGAGCTGAATCAAAGGAGTTATTCTTCACAATATATTTTCTATGAGAAACCAATGTCAGCAAATTGATTATGAAGCTGTCCTGTTAAACCGGATTTTCTAGAAGAAGGAAGTGACAAGGACTTAAGGATGACCAGAGTCAGTTTAACATGGATAAATCCAAATTAAACTGGGGGATAATGTCGGGGATATACCCCGCGGTATGACCCGGCTGGAGTTGTAAACCGGCTGGGACTTGGTAAACCGGCGGATGGTAAACCGGCGGAGAGTCAAGACAGATAGCTAAGACAAACGGTAAACCGGCTGGTGGTAAGCCAGCTGGTGGTAAACCGGCACACAATGTTAAACCGGCAGATAATGTTAAACCGGCAGACAATGTTAAACCGGCAGACAGTGTTAAACCGGCAGACAATGTTAAACCGGCAGACAATGTTAAACCAGCAGACGTTAAGAAGCCCAGGAAAGGAAGTCAAAATAGTTTAAGTTAAAGTCCGGGTTTGACTCCACATGTAACCCGCCCCTTCAACATATATAAGGAGGGGCAGGGCTCCCCGAAGAGGAGGAGCAATAAACAATCTCTAGGGCTAGACACAACTAGAGGAGAGCCGGTTTATGGCGACTCCCTCGTGATGATAATGAGATCTAGCCTCAAACAACATGTAGGGTTTTTATCGGATGATGTTTCCCGGGGCCCGAAGCTGTCTAAACCCTTTTCTTGTGTTGTGTCTCTCGATTCTGCTCAACCCCTCTCAAGCTACCACATAGATGCGTTGGCCTCGCGACTAAGTCCTCACACTAAGGACATCTGACGTGTTAATTCCACGACAGTTAGAGGTAGAAAATGATGCACATGCAGCGACATAGCGAGATGGGGAAGTAGAGCTAAGGCGGTTTCGAACAAAGAAATAACTGAAGGTCGTCGGGGTGTGGATAGGTGTGCGGCGGGAGGCCGGATCCGCCCACAGGCAATGATGAAGGGATCGGAGGACCTCCCACGACGGCGCTCGGTCAGAGATAACGGTGCAGCCGGCAGTGGGTCTCCTCCCTCGATGTCGACTACAGCCTAAACGCTGCCCCTCTCCCCTTCACCGGCGGAGGGGGATAAGTCCGGATCTGTAACCAGCGGTGAGGATAGAAAGAAAATGCTCTTTGAAGGGAGAAAGATAGTGTTACCACCCCTTTATTGTTTAGATCTGGAGAGGATGAGAGTGTGTGAGTAGAGCAACCCTAGCAAGCAAGCGCGGAGGCTCCAGCCTATATATACGTAGTGGGGTAGTTTTCCTTTTTCACTCCATCAATACAATCATTTAAAATTGTGTACTACATGCCAGGTCGCCGTTTTTTTAGTTGTTGATTGTTTTTTGAGATAGCTACCCGCTTGTTCCAAGTGGTGTTACGGTGTGCCAGGTCGCACTTTGTATCGTTCAAGTCTGGTACTACAAGTCCCTCCATTAAATGAACAACCACCCCTCGTAAAAATTGTGAACAAGCCCACGGCTAAAATTAGCGGAAACGTGGGTTGCCCAAACATGCATTATTATTTATATTTTCTACTCCCTATGTTCCTAAATATAAGTCTTTTTTATTGGCCACACCTAAGACACGAATTTTTTATTAGCAGTGAACCCCACATGTCATAGACACAAAAACTGTGGCAAGATTCCCTTAGGCAAGCCAAAGTGTGTCTAACAATTTGAGCAACTCAAGTTAGGCAAGTGTGGCAAGTGTGGGAAAAATAATGTGGCAACATAAGACAAACGTAGTCACAATCCAAAGAACCCCGTATTTTTTTGTGACATGCATGAAAATTTGGTTAGTTAAATTTATAGTCAAAATTTGGCAAGGTGCATCAAATCAACACATGCAAGTATCAAAAGGAAAGTCACGGCATGCATGCATGCATTGTACTCCCTCCGTTTCCAAATATAAGTCTTTTTAGAGATTGCAACAAGTGACTACATACGAAGCAGAATATGTCTACATACATCCGTATGTTGTAGTCCATTTGAAATGTGTAAAAAGACTTATATCGAGTGCAGTGCTTTGATGTGTCACGTCAACTCGTACAAGACCGAGAAGTTTGATTACTACAACGCGCTCTCCCTCGCGGACTGAGCTCCAGTGCCTTAACTGCACCTGCCTTTGGCTGCATGATAGGTGGGCCAACTACCTGTTGGGCCCACCCGTCATAGACAGAATGGCAGGAGCAGTAAGTAGAAGCTTCCGCTACACGCTATCCCTCCCGCACGAGGTGGACGGACATGGAGCAGTGTATTCTATACTATAGAAGTAGGAGTAACATCATTGTTCGTCTTCTCGAAGAGGCGAATAGCCAAGCACAACCCGAACGTGGCAGTTGCGAACGCTCGCGTCGTGCGGTGCCTTGGAGCATGCATATAGTAGTAAGGCTCTTTCATGAGACAAAATTGCTATTTGAGACCACTATTTTAGTAGTACTAGTACTTGCTACTCCCTCCATCTAGGTGAGTAAGTCATTGAATTTGTAGCTAAGCTTCCCTCATTGAATTGTTTAGCAATTAAACTCCATCATCCATTGGTTGATACTCATTCTGCATAGGTCCACGCGCTTAGCACCGTTTCCTCTTGGGGTCACCAATCTTTAATTGCTAATTAATATCATTGCATGCAATGAACTAGCCACTGCATGTCGTGTTTGGTAGTCTCAAGTCATTAAAAGCATGCACACCTCTCATCTCTTATTGGTTGATATGTCAAGAAACAAGAAACAAGGTAGAAGTTAATGCACCGCGCCTAAGTGTTTTGGGACTATTTGGTTTTCGTAAGATGACTTACACACCTAGACAGAGGGAGTAGTATAGCCCTGTAAACCGGAAAGGAGTATTTTCCTTTCTAGAGATTTCAACAAGTGACTAGACTACACCGCGTGTAGTACTCCCTCCCTTCCGGTTTATTGCGATTGGAGGAATGTATCTCTTACTTTACAAAAACAGCCTAATTAAACTCATGCATTAATTACGTAGTTCTCTCATTTTCCTCTCTGCCTTGGTCGCAGTGCACAATATTTAGGACTCCTATATGACTAGCCTCTCTATCTACATGCGGGCCATCAAAGCATCCGGGCCCGCGTGCCATCCACCAAATCACAGTGAGGTGCTACAGTCAAGACTCACCTGTCATCTCGGTGTGGCCGTCATGACCCATCATATCACAAAACCCACACCTTTACCAGTAGTGGTAAGCTGGCATCCAAGTTGGACTGGACGAAGCAACCATAATTTCACTGGAACGCTTGTTGAAGCCCTTTCTTCCCTTTCTTGAAGAAAACCTCACTCCAGGCTACTCACTTCTGCCATTTTTCTTCTATACGGATGAAGGAAAGGTGGGCGAATCAGTTATGATGCTATATTTTCATTCCAAGAATCTTCTTTTTGCAAAGCACCGACCAATTCTCATAGCCTATTCTTTTCCCGTTTTCATTGCGATGGTGGTTTCCTTTCGATTGCTTTTTGTTTGTCAGTTCATTGATGGATCCTGGAGCACTAGGCAAAGAGTTGCCGGCGGACAACCCACTGGCGACAGCGATCTCCAGGAAGCGACCACCGACCAACGAGTTGACCATGTTGGCGGGCCAACCCATGGAGACGAAGAACTCCAAGAAACAAGCACTAGCCAAAGAGTTGACGATGTTGGCGGACGAACTCCTCAAAGAAAGTTGGAAGAACATCAAGGGCCCCACCGTGCCTACCCCAGAAACTCTGATGGCCACCTATGCGAGGCTCAAGGCCGAGTTTGAGGAGATAGTCTCTGTTGAGAAGCAGTATTCCCCTGGCAAGGTGATGACCCCCATCGAGGACGAGGAGATGGCGCCCGGAGGGATGAGATCCCCCGGTGAGTTGCACAAGGTAAAAAATAATGGCTTATTACCATAGTTGTGGTTTTTGATTATTTGCAATGTGCTTGCTAATATGTTGGGGTTGTGCAGGTGCCGGTGAACGTCCTTGATGATTCCGATGTCGCGGCCCGTCCTATGGACAACGCCCCAGAGATCGTTTTCGATGTCGCGGTCCGTCCTGTTGGCATTGCCCCGGAGATCGATTCCGATGCCGCTGTCCATCCTGTGGACATCGCCCCAGAGATCGTCGATTCCGATTTCGCGGCCAGTCCTGTGGACATCGCCCCAAAGATCGATTCCCGTGCTGCTGTCCGTGTTGTGGTCATTTCCTGAGAGATCGATGACAAGAAATAGTTGGTCATGCTAATCCTTTAGGGTAGTTTGCATTGCCCTGTGTTTAATTACCAGAATGATGCGTGTTATCAAACCATCTTAGGGCTAGTGCACTGTCTTGTGGTACTTGCTACTTTTGTATGATAGTGAATCATGCGAACCCTCTCCGAGTTATGGAAACAGATGTATCCTCACCAGCTTTTGATGTAATATATGGCATGCTTAGATGTAAGTTTGAACTGTTTATCATATTAGCAGGGCTTGCTTGATGATTCTTGGTGTTAGTAGGCTAGCTACTGTGCGAGCTATAGTACATGCAAAACACTCACCGAAGAGAAACGTTGGTGCTGATGAGCTCGTGGTACGCTTATACTTATCCTTCGTCGATCGACCAATAACCGGAGCTCCTAAAATTATAGGCTTAGCGATAGATCAGACAATAGTCGACACGGATACATTCAGGCCTCATTTGGTTCATAGGGTAGGAAAATCGTAGCAAAAGTATAGAGACATACAACACAAAATCATAGCAGTGCAGAGATGTAATCCCTCCGTTCCAAAATAGATGACCTAGGTGGGCTAGTTTGGCCTAGTGGGTTCCAGTGATATGACGTGGTACAATGCCTTCCATTCTTCGCGTGTGGTAGCGGTATTGTGAGTACAGTAAGTTTTCTTGAAGAAGCGGAATTCAAAGAAGTCATGATGGTTCCTTCGTCCGAACAACTTACAGTGGGAAAGGTTGGGCCTGCGATACGACCGGGGTAGACCAGGATAATTTTGTGCATGGCAGGTGGAACAGGATGGTCGACGTCCCACATGTCAGCAAATGAAAGTATTCTTTCCGATATAGAGGACGAGCAACGAGTATTCATTTTTTATTTTTGATGAAAGCTATTGTCTCCACTATTACGACAGAAGAGTGTGAAACACGACAACCCAGTGAACTTGGCATGTGCACCAGTCCCTCCTTCCTCATGTAGTGCTACCATACTGTTGACTATAAGGTTGTCTATAAGGTTACAACTTTTTCTCAGTTTCTCTCTATCTATTTCCTCTCAAATGTTTTTTACCTTTCTTTTTTTAGACACAATTGTTTTTATGCCTTTTTTAGAATTTTTTTTATACCTAGGAGCACGTGTAGAGACGGGCTCTTGCAGAGCCCACTCCTTGACTTTATCAATGCCTCTCTATCCTCCACATAAGCGGGCTTATAGCCTAGTTTTCAGTACTTGCTATGCATGCATGCGGCGGGCAGCTGGCGTCTTGAGGGGACAGGGCGGTCAGAGCGGGCTCCAGAAGCGGTTTGGACTCCAGCATGGCCCACCTCACATTATCACCATATATTTCTTGGAGTCCATGTGCGGTGGGCAGGTGATCTCTTCTCCCTCCCCCATTTCTCTATTCTCATCCGACGTCCGCCGAGCGATTAGATTTCGTCTATCGACGGTTTATTCAATTACAGTCCCACATGTCAGTGAAATCGCAAGACAATGCATGTCCCCTCTGGTGAGCGGCGTGCGAGCTGGACTATCAGGGGTGCGACGCGTACGAGTCGTAAGTGTGCCGCCTTTTCCTTTAGAACTTGCGAAGCGTAACATTTTCGCGTGATCGATCGATAGAAATCCAGAATAAAATGACGAGGGCGGTGCTTTCCCGCTCGTTAGGCGGGATAGTTTCAGTGATATGACGTGCTACAGTGCCGTCCACTTGCTCCAATTTTATGTAAGCAAGAGTTTACACTCTTACGCGGGAGGAGTGCGAAATACCACGGATCTGATTTTGATCGAGGGATAATTGTTCCCTGCCAAATAATGGAGCACTGTTAGTGATTATAGCATGATAGTTAGGGCATCTCCAGCGCTGGCCCAAAAATTTACACCGGCATCTGTCCAAGGACACTGATGGATGCCATCCGATGCTGCCCGCATACCTTTCGACAACTATATGAACTAACCAGACGAAATTCATGCAAACAAAGCAAATTTCAATTTAATCGGATGAAATTCATTACATTTCGAAAACTTTTCCTACAAACTGGACGAAATTCATTACATATTTTGGCACAAACCATACTAAAACCTACTGTAAACCTAATCTAAACGATCATCAGCGCCCCACCACCATGTCCAACCATGAACCCGAGAAAGCCGCCCATTGCCTTTGCCTCCTCCTCATCCGCCTCGATAACCTCCTCCTCCGGATCACAAGGTTCTGAAGATTTCCGCCTCCACATTGCCATCAAGCGGCTAATCGGTCGCCGATGTTTACCCCACCAAGCTTGGCATCGACTGAGTGGAGTAGCGGTGACCTTCCTGGGACCAGAGCAGCGGCAACCTACCGTGTACTACTCTTCGTGGTCGTGGCGGCCGAGGGCGGCCGGGGGGTGCCGGCGATGTCCTTCGTTTGCTCCAGCGGTAGTACGTCGAAGAGAGCTTTGGAGCGCGCCCAGAGCGGAGCCGCCGATGTCCCTCGTCTGCTCCTGTGATAGTACGTCCAAGAGAGCTTCGGAGCGCCAGGAGGCCATGGTTGGAGTGGTGCCGACAGAAGGAAGTTATCGGAGGAGAATAAGTGTGGGTCTTTGGCTATGGCTGGGAGCTGGGGCTCAAGTTAATATAGCGGGCGAATGGCAATGAGCCACGGCAGACGGATGGACAACTGGCGCCGGAGTAGGTTCATCGGGCATGAATGCGGACGCTACTTCAGTGACTTAACTGCAGATGCGTTGGGTTACTGACATGTGGGCCCAACGTGCATCTGGCCCGCATGTAAGTGAGACACCAATTGCACCTGCAGTTAAGTCCGGTGAATGCGGCATTGACATTCTGGAGAGACTGTGACCATTTCAGGCAGGAAGCGCGCGCTAGCGATGGAAGGGGTTTCGGTAGGCCAGGGCGGTTAGACGCTGGCGTGGTGGTAAAGTGTGAACTCATGGATGACGAGCCTTTGAAGCATATGCGGCACATATTGACAACCGCTCTTGTCGCTAGCTAGCATTCGACGACCACCATTGGACACCACACAACCATGCACAACTTACAAATAATAGACGAATCAATCAGACACACACTCGTGTGTAGTGGCACTAAGATCGGTCGCTCACGGTAGTACATACTCCGTACCATAGTACCCTCTCTAGCTAGGCTGTTTTATAGATTGTCGTTGTGATGGACGATATACATGAGCAAGGCGCTCCAAGTATGGCCGTTGGTGTTGAGCCAGGTGAATACATGCTCGGCATTCGCGTAGGCCTCCATCAAACGTCTAAACAGTAATGTGAGGCACCGCCGGGGCGCGCAGGTGATGGGCTCGCCGTTTGCGTTGTGCCATGAGCAGGACTTTGATTTAGAGGGAGACATGCATGCATTAGCATGCTTTGACAGCATGAGCATGAGTGTCTGACGCGAAGTATTTCATTTTAATTTGGCTGACGATGGTGCGTTGCAGCGACGAGTCCGTGGTTTGATTCCCCACATACACATAATTTTGGTTTTCACAATATTTCTTTCTCCATTCACAGGTAGGCCCGCTTATATAGATAAAGAACACGAGCTGATGAGGTGCATGCGGACTGTTTGACTGGTCAACCAGACAAATATGGAGCTATACGCTGAGCCAGTGATGGTATAATCACCGTATCTTGTATACAATGATCAAAGTGAGCTATCAAGACAAGTTCGATAACCGCCAATTCATTTTACTCGGTAATAAATGACCAGTATTGAAGGGGAATCCAAATTTCCTTCGTCTTCTGTCCTTGAGCTCTTGACAAACCAATGCACTATACGGTTGTCCGGCCACTCCACCCCAGAGCTCTCACCAAGCGTCGTTCATGCCACCGCGCCACACACTAACCGGTAAGGCAGAAAGGGCATCCTGCCGCGCCGAGTTCCTTGCCGCCCACGACCGCACACAAAATGGTAGGAAAGCGATGGCATCCCGCCATGCCAAGTTCATCGCCGCTCGTGACCTCACACCTATGTGGGAGGAATTTGAAGATGCCAAGGCCGAATGGGCGATAGAGAAAGAGGCGGCCAAAGCCGCACAGAGGGAGCGGAAAAGTCAGAAAGCACTCAAGAAAAGAGAGGCCTGCTGCTGCAAGAAAGAAGAGGATGCACACGCTACTGCGGAGGGGTCGGCGGAGATCCAAGCACGGTGGGGTGTCGCTGACAAAGCCGGGAAGGAGAACGATGGCGTCTGGCCAGCATGTGAGAAGTAGTAGTACTAGTAGTTAGTGTGTGTGTCTGTGTCTGAGTATGAGCAGGTACCAGTACTACTAGTTACTGTTGTAGTTTTAGAGCAAATTACCAGTACATTAGCCTAGACTAAATGAACAAATTCCTATCGTATGCATGAAATGGCATCTCTTTCTCTATAGGAATTGAGATGCATGTCATCTCACTTCCTATGATTTTCATATTCCTATAAAATTCCTATCCTATGAACGAAAGGAGGCCTCTGTTGGAGTAACTACTGTAGCTAGAAGCACTGTTGGTACAATAGTTTTCTTCAAGAAGCGGAATTGAACGAAGTCATGATGGTTCCTTCGTCCGAGCAACTTCAAAGTGGGAAGTGGGTCTGTGATTTGACGGCTCATTAGTCATTGTTACTGCGGCGCGATGACCGGGGTGACTCTCCCTTGGAGTTCTGCGTGCATGCAAGTGGACGAGGATGGTCGATGTCTCACATGTTGGTGAACGGAAGTATTCTTTCCGATATAGAGGATCAAGGAAGCCGAGTGGTATAGTATAACTGCTGATTGGTTCTCAAAAAAATAGTATCACTGCTGATTTATAATTATTTTTTATTTTTGATGAATGCTAGCGATTCAACTCTTACGACGAAGAGTGCCAAACACAGCACGTGTTGGATGTCCCACACGTCAGCGAAAGGAGTGGGACATGAACAACGTGGTAGAGCCCAGCGCAAAAAAAATAGCATGGTAGAGCGTCTCCACTTCTTCCACTTCTGGGTCGGAGACCACATGTAGTAGTACTTAGTGGTATGAACTATACAAAGTGTGACCTAGAGATAAAGACACGTCTAGTTGGAAGGTCTCGGGGCATACACATAAACAATATAAAAGTTAATATGTGCCTCCAACTAATATAGTAGTAGTAGAGTACTTAGGCATGTACTCCATAACATCACCGTGCATTGCACGTACAACATTTAGTGGTAGTACGTAGTAAGAGACAAATACCGCCCAAGAGTTCCCTTCTCGACCCACTTTTGGGTGTTTGGTAGAGTGTATGAAGGGTGCATGAGTCCACACTAGTTTAGCACAAATACACTAGAAGCATGCATAAAGAGAGCATGCATGAAGAGGGGTGTTGAGTTGAGCATGCATGAAGAGGGAACAACTATGCTAAGACGAGAACGCAACCAAACACACCCTATATGCCACACATGTTCATACCATTTGCGCCTTTCTACTTCACTTACTACGCTACATTACTCAGGTTCGTACGTCCACTCTTGGGTGCATGTCCGTCTCGTAGTTCTAGTCCCACGTGTTCTTCATATAGATGGAACGATCCTTGCATAACACGTGCACCTTGATGCTAGATGTCTCGAATGTTGGAAAAAGGATGAACAAAGCTCACGTAAAAAAAGAGAGTGGAAGAACATAGATTCCCGAAGACCGAGAAGGAGCAAGGAACCTCGTGGTGGAGCGTCTACACTGATAATATTTAATATTATCCAGCGATATAAAATCAACCAATCATCTCCACAGTGGACTGGAAGAGTACGAAACACGGCAGCCCAGTGTAGTTACATCATACTAGTACATGGCTAACCCACGCTATCACCATATTTCTTGGCTTCCGTGCGACACCTATCTGTAGTAATCCAGCAGCCTGTATCGCTTCTCCCTCCTCGTCTCTCTCGAAGTGCAGCGGGCTGGCGTTTTTGCCATCTATTGAGGTCGGTTAACTCATCACATGTTAGGGACATGCCAAGAGCATTCTAAAAAAAATTCCTTTCACGTTCCGTTTTCAAAAATAAAAAAATCCTTTCACATACGAATTTGACTATATGCTTTGAGAAACTTGCATGTCCTATACTGCTCTTGTTTGATACTCTAACTTAGCTAGAGGTTAGACTAACTCATGACTAACCCTGAACTAACTGTAGCCAAAGAGGTGTTTGGGTGACAGGGTTAGATTGACAATAAATGCACTTGATGGAGAGAGGAAAGTGATTTTTCAGTGGTCCCAATGAGAACTATCTCCAGTTAGCACCTCTTGGGTGGGATAGTGTTTTTTGGTGGGTTCGGTGCAACTTCTTCCAACTTAAACCCTCATGCTTGGATACTTTAGGGCTATCTGAGCCCCAACTAGCTCAAACTAACTCTAACCCATGGATCCAAACATGGCCTATGGACAGTCTCGATGCGGAGTAGTCGCATGCACCGGGAAGCGGCGCTCTCTCGGTCGTCGCGCCACTTCAAAGCCGGCGCCAGTGAGAGGTCGCCTCCGCTCTGGCCAGGCATTAATGCGACACTGACGCTCCAGGGCGACGCTGACCGTTTCACGCAGGAAGCGCACGCTGGCAAGGGAGTATAGGTTTTGAACCGTTTCATGTGTAGTACCGGTAGTTTGCAAAACTACTCAATTATTGCACTCAGTTTCCTAAGAAATTGTGGTAAAAAATGTTACTCCACAGCCCGCTTCCCTTCTCCTTCCTCTTCCACCGCCCGCACACGTCCGCAGGAAGCGAACGGTTAACCCTTATATAGGAGTGCTAGCACAAAAACATGCATGCATGACCACTAAAATTTCCATATTAAAGCGCCGCTCCGGCGGGAGTATGGCGTATGTTGTTACCTTCGGCCGGGCCATGGCTACCGGGCGATGGCGACCAGAGAAGAGGTGGCGGGAGGCGAATCAATGCAGCTACTGTTTGGGTTCACCGTCCTGCTTAAATAAATGTGCAACATCACGTGTACCCGCGGGTGCACAAATTGTAACATACGTGTCTTCTTAAGTGGGCATCATGTAACTGGTGTGTGTGTGTGAGAGAGATTCTGAGAGATAGAGTGCATGTGTAAGTATAATGGTATCGGGATATGAGTATAATGGTCGTGTACTTTAGCTAGTGATTTACGTGGCCATGTTAACGTGGTTGTGTAAAAAAAATGCCACTTCCTGCTCGTGAATTGTGTTATATAATTACAAGCAAGATGCTCGTGCATTGCACGGAACATCAATATGCATTTTTTTAAAAACACCTGTTATGATTGACCCATGCCGGAGTAATCCCATGTGTAAAAAATAATGATATCTCAAGAATTTTATCGGAAAACTGGTATCTCGAGAATGTCATCGAAAAAATGAAAGATGAGAGATAAGGTGAGGAGGAGTGGAGCGTGGTGGTGACTGGTGGTCGGAATGGGTGGAGGCATGGGGATGGACGGCGCCGGCAGGCGGTAGCGGCCAGCATGTTGGATTTTTCCAGAGACTTCCTTTTTTAATTGCTGAGCAATGAGGTTGTGGGAGATAAGGATGTGGAGAGAGGTGCGGGTATCTTTTGTAAAATTATCATAGTTTGCTTTCTATCCGTCAGATATAGATCAGACTGTTTATATTACAAGATGGCAGGCACACCATCATCGCCAACTCATTTTTTTATAAGGGTACAGATGATAAGTTTGCTGACTACTAAAGTAAAGTGGAATTTGTCCATGTTATACAAGTAAATTAAGGTGATTGTTTATCATACGGGTAAGGTTGGATGAAGGGTAGTAGGAACAAATGCTCCGCCTAGAGCATGTGTGTGAGAGATGGAGTCTTAGTGTGTGTGTGTGTGTGAGAGAGAGAGAGAGAGATGGAGTCTTAGTGTGTGTGCGTGTGTGTGT
>NC_041393.1:580397114-580451263 GCF_002162155.2 Triticum dicoccoides
AGAGAGATGGAGTCTTAGAGTGTGTGTGTGTGGGTGTGCGTGAGTGTGTGTGTGTGTGTGTGTCGCGGGGTCCTCGGCGGCGGATGTAATTTAAGTGTGCATGGCTTCATCATCGAGAGGTGATGTGTATGGCAGAGGCCACCAACGATGGGGTGTGAGAGAGAAAATGCCCGTAGAGAGGGAAGAGAAGGTGTGTGCGCGTGAGAGGAGTCGACATCGAGAGAACGTGTTTGTTCGAGAGACACCGAGGAAGACTACTATATATCGATGGTGCATGTAGGCGGGAATTAAACAAAGGGATGGTCTTATTGGTTTCGGGGATATAGGGGAAGAGTGAGAGGGGGGGTAGCTAGAAGGAGATTGTTAAGTGTGAATGTGTGTTTTACCCATCCAGGCGGAAGTTATGTGCACACAATAGGAGAACGATTTGATGTGGCGTTAGGGTTGAGGGTAATTAACTACGTATGGAGACATACATACCTTGAACGTGCATGTGTGAGAGGTATACATGTATACGTGGGATGTGTGTGTGTGCGCGTGCGCATGATCGAGATAAAAGAAAGAAGACATAAGTCATAAGATCAATGACATGGGAGAGACGGGTCGGTATGACAGTATGCATGCATGTGAGAATGCAGGGAAGAAGGCCCGACAATTGAGCATGTGTTTTTGTCTTTAAGAGATAGTGGCGTGGGCTAGAGCATGCATCTATGGCGAGCAGAGGGAGTGAGGCACAACGATTGTGCAAAAGAGAGCAACCTATAAATGCATATGTATGGAGAGACATATATAGTGTGGGTGATAGGAAGCAAGACTCTGTGTGAGAAATAAATGTTGACGGAGAAACTACAGATAGATATTGATGAGGATGCAGACCTGGGGTAGGGTCATAGGCCGGACCGATACGTCCTACCCAAGGTCACTACCCTAAAAGATAAGGAGTCCAAGAGACAGCAGGGGACCCCCAGTCAAAGATGTCGAGTGCAATCCACTCGACATTCATGTCACTCGGGCGTCCTCCTCCTTACTGTCACTCGACCATCCAGAGAATGAGTCACTCAGCATTACAACGGGCAGGCGTTCACTCCATAGTCTTTAAGGTCATTTACAACACTTAAGGATGGCATTACCAGTAACGCCCCTACTATATGTACATTAAGTCCCTTGTAACGGAGGGGAGCTGGTGTCCTGGCGCACTCTATATAAGCCACCCCCTCCTCTGAGACAAGGGTTCACACCCCCTGTAATATCACGCACATAATCCAATCGACCGCCTCTGGGCACCGAGACGTAGGGCTGTTACTTCCACCGTGAAGGGCCTGAACTAGTAAACATCGTGTGTACGCCTTCACCATAGCTAAGATCCTGCCTCTCCATACCTACCCCCCTTTCTACTGTCAGTCTTAGAACCACGATAGTTGGCGCCCACTGCGGGGCAGGTGTCTTAGCGACTGATACGTCTCCAACGTATCTATAATTTATGAAGCATTCATGCTATTTTATTATCTGTTTTGAATGATTATGGGCTTTATTATACACTTTTATATTACTTTTGGGATTAATCTATTAACCGGAGGCCCAGCCCATATTGCTGTTTTATTGCCTGTTTCAGTATTTCGAAGAAAAGGAATATCAAACGGAGTCCAAACGGAATGAAACCTTCGGCAGCGTGATTTTTTGGAAAAATATCACCCAGGAGACTTGGAGTTCACGTCTCGAGGAGGCCAAGAGATAGGAGGGTGCCCCCCTACTGGGCGCGCCCCCTGTCTCGTGGGCCCCTCGAGCTCCTCCCGACCGACTTCTTTCGCCTATATAAGCCTACGTACCCTAAAAACATCGAACATCAAGATAGATCGGGAGTTCCGCCGCCGCAAGCCTCTGTAGCCATCACAAACCTCTCGGGAGCCCTTCCCGGCACCCTGCCAGAGGGGGGATCCTTCACCAGTGGCTATCTTCATCATCCCGGTGCTATCCATGACGAGGAGGGAGTAGTTCACCCTCGAGGCTGAGGGTATGTACCAGTAGCTATGCGTTTGATCTCTCTCTCTCTCGAGTTCTCTCTCGTGTTCCCTCTAAGGCACGATCTTGATGTATCTCGAGCTTTGCTATTTTAGTTGGATCTTATGATGTTTCTCCCCCTTTACTCTCTTGTGATGAATTGAGTTTTCCCCTTTGAAGTTATCTTATCGGATTGAGTCTTTTATGAGAACACTTGATGTATGTCTTGCCGTGCTTATCTGTGGTGACAATGGGATATCATGTGCCACTTGATGTATGTTTTGGTGACCAACTTGCAGGTTCCGCCCATGAACCTATGCATAGGGGTTGGCACACGTTCTTGACTCTCCGGTAGAAACTTTGGGGCACTCTTTGAAGTACTTTGTGTTGGTTGAATAGATGAATCTGAGATTGTGTGATGCATATCGTATAATCATGCCCACGGATACTTGAGGTGACAATGGAGTATCTAGGTGACATTAGGGTTTTGGTTGATTTGTGTCTTAAGGTGTTATTCTAGTACGAACTCTTGAATAGATTGATCCGAAAGAATAACTTTGAGGTGGTTTCGTACCCTACCATAATCTCTTCGTTTGTTCTCCGCTATTAGTGTATTTGGAGTAACTCTTTGTTGCATGTTGAGGGATTGTTATATAATCTATCTATGTTATTATTGTTGAGAGAACTTGCACTAGTGAAAGTATGAACCCTAGGCCTTGTTTCCTATCATTACAATACCGTTTACACTCACTTTTACCACTTTCTACCTTGCTGTTTTTATAATTTCAGATTACAAATACCCATATCTACTATCTATTTTGTACTTGTATCACCATTTCTTCGCCGTACTAGTGCACCTATACAGTTTACCATTGTATGGGGTGTGTTGGGGACACAAGAGACTCTTTGTTCTTTGGTTGCAGGGTTGTTTGAGGAGACCATCTTCATCCTACGCCTCCTACGCATTGATAAACCTTAGGTCATCCACTTGAGGGAAATTTGCTACTGTCCTACAAACCTATGCACTTGCAGGCCCAACAACGTCTACAAGAAGAAGGTTGTGGAGTAGACATCAAGCTCTTTTCTGGCGCCGTTGCCGGGGAGGCTAGGTAAACGGTACTCACACCCCGTCAACTAAGCTCTTTTCTGGCGCCGTTGCCGGGGAGGTGAGTGCTTGAAGGTATATCTTTAGATCTTGCAATCGAGACTTTAAGTTTCTTGTTTTATCACTAGTTTATTATATAAAAGAAAACTACAAAAAAATGGAATTAAGTTTGTCTCATGCGCTTCATCTTTTTAATATATTTCGTGAGAATGATGGTAAGTAAAATTGTGCTCAAGTGCTAGAAGAAGAATGCATTAGAATGTTTGGCAATAAATATTTGAATGATGAGCATGATTGCAATGTTGTTAGTATGAATTCCTTGAATATCCATGATACTAATGATATGCAAAGCCACAAGCTTGGGGAAGCTATGTTTGATGAATATGATATTTTTTGTCCCCCAAGTTTTGATGAGAAAATTTATTATGATGAAAGCATGCCTCCTATTTATGATGATTATATTGATGAAAGTGGGTTTGGAAGAGTGTCAACTTTAGGTAGTATTGATCCCACTATTCTAGAGGATGTTGAATCTTATTGTGATGAATATGAAAGTGGATTTGGAAGAGTGTCAACTTTATTTAGTGATGATTCCACTATTTCAGAAGAGGTTCCAATTGATTATGAGAACCAAGTTGATATAGATGATGATTATTGTGATGACTTGTATGCTATTAAGAATAATGATAACCATGAAACTTGTCATCATGATTTTAGTTTTCAATTGGATTATGCCTCACATGATAATTATTTTGTTGAGTTTGCTCCCACTACTATTCATGAGAAGAAATTTGCTTGTGTGGAGAGCAATAAATTTTCTATACTTGTAGATCATGAAAAGAATGCTTTAGGTGCTCGTAATATTGTTGAATGCATTCATGATGCTACTGAAAATTATTATGTGAGGGGAACATATGCTTGTAGGAATTGCAATAATATCAAGTTTCCTCTCTATGTGTTGAAAATTTTATAGTTATGCTTGTTTTGCCTTCCTATGCTAGTTGATTATTGTTCCCATAAGTTGTTTTCTCATAAAACCCCTATTAATAGGAAGTGGGTAAGACTTAAATGTGCTAGTAATATTCTTCATGATGCTCCCTTTATGTTTCAATTCTTATCTCTTATGTGAGCATCATTGTCATCATCATGCCTAGCTAGAAAGGCGTTAAAGAAAAGCGCTTGTTGGGAGACAACCCAATACTTATCCTTACTGTTTTTGTGTGTCCACATGATTATGCTACTGTAGTAATCATGTTTTATAGCTTTTTATTTCAATAAAGTGCCAAGTAGAACCTTTGGGAAGACTTTGGTGAAATCTATATGATCTTGCTGTAGAAAACAGAAACTTTAGCGCTCACGAGAATGGCTGCCATTTTTTACTGGAGAGTGATTTTAGGTTGATTCTTTTTGCAGATTATTAATAGACAAATTCCTCAGGTCCACAAATTTATTTAATAATTGTTGGGGTTCCAGAAGTATACGTATGATACAGATTACTACAGACTCTTCTGTTTTTGACAGGTTCTGTTTTCATTGTGTTGTTTGCTTATTTTGATGAATCTATGGCTAGTATGTAAGGGTATGAACCGTAGAGAAGTTAGAATACAGTAGATATTATACCAATATGAATTTAGAATGAGTTCATCACAGTACCTAAGTGGTGATTTATTTTCATAAACTAATGTTGCTTACGAGTTTTGTTTTGAGTTTCGTGCTGTGAAGTTTTCAAGTTTTGGGTAAGGATTCGATGGACTTTGGAATAAGGAGTGGCAAGAGCCTAAGATTGGGGATTCCCAAGGCACCCCAAGGTAATATTCAAGGACAACCACGAGCCTAAGCTTGGGGATGCCCCGGAAGGCATCCCCTCTTTCGTCTTCGTTCATCGGTAACTTTACTTGGAGCTATATTTTTATTTGCCACATGATATGTGTTTTGCTTGGAGCATTATTTTATTTTGTTAGGTTTTGCTTGCTGTTAGTTAGAATATTTTTTTGAATCTTTATTTTCAATAAAAATGTCAAGGATAGCCTTTGCCATGCTTATTTTGCTAGTATACATGTTGCTGTTTGAGAACAGAAAGTTTACCGCTGTTGCAAAAATTCCCTTGAAAAGTCAGAGAGTGATATAATGTTGAATCTCTTTGAATAATGAGCTATGATAAAAAATTTACAGCGAATTATTTTTCTTATAATTTTTGGAGTTAGGGAAGTATGATGAATCTTGCATTCTTTACAGACTATACTGTTTTGGCAGATTGCTGTTATGTTTGCATTGTTTGCATATGCTTGTTTGTTTAATGATTCTATTTTAGGATATGAGTATTAAATATGCAGAGACATTTATTATGCAATGTTGAATAATAATGTTAGTAATTTGTTACAGTAGAAAATGATAAGGTTTTGCATTGTTTTATACTAACTTATCTCACGAGTTCTTGTTGAGTTTGGTGTGGATGAAGCTTTTGATAAAAAGAGAAACCATGATATGATAGGAATTAAGGAGACAAAAAAGTTCAATCTTGGGGATGCCCAAGGCACCCCAAGATAATATTTCAAGAAGTCTCAAGCATCTAAGCTTGGGGATGCCTCGGTAGGCATCCCACCTTTCTTCTTCAACAACTATCAGTTAGTATCTGTTGAGCCTAAGTTTTTGCTTCTTCACATGAGTTGTGCTATCCTTGCAATGTAATTTTCTTTTGTTTTTCTTGCTTCTTGAATACAATACCAAGATCTGAAATTCTTAAATGAGAGAGAGTCTTCACATAGTTGCATAATTATTTAGCTACTCATTGATCTTCACTTATATCTTGTTGGAGTAGTTTGTCATTTACTCGTGTGCTTCACTTATATCCTATGAGTAAATGGTTGAATGAATTGATTGCCATAAATCTGAAATTATATATGTTTCATTTTCTTATCCCATGGGGAGTAATGACTTCACATCTAAGAAGTAGAGGTTGTAAATTTTTTGATGGTTAGCAAGCATTATATTAGTCATTTGAACAATTCATGAAAAAATATTGAAGGAAGAGATATTTCACATATAAATATATTATCATAGACATCTTTTATAATTGTGAGAACTCATTAAGTATGACATGCTAAAGAGTTGATGTTGGACAAGGAAGACAACATAATGGGTTATGTTTTCTCGCATCTCAGTTAAAGTATATTGTCACGGATCATTCAAACATGTTGAGCTTGCCTTTCCCCCTCATGCTAGCCAAAAATTCCTAGCACCAAGTAGAGATACTACTTGTGCTTCCAAATATCCTTAAACCCAGTTTTGCCATGAGAGTCCACCATATCTACCTATGGATTGAGTAAGATCCTTCAAGTAATTTATCATCGGTGCAAGCAATAAAAATTTCTCTCTAAATATGCATGACTTATTAGTGTGGAGAAAATAAGCTTTGTACGATCTTGTTATGGAAGCAATAAAAGCGATGGACTGCATAATAAAGGTCCATATACAAGGGGCAATAGAAAGTGACGTTCTTTCGCATTAAGATTTTGTGTATCCAACCCTAAAAGTGCATGACAACCTCTGCTTCCCTATGCGAAGGGCCTATCTTTTACTTTATGTCTTTTACTTTATGCAAGAGTCAAGGTGATCTTCACCTTTCTCCTTTTTATTTTATCCTTTGGCAAGCACTTTGTGTTGGGGTGATCCTGATATATATATCCAATTGGATGTACGTTAGCATGAACTATTATTGTTGACATCACCCAAAGGTGAATACGTTTGGAGGCAACATTATAAGCCCCAATCTTTCTCTGTGTCTGATTAAAACTTCATAACCACAAGTATTACGTGAGTGTTAGCAATTGTAGAAGACTATATGATAGTTGAGTATGTGAAGTTTGCTAAATCAAAGCTCTGACATAGACTCTTACTGAAAGTAAGATGAATTGCAATTGTTTGATGACTAAGAATGAAGTTTGCTAGTTTTCAAGAAAGTTTATGGTCTATGCTTTAACATGTGAATTGCTTGTTACTTGATTATGAAAAGTTCTATGAGATGAACTACTGTTATGACATATAATGATGCTAGTAAAGGTGATTGAAATTATCATTGATCAAACTTGTGCACCTCTAGCATTCACACTTCATAAATTCTTTCTTTATCATTTACCTACTCGAGGACGAGCAGGAATTAAGCTTGGGGATGCTGATACGTCTCCAACATATCTATAATTCATGAAGCATTCATGCTATTTTATTATCTGTTTTGAATGATTATGGGCTTTATTATACACTTTTATATTACTTTTGGGACTAACCTATTAACCGGAGGCCCATCCCATATTGTTGTTTTATTGCATGTTTCAGTATTTCGAAGAAAAGGAATATCAAACAGAGTCCAAACGGAATGAAACCTTCGGCAGCGTGATTTTTTGGAAGAATATCACCCAGGAGACTTGGAGTTCACGTCAGAAGAGCCTCGAGGAGGCTGGGAGATAGGAGGGTGCCCCCCTACTGGGTGTGCCCTCTTGTCTTGTGGGCCCCTCGAGCACCTCCCGACCGACTTCTTTTGCCTATATAAGCCTACGTACCCTAAAAACATCGAATATCACGATAGATCGGGAGTTCTGCCGCCACAAGCCTTTGTAGCTACCAGAAACCTCTCGGGAGCCCTTCTCGGCACCCAACCGGAGGGGGGATCCTTCACTGGTGGCCATCTTCATCATCCCGGCACTATCCATGACGAGGAGGGAGTAGTTCACCCTCGAAGCCGAGGGTATGTACCAGTAGCTATGTGTTTGATCTCTCTCTCTCTCTCTCTCTCTCTCTCTCTCTCTCTCTCTCGAGTTCTCTCTCGTGTTCCCTCTATGGCACGATCTTGATGTATCCCGAGCTTTGCTATTGTAGTTGGATCTTATGATCTTTCTCCCCCTCTACTCTCTTGTGATGAATTGAGTTTTCCCCTTTGAAGTTATCTTATCGGATTGAGTCTTTTATGAGAACACATGATGTATGTCTTACAGTTCTTATCTGTGGTGACAATTGGATATCATGTGCCACTTGATGTATATTTTGGTGACCAACTTGCGAGTTCCGCCCATGAACCTATGCATAGGGGTTGGCACACGTTCTTGACTCTCCAGTAGAAACTTTGGGGCACTCTTTGAAGTACTTTGTCTTGGTTGAATAGATGAATATGAGATTGTGTGATGCATATCATATAATCATGCCCATGGATACTTGAGGTGACAATGGAGTATCTAGGTGACATTAGGGTTTGGTTGATTTGTGTCTTAAGGTGTTATTCTAGTACAAACTCTTGAATAGATTGATCTGAAAGAATAACTTTGAGGTGGTTTCGTACCCTACCATAATCTCTTTGTTTGTTCTCTGCTATTTGTGTCTTTGGAGTGAATCTTTGTTGCATGTTGAGGGATTGTTATATGATCTATCTATGTTATTATTGTTGAGAGAACTTGCACTAGTGAAAGTATGAACCCTAGGCCTTGTTTCTTATCATTGCAATACCATTTACGCTCACTTTTACCACTTGCTACCTTGCTGTTTTTATAATTTCAGATTACAAATACCTATATCTACTATCTATTTTGCACTTGTATCACCATCTCTTCGCCGAACTAGTGCACCTATACAATGTACCATTGTATTGGGTGTGTTGGGGACACAAGAGACTCTTTGTTATTTGGTTGCAGGGTTGTTTGAGAGAGACCATCTTCATCCTACGCCTCCTACGGATTGATAAACCTTAGGTCATCCACTTGAGGAAAATTTGCTATTGTCCTACAAACATGTGCACTTGCAGGCCCAACAATGTCTACAAGAAGAAGGTTGTGTAGTAGACATCAACGACTTGTTGGTGAAGTCGCAAGTTTTTCCGATCATTATCATGGTTTCCGGCGGCGGATTGACTGAGGGCCGCGAGATCCGTCTACGCACGCTCGTTTTCGTCATCGACGACTCCGCGTGGATTCAAGAAGCTCCCCTGGACATTGAGGCGCTCCCCGTCCGAGGGGCGACGCACTTCCGCGCGTGCGTTCGTGGCGTCCTTCTCCGGCAGCCGTCGACTCAGTATCAGTCGACTCTGATCGTGTCTTCCCTCACCGCTGTTCGCCGCCGCAAGCGATCCGGTCGATCGAGATTTCAGCGATGGGTGAAACACGTGGTGGCTCGGCGTTCAGCCACCCATCAAGTCGCGGCAATTGAGCCAGACGAAACTCTCCACGGCCTGTTCGATCTCTTGACTGGCTCCGCGGAGACCGCATCCGAGTGCGATAGCAGCGACACTGTGGCTGAAGTCTTCATGGTCGATGGACCACGTGGTCCGCCTAGCTTCCGTCGTGAAGACGTCGAAGATGGTGGCGGCGATCCATCGCGCGTCCATGAGGAATACCATCCCGAACCCCTTTCTTTGCAGCAGAGGGAAGAACTTCGTCGTTGTAACATGGATGCACTCCACACGCCCATCGTTGGAGAAACCCCCGAGGCTCGAGACTTGGAAGAGGTGCGCCTGGCTAATTTGGCTAAGCACACTCGACTGGAGAACCTTCAGCGCACTCTCGACGAGCGTGCTCGGGAGCGGGTTCCTGAATCTAGTCGACGACAACTTTTCCCGCCTCCACCTAAGGTATACCGTACTCTGATTCAGAACCTCACAGCTACAGCCCGAATAGCAGAGTCTATCCAACCTTCCCAGTCAGAGGCTGGGAGAGGGCTGATGCAGATGAGGGCCTTGCTCCGGGCAACAAGAGAGCAGAACACAGCAGTGTCTCAGTCACAGAATAGGATTCACATCAGATCTGTAGTAGCGGATACGGTTCAGTCGGCCCACAGCCCAAGGTCGCCCCAAGGCGTGAGGGCCGTGGACAGTATGATCATCTGCTCGACCGCGACAATCGTCGTCGAGTGCCCACGCCTCCTCCGAGGAGTGTGTTGTATGTGCCTCGGCAGAATGATGACAAACGCTGTCACAGTGGCGAGCGCAGGGAACCGGTCGACCCAAGAGAGCTACGCCTCGATGCGAGATCCATCCTCGTTCAAGGCCTAGTTCGTCCAAGTGGCAGCAGAGTGCATGTTTTTGGTCCAGAGTGTTTCAGCAGAGCCATCAGGGCGGCAGTGATCCCTCCCAACTTCAGGTTCGCGACCGGGGTCAGTAAGTTCACTGGAGAATCCAAGGCTGAAACTTGGCTCGAGGATTACTGAGTGGCTGTGTAGATTGGTGGTGGAAATGATGAAGTAGTAATGAAGCATCTTCCTCTGATGTTGGAAGGGTCGGCCTGAGCGTGGTTCACCCAATTAGCTCCTGGCAGTATAGACAGTTGGGAAGAGCTGGCTCGAGTGTTCGTCAGAACTTCTGAGGGCACTTGCAAACGACCAATGGGTTTGACCGAGTTGCAACATTGTATACAAAAGCCGAGTGAGACTTTGAGAGATTTCATCTAGAGGTGGACCACTTTGCATCACACTGTTGAAAATGTATCAGAGCATCAAGCTGTGTGTGCCTTCAAGGAAGGCGTCAAATACCGAGAGTTGGTCCTGAAGTTCGGTCGGACTGGTGATATGACTCTGACTCGGATGATGGAAATAGCCACCCGGTACGCTAATGGGGAAGAAGAGGATCGCCTCCATAGTGGAAAGAGTAAGCTAGTCGGCCAAGAGACCGGTGGAGGAAATTCCAATCGGAAGCAGAAGCATAAGGCCGTGCTGGCGGCACCCGGTGAGATTGCTGCAGTGGCTCAAGGAAAGTTCAAGGGAAAACCTAAAGGGCCTGGCCCCCTAAGAAGGTAAAGGATCAGGCAGGAAATGATGTGTTGGATTTGCCATGTCACATCCACACGAAGAAGGATGAAGAGGGCAATCTGATCTACCCTAAGCATACCACTCGACAATGTCGACTCCTGATCCAGCAGTTTCGAGAAAAACAGCTCGGTGAGAAGGAAAAGGAGTCAGACAAAGATGAGGATGAAGAGGAAGACAACGGTTATCCCAAATTAAATTCTACCCTCATGATTTTTGCTGATGTTGAGAGCAAGAGTCAGCTGAAAGTTATCAATAGAGAAGTGAACATGGTCGCTCCGGCGGCGACGACCACATACCTTAAATGGTCTCAGACATCCATCACATACGACCAGTCTAACCATCCTGCTCATGTGGCCACCCCTGGGAGGCAATCATTGGTGGTCGACCCAGTGGTCGGAGGCACTCGACTGACTAATGTGTTGATGGACGGTGGTAGCGGTCTGAATATTCTTTATGCTGAAACTTTGAAAGGGATGGGCATTCCGATGTCCAAACTTAGCGAGAGCAACATGAGTTTCCATGGTGTTATTGCTGGAAAGAAAGCCGAATCACTCAGCCAGATCGCTCTCGATGTGGTTTTCGGTGATTCCAAGCACTACCGTAAGGAAAAGTTGACATTTGAAGTCGTGGATTTCCAGAGTGCTTATCATGCCATTTTGTGTAGGCCTGCCTACGCACGTTATATGGCTCGACCATGTTACATGTACCTCAAGTTGAAGATGCCTGGTCCCAAAGGTGTGATCACAGTTACTGGCAATCGGCAGAAAGCAGAGGAATGCTTCCAGAAAGGTTCCAAAATTGCAGATGCGTAGATGGCAGCAGTTGAATTCCAAGAGTATCAGAAGAGTGCAGATCCGAGTGATTTGCTCCGAGCCAAGAAGCCCGCCACGGATTCTGCATTTCAGTCGTTTGGTGAAACGAAGCTGATTCATATTCACCCGACCGATCCCAATGCCGCATCGACCCATATATCGACGACACTCGACAGCAAATAGGAAGAAGCACTCATCGAGTTCCTTCGTGAGAACTATGATATCTTTGCATGGAAACCCTCTGACATGCCAGGTGTACCCAGAGAACTGGCTGAGCACCGTTTGCGCGTCGAACCCAAGATAAAACCCGTCAAAGAGCATCTTCGGTGGTCCGCCGTGCAGAAGAGAAAGGCGATTGGCGAGGAAGTAGCTCGGCTCCTAGCAGCAGAGTTCATCTGGGAGATCTACCCCTCCAAGTGGCTTGCCAGTGTAGTCATAGACGATTTGCTTCGTATGTGCATTGATTTCAATCATATCAATCGGGCCTGCCCGAAAGATCACTTCCCTCTCCCCCGCATCGATCAGATTGTTGACTCGACTGCGGGGTGTGAGCGCTTGTCTTTTTTAGATGCATATTCCGGGTATCATTAGATCCGACTGTATGGTCCCGATGAAATAAAAATAGCCTTCATCACTCCATTCGGGTGCTTTTGCTATGTCACCATGCCTTTTGGTCTTAAAAATGCCAGAGCCACATTCATGAGAATGATTCAGAAGTGCCTGCTCACTCAAATCAGTCGAAATGTGGAAGCATACATGGATGACATTGTGCTCAAGTACCGCAAGGGTTCCGACCTATTGACTGACCTCGCAGAAACCTTTGCCAACCTAAGAAGGTACGATATCAAGCTTAATCCGTTAAAGTGCACATTCGGAGTTCCAGGAGGAAAGTTACTCGGTTTTCTCGTTTCCGAACGAGGGATCGACGCCAATCCAGAAAAAGTTGATACCATCCTTCGAATGAAACACCCTGTGCGAGTGCATGACGTTCAAAAGATGACTAGTTGTTTGGCCGTCTTGAGTTGGTTCATTTCTCATCTCGGTGAAAAGGCCTTGCCTCTTTACCGACTAATGAAGAAATCTGATAATTCGAGTAGACTGAGGAAGTTGATGCAGCGTTTGCAGAGCTCAAAGCCCTGCTTTCCACCCAGCCGGTGCTCGCTGCGCCAATCAGCAAAGAGCCTTTACTGCTTTACATTGCAGCCACTGGACAAGTTGTCAGTATTGTACTCACGATCGAGCGAGAAGAGGAAGGAAAAGCTTACAAGGTTCAACGCCCAGTTTATTATCTCTCTAAAGTTTTGACTCCATCCAAGCAACGATATCCACATTATCAGAAGCTTGTCTATGGAATATACATGACCATGAAGAAGGTTGCACATTATTTCTCTGATCACTCCATTACAGTCGTCAGTGACGCACCACTATCTGAAATTCTGAATAATAAAGATGCAACTGGTCGAGTGGAAAAATGGGCGATTGAACTCCTTCCATTGGATATCAAGTTTGAGGCAAAGAAAGCTATCAAGTCCCAAGCAATCGCAGATTTCCTTGCCGAGTGAATTGAGAAGCAATTACCGACTCAAATTCACTCGGAGCATTGGACTATGTTCTTTGACGGCTCCAAGATGCTGAATGGTTCAGGTGCTGGTGTAGTGTTGGTATTCCCCCATGGAGACAAGCTTAGTTATGTTCTCCAGATTCATCTTGATTCCTCCAATAATGAAGCCGAATATGAAGCACTTTTATACGGGTTGAGTATGGCCATTTCACTCGGCGTCCGTCGCCTTATGGTCTACGGCGACTCAGATTTGGTGGTTAATCAAGTGATGAAGGAGTGCGATGTCAGGAGCCCAGCCATGACTGGTTATTGCAACACAGTAAGAAAGCTGGGAAAGAAGTTTGAAGGTTTGGAGCTTCACCATATACCTCGACTGAAAAATCAAGCTGCAGATGAGTTGGCAAAGATAGGTTCAAAGAGACAGGTCATTCCCTGAAATGTGTTTTTTGAACATATTCATTCACCTTCAGTTCGGGAAGATCCTTTCACCGAAGAATCACCACAGCCCAAGAGTGCCACAGATCCGACTAAAGTGGAAATCCTAGCTGTGGTCGACTTAGTCATGGAGGTTTTGTTCATCACTCCCGACTGGACAGTGCCGTACATTGCATACATTCTTAGGAAAGAACTTCCAGAGGATGAAGAAGAGGCTCGACAGATCGTCCGACGATCTAAAGCCTTTACCGTGATAAAAGGTCAGTTGTTCAGAGAAAGTGTAACTCGGGTCTGCCAGAAGTGCATCACGCCAGAAGAAGGCCGAATGATCCTCAATGATATTCACTCGGGGACCTGTGGTCACCATGCGTCCTCTCGGACCATCGTGGCCAAAAGCATACCGAGCCGGATTTTACTGGCCACATGCCAACGAGATGGCGAAAGAAATAGTGGACAAGTGTGAAGGTTGTCAGTTTTACTCCAACATGTCCCATAAACCTGCATCAGCTCTGAAGACTATTCCACTCGTCTGGCCTTTTGGTATCTGGGGATTGGACATGGTTGGACCCCTGAGGACTGGTAGGAGCGGATTTACCCATGTGCTAGTGGCAGTCGACAAGTTTACCAAATGGATCGAAGCCAAGCCCATTAAAAATCTTGAAGCAAGTACAACTGTGAGCTTCATCAGGGAATTGATATTCAGATATGGTGTTCCACACAACATCATCACGGATAACGGATCGAACTTCGACTCTGATTAATTCAGAGCCTTTTGTGCTTCCCAAGGCACGAGGGTCGATTACGCTTCAGTCGCTCATCCTCAATTGAATGGGCAGGCTGAGCGAGCGAATGGATTGATTCTCAAAGGACTGAAACCCTGGTTGATGCATGACCTCAAGCATGCAGCAGGGGCTTGGGTTGATGAGCTCCCATCAGTGCTTTGGGGATTGAGGACAACTCCTAATCGGTCGACTGGACGAACTCCTTTCTTCTTAGTCTACGGAGCCGATGCCGTAGTTCCGAGCGATTTGCTCCACAATGCGCCCCGAGTCGAACTCTTCTCAGAATAGGAAGCAGAGCAGGCTCGGCAAGATGCGGTCGACCTCTTGGAAGAAGAAAGAGAGTTGGCCTTGATCCGGTCGACCATTTATCAGCAAGACTTGCATCGATTCCATGCCAAAAACGTAAGGGGTCGGGCATTTCAAGAAGGAGACCTGGTTCTCCGAGTGGACCAGCAGAAACCACACAAGCCCGCTCCTGCTTGGGAAGGCCCTTTCGTCGTCACCAAAGTGCTCCACAACGGAGTGTATCGTCTCTTAAACGTCGAGCACAACAAAGATGAGCCACGCGCTTGGAATGCGGAACTGCTCCACCCTTTTTACTCTTAAGTATTTAGACTCATGAGATGTAATAAGAAGTACCTTTTAGTTTGATTATCAAAAGACATGATTTTACAGTCTTCCGAATGATTGTTGTTCATTTTTTACATGTTCCAAAATCCCCCAGCGGGTGCCTTAGCTGCGAATCTGTTTCGCCTAAGTGATAAAAAAATCCTACCGAGTAGTGAGTCTTCCTCCCACTCAGAGGCTTAGCTGCGAATCTGTTTCGCCTAAGTGATAAAAAATCCTACCGAGTAGTGAGTTTGCCTCTCATTTGGTGGCTTAGCTGCAGTCCAGTACTCGCCTAAGTGATAAAAAATCCTACCGAGTGGTGAGTCTGCCTCTCACTCGGGGGCTTAGCTACAGTCTAGCACTCGCCTAAGTGATAAAAATCCTACCGAGTGGTGAGTCTGCCTCTCACTCGAGGGCTTAACTGCAGTCCAGTACTCGCCTAAGTGTTAAAAATCCTACCGAGTGGTGAGTCTGCCTCTCACTCGGTGGCTTAGCTGCAGTCCAGTACTCGCCTAAGTGATAAAAAATCCTACCAAGTGGTGAGTCTGCCTCTCACTCGGAGGCTTAGCTGTAGTACAGTACTCGCCTAAGTTTAAAAAGTCCTACCATATGGTACGGGTCGGCCATGGCCCACCCCCCTCCCGGGGCTGCACCGTCAAGAAGAAGGACGAGATTGTGTGGGAAATCTTCCAGCTTGAGGGCTTAGCTGCAGTCCAGTACTTGCCTAAGTTTGAAAAATCCTACCGAGTCGTGAGAAATCCTCCCACTCGGGGGCTTAGCTGCAGTCCAATACTTGCCTAAGTTTGAAAAATCCTACCGAGTGGTGAGCAATCCTCCCACTCGGGGGCTTAGCTGCAGTCCAGTACTCGCCTAAGTTTGAAAAATCCTACCGAGTGGTGAGCAATCCTCCCACTCGGGGGCTTAGCTGCAATCCAGTACTCACCTAAGTTTGAAAATCCTACCGAGTGGTGAGCAACCCTCCCACTCGGGGGCTTAGCTGCAGTCCAGTACTCGCCTAAGTTTTAAATATCCTACCGAGTGGTGAACAACCCTCCCACTCGGGGGCTTAGCTGCAGTCCAGTACTCGCCTAAGTTTTAAAAACCCTCCCGAGTGAAAACTGATCTTTTCACTCGGAGATTTAGCAAAGTGCGGGTTGACCACGACCCCACTCCAGAGTTGCACCATCAAGAAGAAGGACGAGATTGAGCGTGTTGCCAAGGCGAGCCACTTTCAGGAACGTCAAGACCATTGTTGAATGCCTCGTTGATGAGCTGCCAGTCCCGCCGAATGGTGCGGGTCGACCATGACCCCCCTGGGGGCTGCACCGTCCAGAAGAAGGACGAGATTGTGCACACTGTCAAAGGCCCATCCAACGACTTATGCCTTGCCGATGGCAGGAACGTCAAGACAATTGCTGAGTGCCTTGCTGATGAGCTGATCAATGCTACTCAAGGCTCGTCCAACCGGTCGACTGCTGATTCTTCTTCAGAAGCTGCATCGAATGAACAGAAACCAATCCGAGAGAAGAACGATTTTCACTTGAAGATAAACACAGCATATTCAAAGATAAATCCAAAGGTTCCTAAACCGCAGATTGAAAGTACTCGGGCGTCAGGCTCGAAGGAGTTTTAACGATTACAAAATCACTCGGCATTCCGAGGCAAATAAGAGGTGAGGCATAATGTTTTTCAGTCACTCGGCGGGAGAAGGATTGGTTCGATCGCAGAAGCTGTCGAGGTCAATGTTGTCGGCAATACGAGTGGCTGCCTTAAGGAAGGTGTCCATGAAGGTATGGAAAGGAGTGCTTCTTAGTATTCACTACCTTGAGGGTCGCCAGCTTGTCTTCTTTAGCCTCCTTGCAGTGCACTCGAACCAATGACAAGGCGACATCAGCACCACAGTGAGCAAAAGATTTCTTCCACTCTTGCACTCGGCTAGGAATCTGATTGAGTCGAGTCATTAGCGACTCGAGGTCTTGAGAAAGTTCCACCCGAGGCCAGAGTTCGGCATCCACTCAGGTCATCGCAGCCTTCAGCCGAGCCATATAGTCAATAGCACCGTCCAAACACGATTCCAATCGAAGCAGGTTCATCGCAACTTCATCTTTCACGGGACAATTGATGGGGTCGAGACCTATCTCGACCCGCCCGGTTTCAGCTTCGAAGTCCTGGGAAAGATCTGTTCCATCACAAAAAACAATGAGTCGACAATATTGCAACATACTTCAATCGACATAATTAACCAGTCGAGTGACCGTACCTTCAAGCTTCAAAATGAGTTTTGTCGCAAGTTGCTCCAGATAGGACTCCAGCTTGCCTGTCTTGGATCTGAGGCCGCCGACTTGAGTGGTCAGGTTCTCCTTGTCCTTCCAAAGCTGCTCGACTTCTCGATTAGCTTCCGTGATGGCGGTCTTCAACTTCGTGGTCTCCTCCTCCAATTTGCCGACTGAACCCAGCTTTTGGTCCACAAGCTTCGTCTTCTCGCGTGCTTCCTTCTGAGCAGTTGCAAGGTCCAGGTCCTTATTCTCCAAAGCCTCCTTCATCCTCTCTAAAGAAACAACACTCTTCAGACGAGCCTGAAGTTGGCGATTTTCACTATGCACATCTGCTTGTGTGAAGTCACTCGGTTCAAAGAGACTGAAAGAAAAAGCAGTGGGAAGTGCTGCAAAGCGGACAAGACAGTCGAATGATTACCTCCCATGATGTCCATCTCTTGTTGAGCAATCTTGAGGTTCTTCTTTGCGAGTTCAAGGTCAAGTTCAACGCTGATATGCTTCTTCTTTAACTCGGAAAGTCGAGCTCCAAGATCACAAGACCTCTGCAGTCAGCAAGAGAGATATGTCTGTCGACAGAAATAAGAGACAGTGACAGGGAAAAGTTACTCTAAGACTACCGCCGAATCAAATATTCAACAGTAGTCTCGGGGACTACACCCAGTGGATGCACTTAGCGTGCCCCCACTGGTCCAGATCAATACACAGCAGGGTCTGCCCAGCGTGAGTTCAGAAGAGAGAGAGAGAGAGAGAGAGAGAGAGAGAGAGAGAGAGAGAGAGAGTACATTCTAAGACCTCAGTCGACTGCCAGCAGTCGACCGCGGTCTTGGGGACTACACCCAGTGGGTGCACTCGGCGTGCTCCCACTGGTTCATATAGTTTACTGAGACGCAGCTCGGGTCGAGTGGAGTGGAAGATTTCCTAAACTCTAAACAAAGAAACACCCCAGTGGGTGATCGGATATAAATCAACATTCAAAAGTCCAGTCGGAGTTTTGCTGACCTGAACATTGGTCTGAAGGGCAGTGCTGGCGTTGTAGGCCACCTACTAGCCTCGTGCATCACCTTCACCTGCTCCATGGCAAGGTTCACCTGGCGAAGAACCTCCCTGGCAGCACTCGGCGAGTCGTCTGGGGTCTGATATGCAGCAAAGAGTGACGGTTACAAGGCGGTCGAAGCGGTTACTGGGTCAGACGCGTGGAGTTGCACCCGATGGATGATCAGTCGTCAGCGGGTCAGCGAATGTGACGTTGGTCCGAACCGGTTTTCCAGAACGTTCGCCCACCGCCTCAAGCACTGGCATTGACTGAGGGACTTGAACTTCAAGTCTCTTCCTGCTCGAGCCCGCACTCCTTTTCTTCCTCTCTTGTAGAGGCACTTCTTCATCATCATCATCAGGGAGCACGACGACCTCTTACGGAGCTACAGAAAGGGAGAAATATCAGAAAGTCAGCCGATTGACGATCCATTCGACTAAATGAAACCTGGTCGAACGAACTTACCAGCTCGAGAGGTGGACTCCTCGTCTCCTGGGGCTTGTCGATGTCCATGTCAGTGGCAGCAGAGGCTGGGCTAGTGAGATACATGATACAATCGGTCAGAACAGAAATTTCAGTCGGTCTGCATAAACACAAGTGTGATACTCACCCCGAAGCCACATGGACGTCCATCTTGATCCGTGGCAAAGTCTTCCGAGCCTTGGGAGGAGCAAACTTGGGCTGCTTGGCGACCTTCTCCGTGGGCTCTGGAGTCGATGTCCGAGCACGCTTCTGAGTGTGGGGACCTAGAGCCACGCTCTTCCCACGCCCGCCTGCCAGGTCATGTTGCTGCTTGGATCGATGCTCGGAGCGCGACGGCCAGTCGACTTCCTCCTCCTCGTCCGACTCCTCGCTCTCCTCCTCCTCTTCTTGATCCGAGGACTCCTAGTCACCACTTTCCTCTGCACTGGCCTCTCCTTCCTAGTCCTGCACCAGAGCTTGTTCGCCGTTGGGCATCGAATACATCTCAGTGAAAACCTACAAGACAAAAAGACGAGCGAGAGTCAGTCGACATCAAGTACAGTCGGAACATATATGCCAGGCAGTCGGAATAAAGAGCATACCTTGTCGGGTGGATTGTCGTCTCTGAAGGGAATGACTCGCCTGGATCCTCTGGGCTTGTCCTGATTGCCTGTAATACTCCTCAACCACATAGCCACGATTTTGGACGGCACCTCCTCTAGATGGACCCGAGCGGTGTCTTCAGGTCTGGAGTATAACCACATAGGATGATCACGGGCTTGGAGGGGCTGGATGCATCGACTGAGGAACACCTCCAGCAGATCCAGGCCGGTTACACCCTCATTGATGAGTTGGACCACTTTCTCCACCAACATCTTCGTCTCCATGTTCTCAGCAGCAGTCACTTTGAGTGGAGAAGGAGTCTGGACACGGTCGAATGTGAAGTGGGGGAGGCCAGTCGACTGGCCTGGAGCTGCGACGTTCTGGCAGTAGAACCAAGTCGACTGCCAGTCTCTAACCGATTCAGGGAGAGCCATAGCAGGGAAAGAACTCCTATGCATTTTTTAGGATGCCTAAACCCCCACACATCTGGATGACATGGGTTTTTGAGTCACTCGACTTTTCTTTTTTGACCGACTGAGAGAGGATGGTAAAGAGATGTTTGAAAAGACCCCAGTGCGGTCGACACCCTAAGAAGTTTTCACACATCGACACAAACGCGGCCAGATATGTGATGGTGTTGGGAGAAAAATGGTGGAGCTGGGCACCGAAGAAATTCAAGAACCCTCGAAAGAAGGGGTGCGGAGGAAGCGAAAAAACCCGGTCGACGTGAGTGGCAAGCAGTACACACTCACCCGGTCGAGGCTGAGGCTCCAACTCCCCCTCCAGCAGCCTTTCCGCTCCCTTGGCGATCAGTCCGGACTCCACCAGCTCTTCCAGATCTTCTTGCCGAATCGAAGACCAGATCCAATCGCCCTGGATCCAGCCCAGTGGCAACCCCGCGCGCGATGACGACCCATGGTTGTACTTCTTGCCCTTCGCCGCCCTCGTCGCCTTCTTTGCACGCTCTAGCGCCGCCGTCTTGTCCTTCACCATGGCGGCGGAGTAGCAGCGTCCAGAGCGAAAGAGTTGGGCGCGGTGGAGAAGCGGAGGAAAAAGAAGGAGGAGCGGGCGTGCACAGTGTAGATGCCTCGGCCCCTTCACCTTATAAAGGGTTGCTGCCGAGTGACTGTCGCATGGGACCAGGCAATCCTGTCAAATCCCGCAACAGTCGTGTGCAATGTACGTGGCAAAAAAGGTGGCACGGAAATCGAGGCATCGTTGTTTATCCGCTCCGCCCACTTCAGCGCTCCCCGTCCCGCGCGCTTCCCTGAAATTTCGTATCCCACAAAATCTGGGATACGCAGCAGTCAATCGCGCCCAAGATCCTGCACTCTAATACAACACTCAGCACATGATGCCACAAGTTCAGTCGACAACACTCTGAATGGATCAAGGCGGCTGAGTCGACGCTGAAGTACCAACGTGAGTTTTCAATCTTACAGAAGACACTCGCGAAGATGCAAAGCTTAGAATAAGTTCAACTTCAACCTACTTTCCACTTGAACCTTAATCCATTCGGGGGCTACTGATGAGGATACAGACCTGGGGTAGGGTCATAGGCCGGACCTATACGTCCTACCCAAGGTCATTACCCTAAAAGATAAGGAGTCCAAGAGACAGCAAGGGACCCCCAGTCAAAGATGTCGAGTGCAATCCACTCGACATTCATGTCACTCGGGCCTCTTCCTCCTTACTGTCACTCGACCATCTAGAGAATGACTCGACCAACCGAAGACCAGGAGTCACCCAGCATTACAACGGGCAGGCGCTCACTCTGTAGTCTTTAAGGTCATCAACAACACTTAAGGCTGGCGTTACCAGTAATGCCCCTACTTTATGTACATTAAGTCCCTTGTTACGGAGTGGAGCTGGGGTCCTGGCGCACTTTATATAAGCCACCCCCCTCCTCTGAGACAAGGGATCGCACCCCCTGTAACATCACACACATAATCCAATCGACCGCCTCTGGGCACCAAGACGTAGGGCTGTTACTTCCACCGAGAAGGGCCTGAACTCGTAAACCTCGTGTGTACGCCTTCACCATAGCTAAGATCCTGCCTCTCCATACCTACCCCCTTTCTATAGTAAGTCTTAGAACCACGACAGATACAGAGATGGAGATGCTAGCTAGAGGGACATCCACTAGTTTGAGTGTTGGAGATGACCGCCTGGTGGTTCAGAGGGTGAAGTTATATATGTGTGTGAGCGAGAAAGATAAAAGGAGGGCACTTGACTGCATGTAGAGAGAAACATAAGTAGTGTGCATGATAGGAAGCAAGAGTGAGGGCGAGAAAGAAAGTTGATGGAGAAACAGATAAATAGAAAGATAAATATGCTAGCTAGTGTGCGTTAGTGATAGGAGTCGAGTGGATCAGAAGGTTGAATTATGTGTGTGGGTGTGAGAGAGATAGAGAGAGGGTGCATGTGAGTCACATACAAACAGATATGAGAGAGAAAGGAGATCCCGAGAGACGGAGTTTTGTGTCTGTGAGAGAGAAAGATATTTCGCAATGAGAGTGATAGCTAGAGATACACATGAGGGAACGCAAGATATCTCTAGGAAGAGAGTGTATGTGTGAGAGACATACAAGAGAATAGTGGAGAAATATGATACCCTGGGAGACAGAGTTTGTGTTTGTGTGTGAGAAATAGATACTTAAGAGGAAGAGTCGTAGGTTCTCATATCTAAGGAGCGAAAGACATCTCTGTATGAGGGGTGTGCGAGTGGCACACATGCGAATAGTAGAGAGAAATGAGACCCAGGGAGACAAAGTTTTGTGTTTGTGTGAGAGAAAGAGATTCCACATGGAGAATCATATTTAAAGACACATAGCAGGGAGCGAGATAAACTTAGAGAGAGATAGAGTGATGAAGGTCGAGGGAGAGAGTACCGTCAGTGTGTTACAAAGATAAAAGATCATTGTCAACATACAGGTAGCACGAGAGATACCTGAGAGACGATGAACGTGTATAGGTCCAGAGAGATAGACCTATATAAGCATGAGTGATAGCTATATGAGACGAATATCTGGATTAAAGGGGAGTCAAATATTTAAACTAGAGATCATGACATCGATAATATCATAATGCAAATTGGTGTATCAAACATGCATATTCATTTGAATTTGGGCACACGTGTAATGTTATATAGTTTATCAATATTGGTGATCCATAGATTCTTTAATTACAAACAATGCATGGTTTATATGCAATTAATGTCTAAACGGGACTACACTATATGATGCGTGTGTGAAACACATTATACATGTTTGGGAAGTAAAAAAAACCCGCATGAAACACACATTAATTGGAGACAGTTAGCGAGGAATGCATACATTGGATTTCAACATAAAGTGGTTTCAAATATTTGAAAATCCAAATTGATGGATACAACCTTATGAATCTGAGATCATGCCATTTGTAAACCATATTTATGTATAAATGGTGTTGTGCTTTTGGAAGTATATATATAAAAATGATGTATATAGAATTTAATTCCAATTGAAAATGGATCTCGCCCGAAAAAATAGAATACAAACAGGATTCGAATTGAATTGGCACGGTAAACATGCACTCTGCAAAATTTGAACGAAGCGGGGAAAGTTGCAGTAACCACCCGAAACGAAAATCTGTGAGATGGAAATTACTACTACCTATCCCTGCCACGCAAAGCCTATCTGGTGGATTTCTATAGGTTTCGATAGGGGTAGGTTTGTAATTTCACCCAAACGTGACGTAACCACCTCTCACCCGGACTCATACATGGTGGGCGCCAAAACACAGTGTGTCCTCGGCTGAAATCGACTCCCTCCCCGATTCATATTCATACACGGTGGGCGCCAAAAACAAACTCTCATCGGCAAATATTAGGTGTATGCGAGATTACCGTCCTATCCCCAACCGACTAATATTGCTGTGATGTAGGAAATTTGAAACGGGGGCTAAGTTTGTAAATTTCCTCGCATTTGAGACAAGCGCGCCCTGAATACATGGTTCCCGCCTTCCTCTCTACCTCCCTTTTCCCCATTCGTACTATGTGGGCGCCAAAACACCCTCTCCACCCCAGCCTCCTCCGTCCGCCACCCCATCCACCGCCGTCCCCCTCCACCATGCCGGAGCTGATACCCCGACGCCGCCGTCCATTACAAGAGATCGACCTCTCTCATCCACGGCTTCGGACCGAGATCCTTGCATCATGTCCTCTTGCTTCATCCCCGCCATCGTCCACCATGCCAGCGCCGCTCCTACGACTGTCTCGTCCACCGCGCCCCGTCGCCACCATCTACCCTCCTAGATCTGCTTCCACGCCGCCGACAGCCATCGCTACCGCAGCACCGTCAAATTCTCAGCAGATGCATACACGGCGCCGCACCAGAGGCGGTACTCTTTCGTATCTGCTCAACTTATTTATCGCAATAAGAAAATAGATCGCCACTGCTTTACTCTGATTTCTTTTCTTTGTTGTGAAGTTGCCTTTGTCCTGTTTGCACCTTCAGATCCGCCATGGCATGCTCAACACTATACTCCCAATGCTTATGGTTTTCCCTTTTTATATTCCACACTAGTTAAATCACAGTAGACTAAATTTCAAAGTTGGGTCAGTCGATTTTTCAGAGCTCACCGGAGTTCGCCGGTGCAAACGAAGGGGCTCGGGTGGTTGTGGGGCCTCGCCGAACGAAGAAAACTCGATGCGGGTGGGGGCAGGGGTGGGGGTGGGGGTGGCGGAGGAACACAGGCGGTGGGTCCGGTGGTCCGGCCGGCGGCCTGTGTGGTGTTCTATATGAGAAGAATCAGAGACGGGGAAGAAGAAGGGTTAGGAGACGTAGGATCTTCATCCAACCGCCTGAAATGGTCGAGAGACAGCTGGGAGTTGCATTCTTAATGCGCTCTGGTTCATCATGTGTGGGCACTGCGCAACCAACATTTTATTATCCAAATTCTGCTTGCTCTTCTTTACCATGTTCCTCTTCCGTTCTTCTTTAATATGTACTCTCTCCATTCTGAAATATAATTCTTTGTATAGATTCCACCATGGACTACATATGGAGCAAAATGAGTGAATGTACACTCTAAAATGTATCTGGATACATCTGTATGTGATCCATAGTGGAAATCTCTACCAAGACTTATATTTTGGAATAGAGGGAGTATGATAGTAGTACAGTATGTTCCTTGTACTGAAGATGAGAAGGGACATTTGTAGTGTAGAGGTCTATACAGTCGGTTGTGATGGACACTTTGAGCCTCTTTGATTCGTACGATTTTGTAAACATAGGAATAGGATTAGTAGTGGCCTGCCCACTTGAATCCTATAAGAATAGCAAGGAAATGCAGGGAGATGTGTCGCCTCTAAGAGTTACACTAATATTAATAGTGCCACACCTTCACTTGAAGAGAGCTGGTATTCGAAGCCTTTCTAGCCGTACCGGCAATACTAGCACATATATTCCAGCAAGTTCCACTTTGCTGATTTTATGCTTAAGGTTTTCCCGTTATATCTACACTATGATCTATGTAGCTGCTTTGTGTCGCACTAGCAGCAGTCCACTCTTGAAGCTAAACACAGCAATGACTTACAAAATTGGCACCAAGGCATTGAGTGCCATTCTGGATGCAATGAAACTCATACGCTCCCCACCTATCGACACTTGTTCAGAATATGATCCTAATGACTCTTGTTCAAAATTGCCACATATAGAGATACAGCATGGAATTGCATTTCTTTGGGCGCTGTGATTCATCATGAGTGGGCAACTAACATTGTATGCGGAACCTCAAGAATATGCTTCCTCTTCTGTTCTTTAACATGTTCCTCCTTGTTTATTCTGTATTTAGTACATCCAGTATGTTCCTTGTCAGGAAGGGGCGCAGGGACATCCGCAGCCAACAACTAATAGAGCTGGCCTGTACGTGATCGATAGGCTTTCAATTACTAGCGGCAATACAACACCGTATTTTCAAGCCAGTTCCACTTTCCCGATTTATATACCGTGGTTATGGTGTGCCCCTATTATGTACACCATGATCTGCCTAGTTGTTGTGTGCTCTTGTTATCATGGTTTGGCAATAAACTCTCTATATAGTATATTATGAGCCTATCATCTTCCAACTATCCTTACTTCTGGAGCCTATTTTTTGTGTACTTGTGCCAGATTATATAAATGCATGCACCATATTACAGCACACATGAGCTCTCTCATCAGAATTCAGTGATAGCACACAAGTGTTTACAGGGGCGCCCCTATATTAGAATATTATCTGCATTACAAAGATAATCTCACAACTATTTATGTTTTCATGGTTCTCAGATATTATATGTAATTACAGTGAATATCAGAATCCGCACATCAGAAGAATATTGTGGAACACTGCAATGACTTACAAAATTGGCACCAAGGCATTGAGTGCCATTCTAGATGCAATGAAACTCATACGCTCCCCACCTATAGATTCTTGTTCACAATATGATCCTAATGACTATTCTAACCTCGAGGAGCCAAAGGCAGATGGCCTGTCATGTTCACCCATCAAGGTGCCTGTTATAATTTGGCAAGGTTTTATTGAGTGCGCGTATCTTGCATATGTTGTCTTGCATTTCTTTTACTTTGTTGCACCGCCATCTGCTTAGTTTACTCATCATATATGTCGAGATGCCATGCCCATCCATTATCAATACATATTCCATCTATCATCTGTCACACCCTAGCTAGTTATGCATTAGAGTGTTGCATCATGTTTACTCATTCATCAGAAACTTGAAATGGGGATGACAGAACCCCCAGTCCCCTCTGAAACCAACTAGGGTTTACTAAAATAATTTTTCAATGAACCTGAAATGCCCTTCTAAAATGCCCATCATTTTTGCCTTGGTTCAGAACCTCTGCCAAAAGTGGTGCACATTTTCCTAGGCCATCTAGGGTTTTGAATTAAATCATAACTATTTGAATTTGGGCATTTAAAATTATATAAAATATTTAAATGCTCAAATATCTCCAAACTAAAATGTTTCATGTTGGAAATAATCCAACTATGGACCAGGAGTAGTTTGGTGATTTTTGGAGTTGCCTAGGTATTTTATTTAATTCAACAAAGTCGCAGTTATATTAAATAAAAACAGAAGATAAAGAAAGGGGAAGACTTACCTGTGCGGCCCAGCCCAGCCGGCCCAGCACTGTGCTGGCCCGTGCCAGCCAGCTGCTTCCCCTCGCCAGAGCAGGCAGGGAGGTGAACATGGCGCGCCCGAGCTCGCCACGCACCACCCAGCCTCTCTGCATCGCCCTGGTCTCCGTTGCGCCGCGTGGATCGTCTTCTGGTCGTCGCCCCGACCTCGCCGACACCCCATTCACTCTCCCCCGGCTCTCCCTCACTCTCTCTCTCTCACGGCCGAAGCTCACCGTCGCCGCCGTTCGCCTTAGCCACCGTCTCCGACCACCCCTCGCTTCCCCGACTAGCTCAGGAGCTCCGCCTCGACTCCTTCTTCCTCCCCACCGCTCCACGGGTCCCCGGAAGCCCTGCATCGCCGCCACGTCGCCGTTCCCCTCTTCGGACTCCGACCACCGTCGCCGTCAAATTCGTCGTCTCCGACGCGTCCCCGAGCCCGCTTCGACGCCCACTGCAACCGCGGTGAGCTACGCCACCGTTTCCCCCTTCTCCCCTGCTCTCTCCCGACCCCTAGGCCCTAGCCCCACCGCGGCCGAAAGCTTCACGCCGCCGGCGATGTCGCCGTTGTGGCCACGATCGCCGTAGCGCCCAACCGAGCACGCCATCGTGCTCCACATCTCACTAGGAGCACGTAGCACGCTCCAACACCCCCCCTAACACCCTGCAACACCGTTCCCGTGCACGACCGAACCCCGGCCGCCGCAGCCGAGCTCGCCGCCGTCGACTCCGGCCACCCCGACCCCAACGGACTCCGCCAAGAGCCGCGGGTCGTCCTCAGCTTCACTCCGGTGGCCTCCGCGGTTCATTTGGTGGCCGAAACGACCAAAACCACTATCGCTGCCGCACTGATGGTCGCCGCCGGCCAGAACTCCGGCGAGCTGACATGGCCTAGTTAATTAGCCACTAAACCACCACCTACTGACGCTGACAAGTGGGCCCCAGGGCTTAGTCAAAGCTAACCAGCCCGGGTCAACACGGGATTAGCCCCTGTGTCACTGACGTGTGGACCCCACACGTCAGGTTTGACCCGAGCCAGCCCTGTTGACCTGCTGATGTCACTGTGACGTCAGGCTGACGCAGTAAATGATATTTCTGGATTTAAATTAAATCAGGAAATTCCAGAATATTAATTAAACTTCAAAATTCACAACTTTTATTCTGTAACTCCAAATTGGACAAATTATATATGAAAAATGATCAGAAAAATCCAATCTATCCATCTGTACTATTTTCATGCATGATCCAACAAGTTAAATGGATGTTTTAATCAGAACAAGGAAAAGCACTTTAAAAGGCCATATTTGAAATTGAAATTTGAATCTTTGATTCAAATTTGTTCAAACCCTTCTGGCTTTAGTTGCATTAGCCCAACACACTCATATTGCCATGTTTCATGCATGCATCATATTGTTGCACATTGTTTGGTGATGCCTGTGTATCGTTATCCTTTACGACAGGATCTGTCCCCGAGGAGTACCGTGACTACCCTAACGAAGAACCGTATCCGTGCATCGAACCATCAGGCAAGCAACCAACCATTTGATCATATCGATACAATCCCATGTTCTCGCTCCTGCTCTCTTTTACTGCGTTAAGACAACGCGATTCAAACTGCTGTGTGCTACGGTAGTTGAACCCATTTCCTCTGCATGACCTGTCATTGCCACAGTAACTAGATGAAACCCACTAGCATGTGTAGGAGTTGATTGAGCCATATGTATGTGTTGTTCCTACCTTGCTATGCCTGCTATGCTTAGAGTCGTGTCAGGTCTGGTTCATCTGGGTGATGGGCTAGAGTGAAATGATTATGTCGGTAATGAGAGTGGTGTGGTGAACACGATTTGGTAAAGGTATCGATGAGAGGCCATGTAGGAGTACATGGTGGGTTGTTTCATTGAAGCCGACCTTAAGCACTGAGATCTGTATGTGTGATTTAAGAATCAGCTACTACCATGCATTGGGCCCGAAACCAATGGACCCTCTCGACTTCTTATTCACCCTAGTTCTCCGTCCAGGAGTTGCAAGTAGTTTCTGGTGTTTGTAGCCTACTGGAGGCCGTGGACAGCGCTGACCGTAGGGGTGGGCTGTGATGCGGTAGGTACGTGGCCGGGTGCACCGAATACCCGTTAGGTATCTCGGGAACCCTGTTCACATCGTTCGGGGCCGTATGGGAAACCTCGGCCGGACTCCCTGCGGATGGAACCTGAATAGGCGATAAACCTGGACTGGAGGCTTAGGTGATTAGGTAGGTCGTGGCCGACACCCACGTTGGGCTTCCGCTTGAAGGTTGCCGAGTACATGTCGTGTAAACGACGGTAAGTGGTGAGAGCGTGTATGAAGAAGTACCCCCTGCAGGGTTAACATGATCTATTCGAATAGCCGCGTCCGCGGTAAAGGACTACTTGGTTGCCTATATAGTTCATAGACAAGTAAATGGAAACTACTAAAAGCCTCAAGATAAGTGTGAGTGCCGAGGATGGCTCCTCCGTAGGTGGACGGAGGTGGATCCTCGGTAGTGTATTGAAGTGGTGAATAGTGGACTCGTGTGCGCAAAACTATTTCAAGTTGAAGTATCGTAGGATAGCCTAGCCAAGAGTCAAAGCTGGCTTGCTGCAATAACTCCACCAACCCTTCTTGATACTATGCATGTATGTAGGATCTGATGTAAGTCTTGCTGAGTACCTTTGTACTCATGTTGCTATAATCTACATTTTTACAGAAGACGTTGCCACCCCTTCTGATGGGTTCTATGTAGACGTTGACATCAACGAGTAGGCTAAAGACCCAGGTGGTGACCCTGAGCTTGTGAAGGACCACATAGTATAGCCAGAGGCTTTCCAAGCCTCTTTTATTTTACTAGTTGTCTGTACTCAGACAAGTTACTTCCGCTGCTGGCTTGTATGATTGTATGACTTGTATGTTGGGTCGTGAGACCCGTACCTTTGTGTGTATGTTATGTATGGCTCACTGAGCCTTAAATAAAGTACTTGTGTCATAGAGTCATGTTGTGATGCTTCGTTGTATTTGCACATATCGAGCATATTGTGTGTATGATTGAAATGCTTGGTAAGTGTGGGATCTGACTATCTAGTTGTTTATCTTTAGTAGCCTCTCTTACCGGGAAATGTCTCCTAGTGTTACCGCTGAGCCATGGTAGCTTGCTACTGCTCTGGAACACTTAGGCTGGCCGGCATGTGTCCTTCTTCGTTCCTGTGTCTGTCCCTTCGGGGAAATGTCACGCTTTGAGTACCGGAGTCCTGTTAGCCCGCTACAGCCCGGTTTACCGGAGTCCTGCTAGCCCAGTGCTACAGCCCGGACCCACTTGCTGATGACCGACACGTTCAAAGCTGGGTCATGGATGCCTGTCCCTGTAAGTCTGTGCCACTTTGGGTTTACGACTAGTCATGTCAGCCCGGGCTCTTTATCATATGGATGCTAGCGACACTTTCATATACGCGAGCCAAAAGGCGCAAACGGTCCCGGGAAAAGGTAAGACGACACCCGTGGGGATACCGTGCGTGAGGCCGCAAAGTGATATGAGGTGTTACCAGCTAGATCGATGTGACATCGAGTCGGGGTCCTGACAGCGTTGGTAGCTTTAGTTGCATTAGCCCAACACACTCATATTGCCATGTTTCATGCATGCATCATATTGTTGCACATTGTTTGGTGATGCCTGTGTATCGTTATCCTTTACGACAGGATCTGTCCCCGAGGAGTACCGTGACTACCCTAACGAAGAACCGTATCCGTGCATCGAACCATCAGGCAAGCAACCAACCATTTGATCATATCGATACAATCCCATGTTCTCGCTCCTGCTCTCTTTTACTGCATTAAGACAACACGATTCAAACTGCTGTGTGCTACGGTAGTTGAACCCATTTCCTCTGCATGACCTGTCATTGCCACAGTAACTAGATGAAACCCACTAGCATGTGTAGGAGTTGATTGAGCCATATGTATGTGTTGTTCCTACCTTGCTATGCCTGCTATGCTTAGAGTCGTGTCAGGTCTGGTTCATCTGGGTGATGGGCTAGAGTGAAATGATTATGTCGGTAATGAGAGTGGTGTGGTGAACACGATTTGGTAAAGGTATCGATGAGAGGCCATGTAGGAGTACATGGTGGGTTGTTTCATTGAAGCCGACCTTAAGCACTGAGATCTGTATGTGTGATTTAAGAATCAGCTACTACCATGCATTGGGCCCGAAACCAATGGACCCTCTCGACTTCTTATTCACCCTAGTTCTCCGTCCAGGAGTTGCAAGTAGTTTCTGGTGTTTGTAGCCTACTGGAGGCCGTGGACAGCGCTGACCGTAGGGGTGGGCTGTGATGCGGTAGGTACGTGGCCGGGTGCACCGAATACCCGTTAGGTATCTCGGGAACCCTGTTCACATCGTTCGGGGCCATATGGGAAACCTCGGCCGGACTCCCTGCGGATGGAACCTGAATAGGCGATAAACCTGGACTGGAGGCTTAGGTGATTAGGTAGGTCGTGGCCGACACCCACGTTGGGCTTCCGCTTGAAGGTTGCCGAGTACATGTCGTGTAAACGACGGTAAGTGGTGAGAGCGTGTATGAAGAAGTACCCCCTGCAGGGTTAACATGATCTATTCGAATAGCCGCGTCCGCGGTAAAGGACTACTTGGTTGCCTATACAGTTCATAGACAAGTAAATGGAAACTACTAAAAGCCTCAAGATAAGTGTGAGTGCCGAGGATGGCTCCTCCGTAGGTGGACGGAGGTGGATCCTCGGTAGTGTATTGAAGTGGTGAATAGTGGACTCGTGTGCGCAAAACTATTTCAAGTTGAAGTATCGTAGGATAGCCTAGCCAAGAGTCAAAGCTGGCTTGCTGCAATAACTCCACCAACCCTTCTTGATACTATGCATGTATGTAGGATCTGATGTAAGTCTTGCTGAGTACCTTTGTACTCATGTTGCTATAATCTACATTTTTACAGAAGACGCTGCAACCCCTTCTGATGGGTTCTATGTAGACGTTGACATCAACGAGTAGGCTAAAGACCCAGGTGGTGACCCTGAGCTTGTGAAGGACCACATAGTATAGCCAGAGGCTTTCCAAGCCTCTTTTATTTTACTAGTTGTCTGTACTCAGACAAGTTACTTCCGCTGCTGGCTTGTATGATTGTATGACTTGTATGTTGGGTCGTGAGACCCGTACCTTTGTGTGTACGTTATGTATGGCTCACTGAGCCTTAAATAAAGTACTTGTGTCATAGAGTCATGTTGTGATGCTTCGTTGTATTTGCACATATCGAGCATATTGTGTGTATGATTGAAATGCTTGGTATGTGTGGGATCTGGCTATCTAGTTGTTTATCTTTAGTAGCCTCTCTTACCGGGAAATGTCTCCTAGTGTTACCGCTGAGCCATGGTAGCTTGCTACTGCTCTGGAACACTTAGGCTGGCCGGCATGTGTCCTTCTTCGTTCCTGTGTCTGTCCCTTCGGGGAAATGTCACGCTTTGAGTACCGGAGTCCTGTTAGCCCGCTACAGCCCGGTTTACCGGAGTCCTGCTAGCCCAGTGCTACAGCCCGGACCCACTTGCTGATGACCGACACGTTCGAAGCTGGGTCATGGATGCCTGTCCCTGTAAGTCTGTGCCACTTTGGGTTTACGACTAGTCATGTCAGCCCGGGCTCTTTATCATATGGATGCTAGCGACACTTTCATATACGCGAGCCAAAAGGCGCAAACGGTCCCGGGAAAAGGTAAGACGACACCCGTGAGGATACCGTGCGTGAGGCCGCAAAGTGATATGAGGTGTTACCAGCTAGATCGATGTGACATCGAGTCGGGGTCCTGACAGCGTTGGCATCAGAGCAGGACTGCCTGTAGGTTCTCCAAGCCAAACTGGTCGATGTTGAGTCTAGAAATTCTTTAGTTATATGTAGGGGAATTGTTTGTGGGTTGGAACGTAAGGCTCTTTTTACTCCTTATACCTTATGGCTTTCTGATCTGAGTCAGTCCATTCTTCCACCGGGGGTTAAGGAATTAGGATCTACTCTCTCTATCAGGATCACGTGTTACTAATCAGTAGTACCTTATAAGTTTGATGGTTACAAGCCTAGTTCAGTTCTACTACCACATTATGTTGTTAGAATGGTTCCAGAACTTTGATATGATGATGTTGGGTGTGTACGAAATCCTTGGTCAAAAGTCTCAATATCCTTTTTGAGCATTTACAGCTGTTATGCTGCCGAAATTTTGCTAGAAATTCTAATGCCTTGCATTATGATTATGCTTTCAGATGTCCACTCGCGACCTCAATCAAGTGGTTCGCCTAACTCGATGCCTAGATGTACCCGGCCATACCGCTAAGTTGGTCAGGGTAATGACTGAGGCTGGATACCGCTGGTATCCTGAGTACACGGTCGAAGAGCAATTCCGAGATTTTAATCAAAGCCAGTATCTCTGCACTGTCAGGATATTTCCATCTTATCCTGGATCCACTGAGCCTCTTCACTGCTCCTATGGACTCGGGGTTACTATCGAGATGGCTGTGCAGGATGCCGCCTACTCTATGATGACCATTATGCGAGTCAGATCTGGTTTATTTCGGGACTCTGACTTCCGGTATATGCCAGGATCACTTCCGGGAGCACAAGGATATCTCCAAGCTATTTATGCTGACTCCACTCAGGAGGATTCACGGACTCGCACCACTGCTGAGATGCTCGAGGATAAGGACCGTGAAAATCGGGCCTTAAGGTTAGAGCTCTTCAATACCCGTGCCGATCACTGGGCCACTTTGACTCGGTTCGCACCGGCGGTGCAAGCTGGATATTCGGATATGCGCGATCTCTATCCTGTGAGATCTGCTCTGCCGGACGTGATGGTTTGGCGTGATGTAGGAGGCATCACCCCACCTCGCGGTCCCCGCAGGCCACCGTTTGTTGGTCCAAGGCCTCATCCTAGCCCCTATGGTCCACAAGCTCCGCGAGATCGTCTGTTTCCGGATGAACATGTTGAGCTTCCAGGCTATGGAGGTGACTTTTACGAGGACTACTACGGATCGGTCTGAGTTAGGGGTAGCATCACTAGTTCGCACTAGCTGTGTCATCTATCGTTCCGCGTGACTCGTGGGATATGTCCTAGTTTGTACTCTTTCCGGAGGTGTAGAAAATAATGTATAGGAGCTTGGAATGCCTCTGACGAGATGTAATCCTTTTCTCACCATAATAGTACTTGTTTGGTCTTGTACTAAACCTTGTATGGTGTGCATGACGATGGAATAAAGAAGCAGTTTCTGTATCTACCATGTCATACGGATGATCATCTTGCATTTCGAGTTATTCCTTACCTTATGTATCCTATGTCGGAATTTTACCATCCTGACTAAATCATTGTCTTGTCTACCTAGGATGGTCAACACGCGCGCTAATCCTGCTTCCCAAGAGCAGGCCGAAGGCAGTGAAGCCAGGAATGAAAATCTGCCTCATCCTCCTTCACTAGCCGAGGTGATGATGGAAGCTGAGAGAAACAAGCGGGAGACAAACCGTTTGTTGGAGCGTATAGAACAGAATACAGCACACCATCAGAGGGCTAACGTGGTATCACTCAGTGATTTTATCAAATTGCTTCCACCCACGTTCCACCACTCCGTCGAGCCTCTCGACGCTGATGACTGGCTTCGCAGTATCTCTCACAAGCTGCGTTCCGCATTGGTAGCGGAGGCTGACAAGGTCACCTTCGCCGCATATCATCTTGAAGGCCCCGCCAGTCTATGGTGGGAGAATTATGGAGCCATGCGCCCAGCGGGCCATGTCACTACTTGGGCTGAGTTCAGCGAGGCTTTCCGTGAACATCACATTCCGAAGGGTCTCATGGACCGTAAACGTGAAGAATTTTGCAGTTTCACCCAAGGCCGACTTTCTGTGGATGCCTATAGCAGAGAGTTTGGTAATCTCGCACGATATGCAACTGAGGAAGTTTCTACTGACGCCAAGAAGCAAGCAAGGTTCCGAAAGGGCCTTAGCCCTGAGCTTCGCCGCGACCTCCGTCTGCATGAGTGCACATCTTTTTCGAAACTTGTCAACAAAGCCATCAGTGCTAAAACTGGTCAGACTGATTATGATGCAACACGCAAGCATGGACGTGATATGGGTTCCTCATCCGGTGCTGGTCCTCAGAAACGCCGCGTGTGGGTACCCAATACCGCCCTGCCACCCAGGTTCACACCGAGGCCATCTTTCCAGGCGCCTCGCCCTGTTCAACAGTCTGCACCGGCGAAGCCCTATGGGGGTCCATCCAATAATGCTCCTCCACGTACCAGTTCCGTGACTTGTTTCAAGTGTGGGGAATCTGGTCATTATATGCGCGAGTGTCCCCAGACCAACCCCAATCAATCTGCTAAAGCTGTTGGCCGTGGCAAGCCGACAGGGAAGGTGTTCCATGCCAAACCGGTCACCGCTTCACGTGGCCATGTCAACTGTATCTCTGCCGAAGAAGCTCAAGAGGACCCCAACGTCGTTCTCGGTACGCTTCTTGTTAATTGCCACCCGGCATCCGTTCTTTTCGATACAGGAGCCTCTCATTCTTTTATATCTGAAAGTTATGCCCGTTTGCATAACGTTGCATTCTGTGACTTGCCATCCACTATGGAAATCTCTACCCCTGGGTCTAGATGGCAGACCTCTAGGGTAAGTTATGGAAATGAGATCCAAGTCGACAGACTTGTTTTCCTTGCATCCTTGATAGCCCTTAAATCTTCGGATATTAATATCATTTTGGGTATGGACTGGATGTCAGCTCATCAAGCCAAAATTGATTGCTTCTCTAGGACTGTTCAACTCACCCATCCTTCGGGAAAGATAGTCAATGTCTTGACCCGAATAGCCAAGCGACAATTATATTCTCTTAACGCCAGCCCTTTGCCAGACCTTGAGGACGTTCCGGTAGTCCGTGACTTCCCGGATGTCTTTCCAGAGGAATTGCCAGGTGTTCCACCTGACAGGGATGTTGAGTTCGTAATAGATCTCATTCCAGGAACCGTTCCGATTGCTAGAAGACCCTATAAGATGGCACCCCTAGAACTAGCCGAGCTTAAGAAACAACTCGATGAATCCTTGAAAAAGGGTTTCATCCGCCCTAGTTCATCTCCGTGGGCTTGCCCCGTCCTATTCGTTAAGAAAAAGGATGGTACGGACCGGATGGTTGTAGATTACCGACCTGTCAATTTGGTCACAATCAAGAACAAATATCCACTCCCCAGGATCAACGACCTGTATGATCAGCTCGCTGGATCCTCAGTCTTCTCCAAGATGGATTTGAGGTTGGGCTACCATCAAATCAAAATCAGAAACGGGGACATTCCTAAAACGGCCTTTGTTACTCGCTATGGCCAATACGAGTACACCGTTATGTCCTTCGGATTAACCAACGCTCCAGCCACCTTTTCTCGGTTAATGAACTCAATCTTCATGGAGTATTTGGATAAATTCGTCGTGGTTTATCTCGATGATATACTCATCTACTCCAAGAACGAGGAAGAACATGCCGAACATCTAAGGCTAGTGTTGAAGAAACTTCGAGAGCATCGCCTTTATGCCAAATTCTCTAAATGTGAATTCTGGTTGTCAGAAGTGACCTATCTGGGTCATGTAATATCTGGTAAAGGTATTGCTGTTAACCCTGAGCGAGTTCAAGCCGTCCTTGATTGGACTCCGCCCGAATCAGTCAAGCAAGTTCGGAGTTTTCTAGGCTTAGCGAGCTATTGCCGTCGCTTTGTCGAGAACTTCTCCAAGGTTGCCAAACCTCTAACTGAACTCCTCAAGAAAGATAAGAAGTTCGAATGGACTCCACAATGTGAGCACAGCTTTCAGGAACTGAAAAGACGCCTGACCTCTGCTCCCGTACTGGTACCGCCAGACTTCTCCAAGGACTTTGTTATCTACTGCGACGCCTCGCGACAAGGACTAGGATGAAGAGAGAAATCGCTCAGTATATTGCTAATTGCGACGTCTGTCGTCGTGTAAAAGCAGAGCATCAACGGCCTGCTGGCACCCTTCAACCATTAGCTATTCCTGAATGGAAATGGGATAAAATTGGTATGGATTTCATTACCGGTTTTCCCAGGACCAAAAGAGGGAATAATGCTATTTTCGTTGTGGTCGATCATCTTTCCAAAGTAGCTCATTTCTTACCTATTCGTGAGAGTATAGCCGCTAGTCAGCTGGCAGACTTATACATCTCCCGAGTAGTGTCTCTTCATGGTGTCCCTTTGGAAATCAATTCGGATCGAGGAAGTCTTTTCACCTCTCGATTTTGGGAAAGTTTCCAAAATGCTATGGGAACCCGTCTCTCCTTTAGCACCGCTTTCCACCCTCAGTCAAGTGGTCAAGTGGAACGCGTCAATCAGATTCTAGAAGACATGCTTCGAGCCTCTGTTATCTCGTTCGGAATGGACTGGGAGAAGTGCCTTCCATTTGCCGAATTCGCTTACAACAACAGCTATCAATCCAGCTTGGGTAAAGCCCCTTTTGAAGTCCTCTATGGACGGCGATGTCGAACACCCCTTAACTGGTCAGAGACCGGGGAAAGACAATTCTTTGGCCCGGATATGATTCAGGAAGCAGAAGAACAAGTTCGTATCGTTCGTGAAAAGTTGAAAACAGCCCAATCTCGTCAAAAGAGTCAATATGACCGAAAACATAAGGCTATGACTTTCGAGGTTGACGAGAAGGCCTATCTTCGGGTCACCCCTCTGAAGGGAACCCATCGTTTCGGTATCAAAGGCAAATTGGCTCCTCGTTACATTGGACCTTTTCGCATTCTTGCCAAACGAGGAGAAGTTGCCTACCAATTGGAACTACCTCCGCACCTCTCCAGAGTTCACGATGTCTTCCACATTTCTCAACTCAGGCGTTGCTTCTCGGATCCTATCCGTGAAGTGGACCACGAAACGCTTGATCTCCAAGATAATCTTACCTATCGAGAGTACCCCATTCGTATCCTCGATCAAGCCGAACATACCACGCGACGTCATAATATCAAGTTTCTCAAGGTTCAATGGTCGCACCATTCTGAAGATGAAGCAACCTGGGAAAGGGAGGATCGTCTTCGACTTGAATATCCCGCCTTCTTCCCGGAGGAACCCAAATCTCGGGACGAGATTCTTTTGAGTGGGGGTGAGTTGTCACACCCTAGCTAGTTATGCATTAGAGTGTTGCATCATGTTTACTCATTCATCAGAAACTTGAAATGGGGATGACAGAACCCCCAGTCCCCTCTGAAACCAACTAGGGTTTACTAAAATAATTTTTCAATGAACCTGAAATGCCCTTCTAAAATGCCCATCATTTTTTCCTTGGTTCAGAACCTCTGCCAAAAGTGGTGCACATTTTCCTAGGCCATCCTAGGGTTTTGAATTAAATCATAACTATTTGAATTTGGGCATTTAAAATTATATAAAATATTTAAATGCTCAAATATCTCCAAACTAAAATGTTTCATGTTGGAAATAATCCAACTATGGACCAGGAGTAGTTTGGTGATTTTTGGAGTTGCCTAGGTATTTTATTTAATTCAACAAAGTCGCCGTTATATTAAATAAAAACAGAAGATAAAGAAAGGGGAAGACTTACCTGTGCGGCCCAGCCCAGCCGGCCCAGCACTGTGCTGGCCCGTGCCAGCCAGCTGCTTCCCCTCGCCAGAGCAGGCAGGGAGGTGAACATGGCGCGCCCGAGCTCGCCACGCACCACCCAGCCTCTCTGCATCGCCCTGGTCGCCGTTGCGCCGCGTGGATCGTCTTCTGGTCGTCGCCCCGACCTCGCCGACACCCCATTCACTCTCCCCCGGCTCTCCCTCACTCTCTCTCTCTCACGGCCGAAGCTCACCGTCGCCGCCGTTCGCCTTAGCCACCGTCTCCGACCACCCCTCGCTTCCCCGACTAGCTCAGGAGCTCCGCCTCGACTCCTTCTTCCTCCCCACCGCTCCACGGGTCCCCGGAAGCCCTGCATCGCCGCCACGTCGCCGTTCCCCTCTTCGGACTCCGACCACCGTCGCCGTCAAATTCGTCGTCTCTGACGCGTCCCCGAGCCCGCTTCGACGCCCACTGCAACCGCGGTGAGCTACGCCACCGTTTCCCCCTTCTCCCCTGCTCTCTCCCGACCCCTAGGCCCTAGCCCCACCGCGGTCGAAAGCTTCACGCCGCCGGCGATGTCGCCGTCGTGGCCACGATCGCCGTAGCGCCCAACCGAGCACGCCATCGTGCTCCACATCTCACTAGGAGCACGTAGCACGCTCCAACACCCCCCCTAACACCCTGCAACACCGTTCCCGTGCACGACCGAACCCCGGCCGCCGCAGCCGAGCTCGCCGCCGTCGACTCCGGCCACCCCGACCCCAACGGACTCCGCCAAGAGCCGCGGGTCGTCCTCAGCTTCACTCCGGTGGCCTCCGCGGTTCATTTGGTGGCCGAAACGACCAAAACCACTATCGCTGCCGCACTGATGGTCGCCGCCGGCCAGAACTCCGGCGAGCTGACATGGCCTAGTTAATTAGCCACTAAACCACCACCTACTGACGCTGACAAGTGGGCCCCAGGGCTTAGTCAAAGCTAACCAGCCCGGGTCAACACGGGATTAGCCCCTGTGTCACTGACGTGTGGACCCCACACGTCAGGTTTGACCCGAGCCAGCCCTGTTGACCTGCTGATGTCACTGTGACGTCAGGCTGACGCAGTAAATGATATTTCTGGATTTAAATTAAATCAGGAAATTCCAGAATATTAATTAAACTTCAAAATTCATAACTTTTATTCTGTAACTCCAAATTGGACAAATTATATATGAAAAATGATCAGAAAAATCCAATCTATCCATCTGTACTATTTTCATGCATGATCCAACAAGTTAAATGGATGTTTTAATCAGAACAAGGAAAAGCACTTTAAAAGGCCATATTTGAAATTGAAATTTGAATCTTTGATTCAAATTTGTTCAAACCCTTCTGGCTTTAGTTGCATTAGCCCAACACACTCATATTGCCATGTTTCATGCATGCATCATATTGTTGCACATTGTTTGGTGATGCCTGTGTATCGTTATCCTTTACGACAGGATCTGTCCCCGAGGAGTACCGTGACTACCCTAACGAAGAACCGTATCCGTGCATCGAACCATCAGGCAAGCAACCAACCATTTGATCATATCGATACAATCCCATGTTCTCGCTCCTGCTCTCTTTTACTGCATTAAGACAACGCGATTCAAACTGCTGTGTGCTACGGTAGTTGAACCCATTTCCTCTGCATGACCTGTCATTGCCACAGTAACTAGATGAAACCCACTAGCATGCGTAGGAGTTGATTGAGCCATATGTATGTGTTGTTCCTACCTTGCTATGCCTGCTATGCTTAGAGTCGTGTCAGGTCTGGTTCATCTGGGTGATGGGCTAGAGTGAAATGATTATGTCGGTAATGAGAGTGGTGTGGTGAACACGATTTGGTAAAGGTATCGATGAGAGGCCATGTAGGAGTACATGGTGGGTTGTTTCATTGAAGCCGACCTTAAGCACTGAGATCTGTATGTGTGATTTAAGAATCGGCTACTACCATGCATTGGGCCCGAAACCAATGGACCCTCTCGGCTTCTTATTCACCCTAGTTCTCCGTCCAGGAGTTGCAAGTAGTTTCTGGTGTTTGTAGTCTACTGGAGGCCGTGGACAGCGCTGACCGTAGGGGTGGGCTGTGATGCGGTAGGTACGTGGCCGGGTGTACCGAATACCCGTTAGGTATCTCGGGAACCCTGTTCACATCGTTCGGGGCCGTATGGGAAACCTCGGCCGGACTCCCTGTGGATGGAACCTGAATAGGCGATAAACCTGGACTAGAGGCTTAGGTGGTTAGGTAGGTCGTGGCCGACACCCACGTTGGGCTTCCGCTTGAAGGTTGCCGAGTACATGTCGTGTAAACGACGGTAAGTGGTGAGAGCGTGTATGAAGAAGTACACCCCTGCAGGGTTAACATGATCTATTCGAATAGCCGCGTCCGCGGTAAAGGACTACTTGGTTGCCTATACAGTTCATAGACAAGTAAATGGAAACTGCTAAAAGCCTCAAGATAAGTGTGAGTGCCGAGGATGGCTCTTCCGTAGGAAGACGGAGGCGGATCCTCGGTAGTGTATTGAAGTGGTGAGTAGTGGACTCGTGTGCGCAAAACCATTTCAAGTTGGAGTATCGTAGGATAGTCTAGCAAAGAGTCAAAGCTGGCTTGCTGCAATAACTCCACCAACCCTTCTTGATAATATGCATGTATGTAGGATCTGATGTAAGTCTTGCTGAGTACCTTTGTACTCATGTTGCTATAATCTACATTTTTACAGAAGACGCTGCAACCCCTTCTGATGGGTTCTATGTAGACGTTGACATCAACGAGTAGGCTAAAGGCCCAGGTGGTGACCCTGAGCTTGTGAAGGACCATGTAGTATAGCTAGGCTTTCCAAGCCTCTTTTATTTTACTAGTTGTCTGTACTCAGACAAGTTACTTCCGCTGCTGGTTTGTATGACTGTATGACTTGTATGTTGGGTCGTGAGACCCGTACCTTTGTGTATGTTATGTATGGCTCCCTGAGCCTTAAATAAAGTACTTGTGTCGTAGAGTCATGTTGTGATGCTTCGTTGTATTTGCACATATCGAGCATATTGTGTGTATGATTGAAATGCTTGGTATGTGTGGGATCTGACTATCTAGTTGTTTATATTTAGTAGCCTCTCTTACCGGGAAATGTCTCCTAGTGTTACCGCTGAGCCATGGTAGCTTGCTACTGCTCTGGAACACTTAGGCTGGCCGGCATGTGTCCTTCTTCGTTCCTGTGTCTGTCCCTTCGGGGAAATGTCACGCTTTGAGTACCGGAGTCCTGTTAGCCCGCTACAGCCCGGTTTACCGGAGTCCTGCTAGCCCAGTGCTACAGCCCGGACCCACTTGCTGATGACCGACACGTTCGAAGCTGGGTCATGGATGCCTGTCCCTGTAAGTCTGTGCCACTTTGGGTTTACGACTAGTCATGTCAGCCCGGGCTCTTTATCATATGGATGCTAGCGACACTTTCATATACGCGAGCCAAAAGGCGCAAACGGTCCCGGGAAAAGGTAAGACGACACCCGTGAGGATACCGTGCGTGAGGCCGCAAAGTGATATGAGGTGTTACCAGCTAGATCGATGTGACATCGAGTCGGGGTCCTGACATCATCATACCATGTTTTTCCACTCAAATGTTGTTCTTGTGCATCTGACATCAAAAAGGAAGAGGGTGATTGTCGAACCTGAAGTAGCACCAGCAAAGTCCTTGAAAAACATGGTTGTGCTGGAGAAATCAGACAACACCCCACTTATGTTGGCTGTACAACTAGTGACACAAAACGTAGGACCGACTCCAGCAGACTGTACCCATACTTCACTGGCCACACCACTAGCCCCACCACACAGGACCTGCACTCCAGCAAAAGGTATGCCAATTTCAGTTGCCATAGCACCAGCCGTACCACAAAAAAAATCCACTCTAGCAAAAAGTACAGCAAGTCCACCGGCCGAAGACCTATCCCAACTGCAGAGACGGCCAATTCTTGCAGATTGGAACCTCATTCCAGTTATTCCCAGTTTAAAAGACAATGCTTTCAATGTTGTTAGGGACTACGTGCATATATTACAATCATGGAAAGATTATAGTGAAGACAAACACCATTTTCACATCTTCCTGTCCCACTTACGTGTAAGTGCTATTATTTATGGTGATTATTTTCCTGTTTTCTGCTGATTGAACACATCAATGATTTATATTGCATTGTTGTAAGTAGGCGAGGGTCAATCTGGATGGTCATGATGAGCAAAGCTTGCTTGCGCTTTTCAAGGAAGCGTTGCAGTAGTATCGGTGTTACCATAGGAAATCACACTTTGATGCAAGTCTATAAACGAATTTCCGGTGAAGTCTCCTGTGCTAAATTTACAAGACATTGAATGGAAAACCCTTGTTATGCACTGGTCTCGTTCCGAGGATGAGGTACTGTCTATGATATCGCATGACAATTTGAACTTCTACTTTTCCGCATGTGCCTTACGGATCTTTTTTGCAGGAAATCTGGTCGAAAAGGAATTCCGGTTTGAAAAGAAAGACAGGATATCACAAATATGTTGCCCGCTGCTTTGCTCTTGTTAGTACCTATTGTCCTGTATCACTGTACTTGCATACATACCCGGTTCATTGTCTGACAGCAGTATGCATGATAGCTTGCTTATCAATTGTTCGCTCCAAATTATCTGATCTGTATGAATGGTTACATTAGTGTAGAATATATCCAATGCCAATGAATTTTTTTAGCTCTGCATTGTTCTTGTAAGTACCTGCTGTCCTTTATCAGTGTACTTATATTGACAGGTAGTTGTTCATGTACCATCACTCTGCACCTTATTTTCCTTTGCCCTCCATTTTCTACACATAAGATCTATATCTACTCTTACCATAAGGTTGTATAACACCGATGGTACTGAAGAAGTTTAGCTCTGCATTGCTCTAGGTTGTACCTTTTGCCTGTATCGCTATACTTACATTTATAGCTACTTGGCTATGTAGCATCACTCTTCATCTTATCTTAAATATTCTCCATTTTTTCTTATATTGTCACATCTATATTTACTCTTAACAAAATATAGAATAAAGGCAATGCTTATGAAGAAGATTATGTGGTAAACTTCTTGAATTGCCCCCCATCAGAATGGACAAGAGCTTTATAGAGCCTGCCTTCACCAATAATGTAAGTTTGTCCTTCTCAAGCCTTCAAACTTTGTTGTGTATATTTGGTTAGGCGTGACTGCAATAGCTGTTTATTTTTGGTGTTTGCATCAAATTTCATGTTTAAAGTTTATTATGTAGTTCATAAACAAAAGTTTGTCCTTCTCAATTTAAGTTTTCATTTGTAAAACCAAGTTCCTTCTTCATGCCATGTAAATTAAACTATATAGAGCAAGTGCTCTTATTTTGCCAATCTGAAATGGGTAAATTGACAGCACACTTACCATTGATACTTATGAGTTCTTGATCTGTAATCCAGTGGTGTCGTGAAGCTGACAACTCCTTCACAATGTCATTTCCTGCCATGTCTTGACCTAAACAATACCATATTGTGTTAATGCTATTTTAAACTGTGTCACTTTATTCGTCAGTAGTAAATGTGATGAATTGTCAGCATTGATACTTATATGTGCAAAACTTGTCATCTGTCTGCTTGTTTATCTTTCAGAGTGAGGAGGATATAAGTGTCAAATAAGTGCAGTCTCATCAGCTTGCTCAGCTGCTTGCGGTGCAGCTTCCAAGCAGGGCTAACCTTTCTTGAACTCTATTGAAGTGATGTCGGTTTTGTATATTATCTTGTCGGTGTGTTTAATTGCACTAATGGCGATCTTCGATGCCCAGTGTATGTAATCTGCTGTCTGCTTGTGCTTTATTATCATAGTGGCAAACTTTGATGCCCAGTGGATGTAATATGCCGTAATTTCTTTATTGTATAGTCTAGGTTTTTTTTTCTTATTCACGATGCTGCAGTTATTTTACTGTATATATATCCTGTCTTCGCAGTAAACCGGCCAAACCGTAAAATTGCGATACATAATCGGGTCGTCATGCAAATCACTATGTATGATCCGCATCATGGGCCCGTCATCTTGGCCCGTTAACAGGCCTAAATGTAAACTGGCCCACTATAGTCCGAGTAAACCGCCGACCCTATTTTCCCAGGAAAACTCAATGGGCTTTTAGGAGGCCGAAAAGTAGGTTGGGCCTGAAACGTGCCGAACAGCTCACGGCCCGACAGCAGGCCGAAATAGACCCCGGCCCATGATTGTGCCAATCAAATCATTGGCTTATAACAGGCCAAAATTGCCTCGGTCCTTGTTTGGCCCAATCAGATTATCGGCTGTGAGCAGGCCGGATGCAAACCGGGCCGTAGTTAGGCCCAACTATATGACGGGCTTTTAACAGGCTGAAATATATATAGGGCCGAAATGTTAAACGGGCCTTTAACAGGCTGAAACTAATATCAGGCCGAATTACTAAATGGCCCTTTATCAAGTGGGCCCAAAAGCATAGCGTCCAGTTGACGGGCCGAATCTGATATGGGCCATAATTTAGCCCAAAGCCTCTCAAAGGGTCGGACCTGATCTGGGCCGTAATTTGGCCCAGAACGTGGGAGGCTTTTAACGGGCCGGATCTCATATGGGCCTCTATTAGGCTCGGAACGTGGCAGGCTGTTAATGGACCGGATCAAATATGGGACGGCATTTGGCCCAAAACATGGCAGCCTGTTAATGGGCTGGCCTACTAGTGTCATCAAAATCTTTTGGGCCTTCAGCTAGGCCGTCCCATTATGGGCAGCGGAATCTCGTGGGCCTTTAGCTAGGCCGGCCCATTATGGTCCGCAAAGTGTTGGGGGCCTTTAGCTGGGCCAGCACATTATGGCCCGCAAAATCTCGCGGGCCTTTAGCTGGGCCGGCCCATTATGGCCCGCAAAAACTTATGGGCCTTTAGATGGGCCGCCCCATTATGGCCCGCAAAATCTTGTGGCCCTTTAGTTGGGACGGTCCATTTAAACTTTATGGGCCACTTTTGGGCCGGTTCACGTGTCAACATTTCATAAGCGCATCTCGGCCATTGGATGAGTGACACCTGTGCCAACGGGGAGCTGACACGTGTTTCCTCCAGCCAATGATGATTTTACACGTGAAAAATCGCCATTGGTCCGGGCTGTTAACGGGTTATCGGATCCAAAACGGGACCCAATAGCTTAACGGCGTTCCGTTACGGTGGATGCCACGTGTCGGTCACCCTTGACAAAAGCACTTCTGCGACGCGCGATTTATCGTCATGAAAGTGGATAGTTCCGTGATGATAGTTTTGGTAATGTCATGGAACACTTCTACGACAGCACAGGTATGACTATCTTGATTCTGTCGTAAAATCGTCATGGATGTACATGCATGACAGAAAACGTGACCCACTCTGACAAACACGTATCATCACGGAAGTGTATTTTTTTGTAGTGATGGGTAAGAATGCTGGTGGACAAATTAATGAACTCTCAGTAGTACTCCTTCCGGTCCTTTTTACTTTGCGTATTAGATTTGCAAAGCTTGACCATATTTATATTAAAAAATATTAATATATACAATACAAAATATGTATGCTATGAAACTACATTTCATAATCAACCTAAAATATTGAATTGGCATTGTGAATGTTGATTTTTTAATTATAAATTTGGTCAAAGTAGAAACACTTTGACTTCAGACAAAATCTATATGCAGACTAAAAAGACCGGAGGGAGTACTTTCAATGTTAATGGTGTATCCCACAATGACCGAGCTATGTTTTTTGCTAACCTGCTTAAGATTGGGTGTATCTGTAGTTCTCTACGTGGTCCACCTAGCCATTAGATATGTGCCATTGTGCTCGTTGTGCCGGAGGAGGCTATATATTGAAATCTTCAACACATATGTCAGGGAAACAGTTATATATCAATCACTTTATCAATTTGAAACCTTAGTTATTCAAATTTTTAGATCTAGGTATATATTCAATGAAGTACCTTCGTTCTAAAACTCAAGGTACTTCATTCTAAAACTCAACAGAATTGCCTTTCTAGAAAGACCGAGTAAAAATGACTTTTCATGGAGGGACATTTGTGGTAGGCAATGAACTAACTACCAGGTTTTGGAAAGATTCATGCCTTGGGGCCAAGCAACTAGCCATGCAACACCCACACTTTACCATATGTACAACGAATAGATGACTCTTTTACCTCTGTGATGGGCCAGGCATTGTTAAATGTTGCCTTCAGAAGACCACTAATCAGGGAAAAAGTGGACGGACTGGTTAAACATTGTTGAAAGGTCGATGATGGTCAGCCTTACACATCAATCAGACACATTCCGTTGGAAGTAGACGAATTCTCGTAACTTCATAGTCAAATCCATGTATATGAAACTCATCCATGATTGACAACCTTTCCACCACAAATATATCTGTATAATGGAAGTCCCATTGGAAATAAAAACATTTATGTTACTTTAGGTCGTAAGGTCACCCTGACAAAAGATAATCTGAAAAAAACGAGTTGACAAGGATGCATTTTGCTTTTGTGGTGAGGAGGAGTTGATTTAACATATATTCCTTCACTGCCCACTTTATTATTGCGATATGTTCATATAACTTTTAATCTACCTCCACCCACGAGTAGGATGAATATGGAAGACGGTTACTAGGGGTGCATCCAAAGTTGAAGTCTCGTATTCGTGTGGGAATTTGTGATTTACTTTGGGCCATTTGGAACACTCATAATGATTGTATTTTTAACAGAACGAAAGTTCTAAAAATTGTGCAGGTTATCTTCAGGCCATCAGTTGGATCCATATGTGGCAATTACTATGCAAGGAGAAGGATCGGACACCCATGGTCTTTGGATGCAGCCGATGGGAGATGGTCACCCGGGACTTGTTTAACCGATTTGGTTGACGACCTACTAATAGGATTTATGATGCATGAGGCTCGTTTTCCTACGATTTAAAAAAAATTAATTTGCCCTTGTGGCAGCCATGTGTGGCAGTTTTTGTTGAACTTTTAAATAATCAATAAAAGATTGTGTGCATCACTCGATGCAGAGTCCGCGAGCTATCCCCTCTTTTTGAAAAAATATATTCAATGAAATTCAAAGGAAGTACTCCCTCCTTTTCCTTTTTAGTCTGTAATTTGTTTGTAGTCCAACTTCATAAAGTTTGACCATCATGACTCCTTTAGGAATAATGGGTTCGTGGAGTGGTTGGAGTATTTCGGGAGAAACAGTAACAAATCCGGTATTTGGAGGAATAAGGCTTGTTATTAATAGAAATGTCCAAAAAAAATCATATTCATGAAGCAGAAACATAATGGTCAAGAGGTAGAAAACACATTGTGTTTCTACCTTTTGTTTCTTGGCAGCGATCTCGCAAATATCAACATTCACAATGTGAAGTTAAATATCAGTAGATGCATCATCAAATTAAGTTTCATACTATATACCTTTAGTTTTTATATGTTGATATTTTTTAATATAAAGTTGGTCAACTTTTGTATAGATTGACTTCAAACGAATTTATACGCGGAGTACAAAAAAGAAAGTAAGCAGTATCTATGAAATGGAATGTGTTGAAAGTAGGAAACACATATGCTCTGTTTGGTTATTCAGGGCCATGGAATTGCATTGGCCCAATGTCAAATCTCCCCAGACTTTGATATTACATTGAAATCGAATTCTGTTGTTTGGATGTACAGAGAATTGACACTTGGAATTCGCGTGAGAGGCTCAATGCTGAACCTTGTTTGGATGGTCATTCTCTACATTGGAATTGCTCATTTGTGATAGGATGAACATTTAGAAAATTATATGCAATATGCAAACATTTTCCGAATAATTGTATATAAAGAGTACAATAGCAGCACTTACAAAAAAACATGTATACATCAGAATCATGTATGCAGAAGCACTGTACACATCAGCACTTGTAGAAAAACAGCTGCACTTGCACATGAGCAGCAACACTTATATAGCAGCAGCACTTTGAATCGGGTTGTTAATCGGGCTACTGAGAAGGATCCATACACTCACACAGTGACCTGCAAGAAGCACAGAAAAATCAGATCAGAGAAAAAAATTAGGGTTCTGGCCCGAGGGGAGAGCGAACAAGGGGCGTTCCAGATTGGGTTCAAGCACTGGTTGGGAGGGGAGGGCGAGGGGGGCTCTCGCCATGGCACACAAGAGACAGCCGCCGTCGCCGCCGCGGGGGGAGGGAGCACCTCCGCCGGGATGGCAGGGAGACAGGAGGATTGGCGCGAGGAGGGAGAAGGATGGGGATGTCCGGAGCCTCGCCGGGGATAGAGAAGGAGGAGGAGGATGGAACTCACCTGCGCCGCTGTTGGAGCTCCTGAATCACGCCGCCGCCTGCGCTTCTTTCTTTTCCTCGAGCGGGGCGAAGGGGGTATGTTTGGCGGGGAGGGGCTCTGGCTAGCGAATGTCAAGGCAATATCGAGGGTGGAGGCTCCGAATTGGGGAAGGGTAGGCAATATCGAGCGTGGAGGCTTCGAATATTCAGGCTGGTTTCCAATCGCGAATACCACATCCATCTGAACAGCGATATTCGGGTCAGACCAATGCCAATATCCAATATTGAGGCCTAATATCAACTTCCAAACGAGGTGATATCGAAATTGCTCTCTATGTGTTGTTGCTTGCGTACGTTGGTTGTACTCCCTCGGTCTCTGAAAAGAGGGTTTGGAATTTTTGTCCGAGTCAAATGATGAATAGTTTGACCAAGTTTGTGGAAAGAATCATCAACAACTACAAATTTAAATATATACAATATAAAAACAAATTTCTATACTATCTCTGTTTCTAAATATAAGATGCTTTGACAGTTTAAATTGAATTACCAAAACATCTTATATTAGATGAACAGTGGGTGTAGTTTTTAGTACAAACTTGATTGAAGTTTGTATCGTTTAACTTTAAAAAAAAACTGCAGGTCTTCTTTTCAGAGAGGAAGAGGAGTAGTAGCTATAGTGGGATGTACAATGCCTCTTTCCCAAGAATGAGGAACACCATGGCGGGAGTGCTAGCTCCGATGGCGATCACAACGTACGCAGGCCACCTTGCCGTGGGTGCAACGGTGATGTAAACGGCAGTCATGAGGGAGACGACCATGGCGAGGCAGGCAACGATGGTGAGCCTGTGGCCCCACATGAGCTGGTCCAGCTTGAACTTGACGGGGTCCCGCCACGCCCAGATGAAACAGAAGACGACGACGACGGAGCTGCACATGGCCACTGTATTGGAGATGACGAAGATCTTGAACGCCGCCGTGTGTCCGTGGATGGCCGTGCCCTCGGTCTGGCTGTAACCCCCCGGCATGGTGAAGGTGGCGGCGAAGCTGACGGTGGCGATGAGCGTGGCCACCAGCGTGTAGGTCTCGACGCTATGCTTGAAGTACTCGTCGTGGCCAGCCCTCCGGCCGCGCAGCGACTGGTAGGTGGCGATGGGAGGCAGCTGCTGCTTCTGGCACCTGCAGGCCTCGTGCTTCTTGAGCTTCTTCCACAGGTACATCTCGTAGGTGTCCATCTCCTCCCCGCTGGCGCCGCGCTTCTCGATGAGGCTGCGCGCGGACTGGCCGTCCCGGTTGAGGACGCAGGGGTTGACGCGGCGGTCCTTGATGAGGAGCAGCGCCGATTGGACGCGCGACAGGGCGGCGGCGAGGTGCAGCGGCGTGTTGCCGCCGTGGTCGACGCGGTTGACGATCTCCTCGGGGCGGACGTGCTTGAGCAGGCGCTTGAGGGCGTCCACCTTGCCGCTGGTGACGGCGACGTGGAAGGCGTTCCTGCCCTTGCTGTCCACCATCTCCGCCGCGTCGGGGCAGTGCTTCAGCAGCTCCACCATGGCCTCCGTCGACCCGTAGTTGGCCGCCACGTGCAGCGGCGACTGCAGGTCGCGGTTGCGCCTGTAGGCCAGCTCCACCTTCCGGTTCAGCAGCAGCTTCACCACGCGGGCGCTGTTCTTCTGCGCCGCGTAGTGCAGCGCGTTGTTCTCGCTCGAGTCCGTCAGCCGATCTGATCCTCCGGCGTCGCCTCGAGCAATATCTCCACCACACCTGCTTGCCTCGCCACGTTGCAGTTACACGATACAGTACATGATCAACGAAAATAAGGCGATACTTACGGCTGTGGCCGCCGAGGACGGCCTGGTGCAGGGCGGTGCCGCTGACAGAGTCGGAGGGTACAAACCTCTCACGGACCCAGGGATGGCTGACAATCTTGCTCACGACGTCCGCGAGGCCCTCCCGGGCGGCGATATGCAGCGGCGACAGCTTTTTCGCGTCGAGCGCGTGGCCGCAGCTGGGCTCGGCGTCCAGCAGCTTGAGCGCCACGGCGCTCCAGCCGTGCTGCACGGCCTGGTGCAGCGGGGTGTCGCCGGCCTTGTTGGCCATCAACAGAGGCCCCTGCGCCACCGCGCTACCAGGAGTGCTCGGGGAAGGTTCCCCGGTCTGTCCATCCCGCGCAGTGGCGAAGGAGTGTGCGATGAGCAGCTCCACCACGCCCACCTTCCCCGACCTGGCCGCCAGGTGCAGCGGCGTGTCGCCGTCGGCGTTCTTGCTGACGAGCAGCTTGTGGTCCAAACCCAGGGCCTCCTCCGCGAAGCCGGCATGGCCGAGCTCCGCGGCGATGTGCAGTGCGGTGTTCTCCTGGGGCGTCTTGGAGCCAAGGATGTCGGGGCGCTCGGCCGCCAGCTTCCTCAGGCTCGCCACGCTCCCCTGCACCGCAGCCGCGTGCAACGCTGGGTCCATCCCAGTACGTGAAGAACACTAGCTTCTACCCTTAACCCTCCTCTTCTGTGCTACCTAGCTCGATCGTGAAGAACACCGCGCCTGAGTTGATTGGTCATGCGAATGAACAAATTGTGACCGGCACCGGCTGGATTCCTTGCTTCCCCCTTGAACTGGGAACTGATTTTTGAACCGGTGCTGCGGTTACGTGCACTTGGGGGTGCTTTGCTTGCCAACCAACGTTGGTATATGCCTCACGTTGTCACCACAGCCGCGCAATTCGCGGCGCGCTAAAAAGTAGTTTGTTGCGTGCCCATCGTCAGATTTGGCGCGGCGCACAGCGCTGGTTCCAGCAACCGCGCTAAAATACAGCGCGCGCGCAAGTCCATATTTGTTGCACTTTGGACACAAAATAAATTTCACATAGATATTAAAAAAGATACAAATATATTTTACATAATTCATAGCATAGATGATACAAATAGGTAAAACGCCGGTCCGCCCGCTCCGCGTGGCGCCTTGCCGTCCTCTCCACCCAGTAGGCGCGTTCGTTGACGACGTCCTCCTCGGCGACGAGGAGGAGGCGCTGCAACCGAACATGGTCCGCATGGTCCTGGTCCGTGATCATACGAGACGAAGGGGCGACGGCCTGTGCCTGTTCGCGCGTGTGGACTTCCCGGAAGTTCATCTGCGACGGGGGGCTCTCTAGGCGCCACGCCGTCGCGTCGTACGCGCGGGCTGCCCCGTGAGCGGTCTGGAACGAGCCGAGGCCGAGCCGGACGTCGCCGGACCGGATCTCGGCGGAGTACTAGCCGTTGGGGCGCTCGCGAACGCCGCCGTAGCCCGAAGATCCCCGGTGGTGCGGCGGCCTGGTGGCGCGGTGGTGACGGGGCGCTGGAACGCGCGCCAAATCTACCGCGCGAGCTGTCGCTATCTCCCGCGCGCGCGCTATCGCTTCCCGCGTGCTGTAGTTTACCGCCCCGGCTGAAGCGCATGAAAAGTTGCCGCACGCGTTAAAACCCGAGTTTACCGCGCGCGCGTGTCTTTTGGTGCGTTCGTTGGAGATGCTCTCACTTTAGCCAATCCAACACTTGATCCAGTTAGAATTAACGAGCTACTATATATAGCAATTTAAATTAAATTTATAACTAGCAATTAGACACATTACCGAGAAGGCTATCACTCATGGCGCTTGAGGACCGTTTCCTTCCTAGAGGCGTTGTTATTGGAGAACCTTTCGTATTGTCTTTGTGATGTTATAAGATATAACTGATGCAAATATGGTCTTTTTTGTAGTTCCTCCATCGTTTAGAGTTTTTTTCCTTCCACATACATTTTTCTCATCGAGTTTGAGTTGCTTTTCACTTTGCCACATGGATTGTTTCTTCACATATATAGCTTTGTTCTTGTATGACTTCACTATTTGCTCGTGTGTTTCTTTGTATGTGTGTTCGTATTGATGCTTTATTTTGAGTTTTGAAAAAAAGTTCAAAACAAAAACACACTTCTCCTATTACAAATGATGCAATGGCGATTCTAGTTCTCATATTTTGAAGAAATAGGGAACGACAATTTTTAGTACAAACCTACAAGCTGGCAAGGAGCCATGCCTGTGGGCACGGCCCACCAAAACCTAAAAAAATATGTGGCGGCAGCTAAGCCGACTAGGTTTTCGAGGGGGGGCCATGCATTGTTTTTAAGGCGGTAAGGCGAGGCGAGGTGCTGGGGGGAGGGGGCTCACTACCTAAGCGCTAAGGCATAAGGCGAGGCGACGCCTTAGAGAGTTCTATGCAACAGAATTAAGTAGAATTTGGTAGGCATTAGGCAACTAGGCATATAGCAATACACAGCTTGCTGCTGCCTGCTGTCTTGGAGAGGTGCTGCTTGCTTGCTATGTTGGAGGAGGGAGAACTGCAGGAGAGGAGGGGGATGGGGATCTGCCTGAGAGGAGGGGGGAAACTGCCGGAGAGGTGGGGGAAGCTGCTGTAGAGGATGGGAGAAGCTCAGATCCAGCCTGAGGTGGGGGTGGGGGGAAACTGAAACTGGTTACAACTCTCTCTCTCTCTCTCTCTCTCTCTCTCTCTCTCCCTGCTAGTAACTGTTGGCACCAAAACAGACTTTCCCGCCCTTTTCTTCCGTCCCAGATCTCTGTTTCCCGCCTGAACCTCCCACCTTGTCTAAGGCGTCCTCATTTGCCTAAGGCAGGTAGAATGCACTACTAGGGAAATGCTTATACATAGGAGCTCACCAGTAGCGCTTGTTCAAGGAAAGCGCTGCTGCTATATAGCAATAGCGCTTGGGCAGCACGGGTGCTGCTACTATGATTATAGCAACAACGCTGAGCTTGAAAAACGTGATACTACTACAATTGACAGACCATTCCAGGTATGCTAGGGATAGTGGTAGAGCTCACTTTTTGCAAGCGCTACTACTATGCATCTTAGCAATGGCGCTTTTTCCACGGCCAGCGCTACTGATAAGTTAAGTCCCCCTCCCAGACCAAAGTTTAGTCTCACCTTGCTCCGCGAACAGAATTTTTACCACCTTAAATATGGTGCTTCTCAAATCATCACAACCACTTGGTCTTCATTGAACTCTATGTGTAGGATATGTGGCCGCAATAGGAGTCTTCGCCGGTTGTTAAATCGGGGAAGATTTATATTGACAATTTAGATTCTACACAAAAAGATCATTGAAGACCAATATATTTTTGATATTTTTTACATTCTTAGCCTTGTCAGTAGCGCCTTTCTTCAGAAAGCGCTTCTGCTAAAATCTGTAGCAGTAGCGCTTTCCTTCAGAAAGCGATACTGCTACAGATGTTAGCAGTAGCGCTTTTTAGAGACAAGCGCTACCACTAAGGGCCATTATCCAAATAATCGGCCCGCGCGCGTCCTCTCACTCTCCCCCTCACTCTCTCGTTCGTCTCCTCTCTGTCGCCTCCGTCGCCCTTGCAGCCGTCGCCGTCCTCCTCCTCCACCCCAAGGTCGATCCCTCCCTCCTCCTCCTCCCTCTCCGGCGCCGGCGGCCCCCTCTTCCTCCTCCCTCTCCGCCGGCGGCCCACTCCTCCTTCTCCCTTTCCGGCGGCCCCCTCCTCCTTCTCCTCCTCCTTCCTCCCTCTCCTGCTCTCTCCTCCTCCTCCCTCCTCCTCCCTCCTCTCTCCTCCTCCCCCT
>NC_041393.1:580451431-580476738 GCF_002162155.2 Triticum dicoccoides
CCTCCTTCCCCTCCTCCTGGCCTCCTCCCACACTCCTCCTCCCCCTTTCTGTAAATAGGTTTTAGTTTTTGTTAAATGTAGGTTTTTTTTTAGTAAATTTGAATGCAATAAAATATGAAATTGAAAAGAAATAAGTAAATATAGGTCTTTTGAATAGAATAGGAAATTTTTAGAAAATTTGAATAAGTAACTTGAATAGAATAGGAAATTATAAGTAAATTTGAATAGAATAATTAAATGTAGCTTATGGAGTTTCACTAAGTCCTAAGATGACGATAATAATGTTTTTGTTTATATTTTGTTTTTGCAGAAATCAAGGAGACCCTGCATCATCCCCGCCGTCGTCCCCGTCACCGACCCTCTCCGACCTCGGTCGAGGTGAGACCTGATAACCCACAAGTGTAGGGGATCAGTTGTAGCCTCTTTTGATAAGTAAGAGTGTCAAACCCAACGAGGAGCTAAAGGTAGAACAAATATTCCCTCAAGTTCTATCGACCACCGATACAACTCTACGCACGCTTAGCGTTCGCTTTACCTGAAACAAGTATGAAACTAGAAGGACTTTGTAGGTGTTGTTGGATAGGTTTGCAAGATAATAAAGAGCACGTAAATAAAAAGTAGGGGCTGATAACCCACAAGTGTAGGGGATCGCAACAGCTTTCGAGGGTAGAGTATTCAACCCAAATTTATTGATTCGACACAAGGGGGGCCAAAGAATATTCTTGAGTATTAGCAGTTGAGTTGTCAATTCAACCACACCTGGATAACTTAGTATCTACAACAGAGTATTTAGTAGCAAATTAATATGATAATAAAGGTAACGGTAGCAAAAGTAATGTTTTTGGGTTTTGTAGTGATTGTAACAATAGCAACGCAAAAGTAAATAAGCGAAGCACAAGATGTGAAAAGCTCATAGGCAATGGATCAGTGATGGATAATTATGTCGGATGCGATTCCTCATGTAATAGCTATAACATAGGGTGACACAGAACTAGCTCCAATTCATCAATGCAATGTAGGCATGTATTTCGTAAATAGTCATACGTGCTTATGGAAAAGAACTTGCATGGCATCTTTTGTCCTACACTCCTGTGGCAGCGGGGTCCTAGCGGAAACTAAGGGATATTAAGGCCTCCTTTTAATAGAGAACCGGACCAAGGCATTAACACATAGTGAATACATGAACTCCTCAAACTACGGTCATCACCGAGAAGTATCCCGATTATTGTCAATTCGGGGTTGTCGGATCATAACACATAATAGGTGACTATAGACTTGCAAGATAGGATCAAGAACACACACATATTCATGAAAACATAATAGGTTCAGATCTGAAATCATGGCACTCGGTCCCTAGTGACAAGCATTAAGCATAGCAAAGTCATAGCAACATCAATCTCAGAACATAGTGGATACTAGGGATCAAACCCTAACAAAACTAACTTGATTACATGGTAAATCTCATCCAACCCATCACCGTCCAGCAAGCCTACGATGGATTTACTCACGCACGGCGGTGAGCATCACGAAATTGGTGATGGAGGATGGTTGATGATGACGACGGCGACGAATCCCCCTCTCTGGAGCCCCGAACGAACTCCAGATCAGCCCTCCCGAGAGAGATTAGGGCTTGGCGGTGGCTCCGTATCATAAAACGCGATGAAACTTTCTCTCTGATTTTTTTCTCCGTGAGACGGAATATAGGGAGTTGGAGTTGAGGTCGGCGGAGCCTCAGGGGGCCCACGAGACAGGGGGCGCGCCCAGGGGGAAGGGCGCGCCCCCACCCTCGTGGACAGGGTGTGCCCCCCTGGTCTTGATTCTTTCTCCAGTATTTATTATATTTTCCAAAAAGTGCCTCCAAGGATTTTCAGGACATTCCGAGAACTTTTGTTTTCTACACATGAAACAACATCAAGCAGTTCTGCTGAAAACAGCGTCAGTCCGGGTTAGTTTCATTCAAATCATGCAAGTTAGAGTCCAAAACAAGGGAAAAAGTGTTTGGAAAAGTAGGTACATTGGAGACGTATCAACTCCCCCAAGCTTAAACCTTTGCTTGTCCTCAAGCAATTCAGTTGATAAACTGAAAGTGAAAAAGAAAAACTTTTACAAACTCTGTTTATCTTGTTGTTGTAAACATGCAAAGCCAGCATTCAGGTTTCAGCAATATTATGAACTAACCATACTCACAATAACACCCAGGTCTCACTATTGCTCATATCAATAGCATAATCAACTAGCGAGCCATAATAATAAAACTCGGGTGACAACACTTTCTCAAAACAATCATAACATGATATAACAAAATGGTATCTCGCTAGCCCTTTCTGAGACCGCAAAACATAAATGCAGAGCACCTTTAAAGATCAAGGACTGACTAAACATTGTTATTCATGGTAAAAGAGATCCAGTCAAGTCATACCCAATATAAACTAATAGTAATGCATGCAAATGACAGCGGTGCTCTCCAGCGGGTGCTTTTTAATAAGAAGGTGATGACTCAACATAAAAGTAAATAGATAGGCCCTTCGCAGAGGGAAGCAGGGATTTGTAGAGGTGCCAGAGCTTGATTTTAAAATAGAGATTGAATAACATTTTGAGCGGCATACTTTTGCTGTCAACGCAACAACTATGAGATGGTTGTATCTTCCATACTACATGCATTATAGGCAGTTCCCAAACAGAATGGTAAAGGTTTATACTCCCCCAACCACCAACAAGAATCAATCCATGGCTTGCTCGAAACAATGAGTGCCTCCAACTAACAACAGCCCTCGAGGAGTTTTGTTTAATTATATTGATTTGCTTTGATCTTTTTGGATCATGGGACTGGGCATCCCGGTTACCGGCCCTTTCTCGTGAATGAGGAGCGGAGTCCACTCCTCTTGAGAATAACCCACCTAGCATGGAAGATATAGGCAGCCCTAGTTGAAACATGAGCTGCTCGAGCATACAAAACAGAATTTCATTTGAAGGTTTGGAGTTTGGCACATACAAATTTACTTGGAACGGCAGGTAGATACCGCATATAGGTAGGTATGGTGGACTCATATGGAACAACTTTGGGGTTTAAGGAGTTTGGATGCACAAGCAGTATTCGCGCTTAGTACAGGTGAATGCTAGCAAAAGACTGGAAAGCGACCAACTAAGAGAGCGACAACAGTCATAAACATGCATTAAAATTAATTCGCACCGAGTACAAGCATGAGTAGGATATAATCCACCATGAACATAAATATCATGAAGGCTATGTTGATTTGTTTCAATTACATGCCTGAACATGTGCCAAGTCGAGTCACTCAATTCATTCAAAGGAGGATACCATCCCATCATACCACATCATAATCATTCTAACAACATGTTGGCACACAAGGTAAACCATTATAACTCATAGCTAATCTAGCATGGCACAAGCAACTATAATCTCTAAATGTCATTGCAAATATGTTTACTTCATAATAAGCTGAATCAGAAACGATGAACTCATCATATTTACAAAAACAAGAGAGGTCGAGTTCATACCAGCTTTTCTCATCTCAATAAGTCCATCATATATCGTCATTATTCCCTTTCATTTGCACAACCGAACGATGTGTATAATAATAATAGTGCACGTGCATTGGACTAAGCTGGAATCTGCAAGCATTCAACTCAAAAGAAAAGACGGGGTAAGGCTCTAAGTTAAATAAACAATCATGCATGTGAGAACCACTAAGCATTTTCAATATGGTCTTCTACTCTCGACCCCCAAAGAAAAGAAAAGAAAATAAAACTATTTACACGGGAAAGCTCCCAACAAGTAATAAGAAGAACGAGAAATCTTTTTGGGTTTTCATTTTAATTCTACTACAAGCATGGAAATTAAACTAACTAATTTTTTTGGTTTTTCTTAAGGTTTATCGAACACACAAGAAGAAAACTAGAAAAAGAAATTTAAACTAGCATTGATAATACAATGAAAGAGTATGAGCACCGACGACTAGTGTGTGAATATGAATGTAAAGTCGATGAGAAATACGTACTCCCCCAAGCTTAGGCTTTTGGCCTAAGTTGGTCTAATACCACGGACTGCCTGGCTGATATCCATAGTTGTAGCTGGGGTCGTACTGAGATGCAGCAGCAACCGCCTCCTGAGCTGTGGCATGTTGGCGAGCTGCCTCCGCTCTCCCTTTGTATTCATCTGCTTCCTCCCTGGTAACAACATATCTTCCTTTTGCTTGATAATCAAAAAGGAGAGGAGTAGGAAGAGTAACATGGACGACGTTGCGTCTGCTATTAAGAAAATGATGATTGACCATAGCGTCATAATCTAAATAAGCAGGAGGTATCATCATATCCCCCTCTCGTGGGGCTATACCAAGATAATTAGCCACACGGGTTGCATAAATTCCTCCAAATAAATCTCCAGCTCTACCATTATTCTGCAACCTACGTGCAACTATTGCCCCCAACTTATAACATTTATAACCTAACAAAGCACTCTTGAGGACACAAAGATCAGGGACACACATACGACATGCTTCATCTTTACCGTTAGTGCATATACCAATGAAGAGAGCAAAATAATGTATAGCAGGAAAATGAATGCTCCCTATGGTAGCTTGTGTTATGTCCCTGGATTCTCCCACAGTAATACTAGCAAGGAAATCTCTAAATTCAGATTTATGGGGATCATTAATATTACCCCACTGCGGAAGTTTGCAAGCAGTTGTAAAATCCTCTAAGTCAATGGTGTAAGATGTATCATAAATATCAAATAGGACACTAGGAGAATTACGCGTACAGTTATAATTAAACCTCCGCATAAAGGAATCAGTCAATTGATAGTACTGAGGACACTTATCTTGTAAGAAGTTATCCAGCTCAGCATTACGCACATATGCGTCAAATTCCTCCTTAAAGCCTGCTTCGACCATAAAATCATCGGATGGCCACTCACAAGCTCATACATCCGCGTCCGTCGGTAATTCAACATCTTGCTCACGCATAGCAATCCTGGGTCCTTTCTTTACCGAGGAACCACCTTGGTACAATCTCCTAGACATAATTCTTTTTCTGAAAAAATCCTAAAATTTTAGTAACTTAAAAATAAAAAGTGAATAAAACTAAACAAGATTAGTAGAAACTACTCCTACAAGTGCCTAGAGCCTATATCATGCATTGGAATTACTTGGGACCTCATAAATTTAACATGCAAGCTCAAGAACATGGTCTCCTATGCAGCAAGAATTTGCAATGAATAAAGCACTAGAACAAAAACTAATTGGACCAATGGAGGAGTCACATACCAAACAACAATCTCCCAAAGCAGTTTTGTGAATGAAGCTTTAAGCAAGGAGATCAAAAATCGCAGCAAAACGAGCTAGAACTCGTGCTTGAGCTGGATGATGATTTTTTTTGGAAAGAAGATGGAGTGTGTGGGTGCTGGCATAAGTGGAGGGGGGCCACTAGGGGCCCACGAGACAGGGGGCGCGCCCAGGGGGTGTCGGCGCGCCCTCTACTCCCGTGGCCTCGTGCTTGCCCCTCCTGTAGTGATTTCACTGCCTAAAATCCTCAAATATTCCATAAAAAATCATACTAAATTTGCAGGGCATTTGGAGCACTTCTATTTTCGGGATATTTTTTTATTGCAAGGATAATTCAGAAAATAGACGGATAATATTATTTTTTTCTTTATTTATTCTAAATAACAGAAAGTAAAAAGAGGGTACAAAAAGTTGTGCCTTCTAGTTTCATCCATCTCATGATCATCAAAATGAATCCACTAACAAGTTTGATCAAATCTTGTTAACAAACTCATTCCGAATAACACGGAACCGGAGAAATTTTGAATAACACTAAGTTACCTCAACGGGGATATGAAAATCCCCAACAATAAGAATTCATACTTTTTCTCGACAGTAGGGAGAGGAAATTCAAAACCTCCAATAATAATAGTTGGAACTTTTCCAATAGAATTGATGCTATGAACTTGAGATTGTTTCCTCGGAAAGTGTACCGTATGCTCATTACCATTAACATGAAAAGTGACATTGCCTTTATTGCAATCAATAACAGCCCCTGCAGTATTCAAAAAAGGTCTACCAAGGATAATCGACATACTATCGTCCTCGGGAATATCAGGAATAACAAAGTCCGTTAAGATAGTGACATTTGCAACCACAACAGGCACATCCTCACAAATACTGGCAGGTATGGGAGTTGATTTATCAGCCATTTGCAAAGATAGTTCAGTAGGTGTCAACTTATTCAATTCAAGTCTACGATATAAAGACAGAGGCATAACACTAGCACCGGCTCCAAGATCACATAAAGCAATTCTAACATAGTTTCTTTTAATGGAGCATGGTATAGCCGGTACCCCCGGATCTCCAAGTTTCTTTGGTATTCCACCCTTAAAAGTGTAATTAGCAAGCATGGTGGAAATTTCAGCTTCCGGTATCTTTCTTTTATTTGTAATGATATCATTCATATATTTAGCATAAGGGTTTACTTTAAGCATATCAGTTAAGCGCATACGTAAGAAAATAGGTCTAATCATTTCAGCAAAGCGCTCAAAATCCTCATCATCCTTTGTCTTGGATGGTTTAGGAGGAAAGGGCATGGGTTTCTGAACCCATGGTTCTCTTTCTCTACCGTGCTTCCTAGCAACAAAATCTCTCTTATCATAACATTAATTCTTGGATTGTGGGTTATCAAGATCAATAGTAGGTTCAATTTCTACATCATTGTTTTTTCTAGGTTGAGCATCAACATGAACATTATCATTAACATTATCACTAGGTTCATGTTCATCACCTGATTGTGTTTCAGCATCAGAAATAGAAATATCATTAGGATTCTCATGTGTGTCTACAGCAGGTTCACTAGAAATGCAAAGTCCTATCGTTTTTCTTTTTCTTCTTTTTAGAAGAACTAGGTGCTTCTAAATTATTTCTCTGAGAATCTTGGTCGATTCTCTTAGGGTGGCCTTTAGGATACAAAGGTTCCTGAGTCATTCTACCAGTTCTAGTAGCCACTCTAACAGCAAAGTCATTTTTATTATTTAATTCATCAAGAAAATCATTCTGAGCTTTAAGTACTTGCTCAGCTTGAGTAGCAACCATAGAAGCATATTTGCTAATGAGTTTAAGTTCACCTTTAACTCTAGCCATATTATCGCTCACACGTCCTATCTCGAAAGCATTATTCTTTAACTCTACCAACATAAGCGTTAAAATTTTCTTGTCTAGCCATAAAGTCATCAAATTCATCTAAGCACGGGCTATGAAACTTAGTAGAGGGGATTTCAACTTTATCATATCTATAGAGAGAATTTACCTTTACTACCTATGTCGGGTTATCAAGACAATTTCTTCAACAAGCGGTATATTAAGACCATGCATTTCTCAATAGGTGGTAAATTCTTAACATCTTCAGCTTTAATACCTTTTTCTTTCATTGATTTCTTTGCCTCTTGCATATCTTCAGGACTGAGAAATAAAACACCTCTCTTCTTCAGAGTGGGTTTAGGAATAGGTTCAGGGGTTGGCTCAATTGGTTCAGGAATTGCCTCAGGAATTGGCTCAGAAAGAGTCCAATTATTTTCATTAGTCAACATATTATTCAATAGTAATTCAGCTTCGTCGACTGTTCTTTCCCTGAAAACACAACCAGCACAACTATCCAAGTAGTGCTTGGAAGCATCGGTTAGTCCATTATAAAAGATATCAAGTATTTCATTTTTCTTAAGAGGATGATCAGGCAAAGCATTAAGTAATCGGAGAAGCCTCCCCCAAGCTTGTGGGAGACTCTCTTCTTTGATTTGCACAAAGTTATATATTTCCCGCAAGGCAGCTTGTTTCTTATGAGCAGGGAAATATTTAGCAGAGAAGTAATAAATCATATCCTGGGGACTACGCACACAACCAGGAGAAAGAGATTTATACCAAGTCTTAGCATCACCCTTTAATGAGAAGGGAAATATCTTAAGGATATAATAATAGCGAGATTTATCATCATGAGTAAACGGGGTAGCTATATCATTCAAATTGGTAAGATGTGCCACAACAGTTTCAGATTCAAGGCCATAAAAAGGATCAGATTCTACCAAAGTAATAATTTCAGGATCAACAGAGAATTCATAATCCTTATCAGTAACACAAATAGGTGAAGTAGCAAAAGCAGGGTCAGGTTTCATTCTAGCATTAAGAGACTGCTGCTTCCATTTAGCTAATAATTTCTTAAGATCATATCTATCATTGCAAGCAAAGATAGCTCTAGCAGCTTCTTCATTCATAACATAACCCTCAAGAACAACAGGCAATTCATAATCATTCGGAGAACCTTCATCATCACTATCATCAATAATAGTATCTTCAATAATTTCATTCTCTCTAGCCCTAGTAAGTTGTTCATCAAGAAATTCACCGAATGGCAAAGTAGTATCATGCATAGAAGTAGTTTCATCATAAGTATCGTGCATAGCAGAAGTGACATCATCAATAACATGTGACATATCAGAGTTCATAGCAGTAGCAGGTTCAAGTGTTGCAAACTTACTCATAACAGAAGGAGAATCTAGTGCAGAGCTAGATGGTAGTTCCTTACCTCCCCTCATAGTTGAGGGATAAATCGTAGTTTTAGCGTCTTTCAAGTTCCTCATAATGATCAACAGATATAAATCCCAAGTGACTCAGAGAATAGAGCTATGCTCCCCGGCAACGGCGACAGAAATTAGTCTCGATAGCCCAGAAGTGCAGGGGATTGCAACAGCTTTCGAGGGTAGAGTATTCAACCAAAATTTATTGATTCGACACAAGGGGAGCCAAAGAATATTCTTGAGTATTAGCAGTTGAGTTGTCAATTCAACCACACCTGGATAACTTAGTATCTGCAGCAGAGTATTTAGTAGCAAAGTAATATGATAATACAGGTACCAGTAGCAAAAGTAATGTTTGGGTTTTGTAGTGATTGTAACAATAGCAACGAAAAAGTAAATAAGCGAAGCACAAGATGTGAAAAGCTCGTAGGCAATGGATCAGTGATGGATAATTATGTCGGATGTGATTCCTCATATATTAGCTATAACATAGGGTGACACAGAACTAGCTCCAATTCATCAATGTAATGTAGGCATGTATTTCGTAAATAGTCATATGTGCTTATGGAAAAGAACTTGCATGACATCTTTTGTCCTACCCTCCCGTGGCAGCGGGGTCCTAGCGGAAACTAAGGTATATTAAGGCCTCCTTTTAATGGAGAACCAGACCAAATCATTAACACATAGTGAATACATGAACTCCTCAAACTACGGTCATCACCGAGAAGTATCCCGATTATTGTCACTTCGGGGTTGTCGGATCATAACACATAATAGGTGACTATAGACTTGCAAGATAGGATCAAGAACACACATATATTCATGAAAACATAATAGGTTCCGATATGAAATCATGGCACTCGGGCCCTAGTGACAAGCATTAAGCATAGCAAAGTCATAGCAACATCAATCTCAGAACATAGTGGATACTAGGGATCAAACCCTAACAAAACTAACTTGATTACATGGTAAATCTCATCCAACCCATCACCGTCCAGCAAGCCTACGATGGAATTACTCACGCACGGCGGTGAACATCATGAAATTGGTGATGGAGGATGGTTGACGATGACGACGGCGACGAATCCCCCTCTCCGGAGCCCCGAACGGACTCCATATCAGCCCTCCCGAGAGAGATTAGGGCTTGGCGGCGGCTTCGTATCGTAAAACATGATGAAACTTTCTCTCTAATTTTTTTCTCTGCGAGACAGAATATATGGAGTTCGAGTTGAGGTCGGCGGAGCCTCAGGGGGCCCACGAGACAGGGGGCGTGCCCCCACCCTCGTAGACAGGGTGTGGTCCCTCTGGTCTTGATTCTTTCTCCAGTATTTATTATATTTTCCAAAAAGTGCCTCCGAGAATTTTTAGGACATTCCGAGAACTTTTGTTTTCTACACATGAAACAACATCATAGCAGTTCTGCTGAAAACATCGTCAGTCCGGGTTAGTTTCATTCAAATCATGCAAGTTAGAGTCCAAAACAAGGGAAAAAGTTTTTGGAAAAGTAGATACGTTGGAGACGTATCAGGGGATGTTTAGATGAAGACACAACTAAGTTAGTTTTAGTAGAGAGCTTTTTGTCACGAGAAAGTTATTTGTCCCTAGGCAATCGATAACTATATCGGTAATCACTATTGCAGTTTTATTTGAGGGAGAGGCATAAGCTAACATACTATCTCTTCTTGGATCATATGCACTTATGATTGGAACTCTAGCAAGCATTTGCAACTACTAAAGATCATTAAGGTAAATCCCAACCATAGCATTAAACTATCAAGTCCCCTTTATCCCATACGCCACAACCCCCTTACTCGGGTTTATGCTTCTGTCACTCAAGCAACCCACTATAAGCGAATCATGAACATATTGCAACACCCTACAGCAGGAATCCCTCACGCTTGCGCGACACGGAGGGCACAATAGGACAACACCAATAATAAAACATGCAACTCAAACCAATCACGATCATCAATTAACCCATAGGACAAAACGGATCTACTCAAACATCATAGGATAGCCATACATCATTGAGAAATAATATATAGTGTTGAGCACCATGTTTAAGTAGAGATTACAACGGCTAAAAGAGAGGTTACACCGCTGCATAGAGGGGGGAAGAGTTGGTGATGAGGGCGGTGAAGTTGTTGGTGTAGATCGCGGTGATGATGATGGCCCCCGGCAGCGCTCCGGCACCACCGGAAGCAAGGGGGAGAGAGCCCCCCTTCTTCTTATTATTCTTCCTTGACCTCCTCCCTAGATGGGAGAAGGGTTTCCCCTATGGTCCTTGGCTCCCATGGCGTGGGAGGGGCGAGAGCCCCTCCGAGATTGGCTCTGTCTCTCTGTCTCTCTCTGTGTTTCTGCGTTCCTGATTCTTCCCTTTCATCGTTTCTTATATTCCCGGAGATCCGTAACTCCGATTGGGTTGTCCTTTGGACACGATTTCTATCCGGATATTGGCTTTCTTGTGGCGAAAGAAGGGAACCAACCACCTTATGGGGTGGCCACGAGGGCCCAGGGCGCGCCTGACCCCCTGGGATGGGCCCCCTGCCTCGTGTCCCCCTCGGGCATCGTCTCGTGTTGATTCTTCTTCCCAAAATTCATAAATATTCCAAAAAAAATCTCCGTCTATTTTTATTCCGTTTGGACTCTGTTTGATATGGGTTTTCTGTGAAACAAAAACATCCAACAAACAGGAACTGGCACTGGGCACTTGATCAATATGTTAGTCCCAAAAATAGTATAAAAAGTTGCCAAAAGTATTGAATAATATTGGCATGGAACAATGAAAAATTATAGATACGACGGATACGTATCAGCATCCCCAAGCTTAATTCCTGCTCGTCCTCGAGTAGGTAAATGATAAAAAAAATTGATGTGGAATGCTACCTAGCATAATCTTGATCATATGTCTAATCATGGCATGAATATTAAGACACGAGTGATTCAAAGCAATAGTCTATCATTTGACATAAGAACAATAATACTTCAAGCGTACTAATAAAGCAATCATGTCTTTTCAAAACAACATGGCCAAAGAAAGTTATCCCTACAAAATCATATAGTCTCGCTATGCTCCATCTTCATCACACAAAATATTCAAATCATCCACAACCCCGATGATAAGCCAAGCAATTGTTTCATACTTTTGACATTCTCAAACCTTTTCAAGTTTCACGCAATAGAGTATGATGGTGGAGGTTGTGTGGAGAAGACAAAAAGGGAGAAAGTCTCACATCGACGCGGCTAATCAACGGGCTATGGAGATGCCCATCAATTGATGTCAATGCGAGGAGTAGGTATTGCCATGCAACGGATGCACTAAGAGCTACAAGTGTATGAAAGCTCAAACTAAAACTAAGTGGGTGTGCATCCAACTTGCTTGCTCATGAAGACCTAGGGCATTTGAGGAAGCCCATCGTCGGAATATACAAGCCAAGTTCTATAATGAAATTCCCACTAGTATATGAAAGTGAAAATATAGGAGACTCTCTATATGAAGAACATGGTGCTACTCTGAAGCACAAGTGTGGTAAAATGGATAGTAACATTGCTCCTTTTCTTTTTTTTCTTTTTTTGCGGGCTTCTTTGGCCCCCTTTTTTTATTTAGGCTTCTTTGGCCTCTCATTTTTTTATGGGGCAATGCTCTATAATGATGATCATCACAGTTTATTTACTTACAACTCAATATTACAACTCGAGACTACGACAAAGATATGACTCCATATGAATGCCTCCGGCGGTGTACTGGGATGTGCAATGATCTAGCGTAGCAATGACGTCAAAAAACGGACAAGCCATGAAAACATCATGCTAGCTATCTTACAATTATGCAAGGCAATATGACAGTGAATGCTCAGGTCATGTATATGATGATGATGGAAGTTGCATGGCAATATATATCGGAATGGCTATGGAAATGCCATGATAGAGTGTATGTGTGATAGAGCGTATCGTATCACGGGGTTTGGATGCACCGGCGAAGTTTGCACCAACTCTCGAGGTAAGAAAGGGAAATGCACGGTACCGAAGAGGCTATCAATGATGGAAGGGTGAGAGTGCGTATAATCCATGGACTCAACATCAGTCATAAAGAACTCACATACTTATTGCAAAAATTTATTAGCCATCGAAACAAAGTACTACGCGCATGCTCCTAGGGGGATAGATTGGTAGGAAAAGACCATCGCTCGTCCCCGGCCGCCACTCATAAGGAAGACAATCAATAAATACCTCATGCTCCAACTTCGTTACATAACGGTTCACCATACGTGCATGCTACGGGAATCAAAAACTTCAACACAAGTATTTCTACAATCCACAACTACCCACTAGCATGACTCTTATATCACCACCTTTATATCGCAAAACTATTGCATGGAATCAAACATATCATATTCAGTGATCTACAAGTTTTATGTAGGATTTTATGACTAACCATGTGAATGACCAATCCTGTCATCTCTCTAAATATATATAAGTGAAGCAAGAGAGTTTAGTTCTTTCTACACAAGATATGCCCACGCTCTAACAAATATAAGTGAAGCAAAAGTAGCATTCTACAAATGGTGGTTTTCTATGTGAAGAGAAACAGGCAATCCAAACTTCAAATGATATAAGTGAAGCACATGAAGCATTATATAAAGCCATACTCAAAAGATTTAAGTGAAGTGCAATGAGCATTCTATAAGTCAACCAATGACTATCTAATACCAGCATGGTGCATAAGATAAAAGTAAAAAATAAATGCAAAATACTCTCCAAGACTTGCACATATCGCATGAACGAAACGAATCCGAAAACATACGGATACTTGTTGAAGAAAGAGGGGATGCCTTCCGGGGCCTTGGGCATCCCCAAGCTTGAGCTCTTTCCTCTCTTCCTTTTCCTCCTATCGAGACCTCCTGGATCAAACACTTCATCCACACAAAACTTCAACAGAAAACTCGGTAAGATCCGTTAGTATAATAAAGCAAATCACTACTCTAAGTACTATTGCAAACCAATTCATATTTTGTTTTTTCACTGTGTCTACTGTAATATAACTTTTCCATGGCTTAATCCACTGATATAAATTGATACTTTCATCAAAACAAGCAACCTATGCATCAAAAACAGAATCTGTCAAAAACAGAACAGTCTGTAGAAATCTGAACATTCACCATACCTATACTACCCCAACAATTCTTCCAAAATTAGGAAAAATAAACAATTTGTACAGAAAGACAGTGCAGAAAGATTCAGAACCGGTTGACGTTCTAGTAAAAAATGTAAAATCATGCACTACAGCCAAAGTTTCTGTCCTGCACCGTACAAACCAACAAGTATTGTAAACATCCTAAAGGCAAACCTTAGCACATTATTTTTATAATACAATGGAATTGTACAAAGGTATAATTATTTTTGTTGAAAAGTTTCTCTAATCAAGATTCACAAAGCTTCCGTGAGCATGAACAAAGTTCAAGGAGCTCTCCCACTTCAACAATGCTTGTCTTTCTCACTTTCACTTTCCTTTTTGAAAAGTTTTAGGTTCCCCTCTTTATTTTTATTTTTTTAAACTATATAAAAGCACTCAACAGAAATAACTGACTCTATAAAACTTCCGGGTTGTCTCCCTGGCAGCGCTTTCTTTAAAGCCATTAAGCTAGGCATATAGTGCTCAAGTAATGAATCCACCCGGATCCCAAGGTATATCAAAGCCAATTTTAATTAACAATGATTTGTAATTTAGTAGTGAGCACAAAGTAACATATATCATGCAACAACGAAGTCTAACTCTCTTCCTATGCATTGGCATGTCATAAAAGAACAATTCATGCACACCAAGTAAAGGCCAATGCATAGTATAAACAGTTTCTTACAATTCTATCGTGTTGGAAACATAAAGAGGCGGAGATGTAGTTCCTTTCTCATAATAATTGCAAGTAGGAGCAGCAAGCACAAGCATATGATATCTATCAAAATCATCATGTGTAGTAGTAAAACGCAACCCATCAATATAATCCTTAATAAGCACAAAGTTCTCTGATATAGTGTAGTTTGGAGAATTCAAAGAGATAATAGGACTATCACGCGTGGCTGCAATAGCAACAATTTCTTGTTTAACATAAGGAATTATAGCAAGTCCATCTCCATAAGCATAATTCATATTGGCATCTTGGACACAAGCATAGCAAGCATCATCAAAAAGGGGTATTTCAAGAGAATCAACGGGATCATAGCAATCATCCTTCGGTAAGCACGAAGGGGAATTAAACAATGTATGAGTTGAAGAGTTACTCTCATTAGAAGGTGGGCACGGGTAGCTAATCCGCTCTTCCTCCTTTTGTTCTTCGCTCTCCTCATCATCTTTTTCATCCAATGAGCTCACAATTTCATCAATTCCTTCTTCCATAGACTCCTGCAAAATATTAGTCTTTTGTTGGACAGCGGAGACTTCCTCAATAAATGCATCAATATCAGAATTGAATTCATAATTCTCATAACAATATTTAAGTATAGCAAAAATTTTAGGTCTATAAACTGAATCATCAAAATCTTCAAACTCTTTAAACAAAGATTCAATTTCATAAGCACCCATAAAAGCAATGAATTCTTCTATTTGTTCCACATCATAGTAATAATATATACCATTAGCATAAGAAGCCATGGTTTTATCATCATTAAATGTGCATGAAAAGGGAAGGTGTGGAGCCTTCATCCTAGAGCAACAAGTATAATCATATCTCAAGCATAGTTCCCGAGCATACCAATGCAACATATGAATTTGATCCCATAATAGTTTCGCTTTTTGTGTCTAGCGATAATCCCTAAAGTATTCACGTTGATCCAACGTGTCTCCCATAACATAATTGAATGGGGTTTTCTCAGGATTATCAAAGTAGTACATAATATTTTTTACATAACCAGCATCAAGGGTTTTAGGAGGTTACCCATCTCCATGAGTAGCAAGTACACCTAATTTTTTTGGTATTTCGTGTTCCATATCCATAACTAAAGATAGAGAACAACTTAGAACAGCAAATAAAAATTACTTAGTGATAAAGCAAACAAGCACACACGAGAATATTCACCCCACGCTATGACTCCCCGGCAACTGCGCCAGAAAAAGGTCTTGATAACCCACAAGTGTAGGGGATCAGTTGTAGCCTCTTTCTATAAGTAAGAGTGTCGAACCCAACGAGGAGCTAAAGGTAGAACAAATATTCCCTCAAGTTCTATCGACCACCGATACAACTCTACGCACACTTAGCGTTCGATTTACCTGAAACAAGTATGAAACTAGAAGGACTTTGTAGGTGTAGTTGGATAGGTGATACGTCTCCAACGTATCTATAATTTTTGATTGTTCCATGCTATTATATTACCCCTTTTGGATGTTTATGGGCTTTATTTTACACATTATTATCATTTTTGGGACTAACCTACTAACCGGAGGCCTAGCCCGTATTGTTTTTTTTTCTATTTCAGTATTTTGAAGAAAAGGAATATCAAATGGAGTCCAAACGGAATGAAACCTTTGGGAGTGTCATTTTTGGAACGAACGTGATCCAGAGGACTTGGAGTGCAAGTCAAGAAGCAGCCGAGGCGACCACGAGAGGGTAGCCCCCCCCTATAGGGCACGCCCCCCAGTCTCGTGGGCCCCTCGGGCGGCCACCGACGTACTTCTTTCTCCTATATAAGCCTACGTACCCCGAAAACATCCAGGGAGCCACCGAAACACAATTTCCACCGCTGTAACCTTCTGTATCCGCGAGATCCCATCTTGGAGCCTTTGTCGGTGCTCTGCCGGAGCGGGAATCGACCACGGAGGGCTTCTAAATCAACACCATAGCCCTTCCGATGAGTTGTGAGTAGTTTACCACAGACCTTCGGGTCCAAAGTTATTAGCTAGATGACTTCTTCTCTCTTTTTGGATTTCAATACAATGTTCTCCCCCTCTCTTGTGGAGATCTATTCGATGTAAACTCTTTTTGCGGTGTGTTTGTCGAGATCCAATGAATTGTGGGTTTATGATCAAGTTTATCTATGAGAAATATTTTAATCTCCTCTGAATTCTTTTATGTATGATTGAGTTATCTTTGCAAGTCTCTTCAAATTATCGGTTTGGTTTGGCCTACTAGATTGATCTTTATTGCCATGGGAGAAGTGCTTAGCTTTGGGTTCAATCTTGCGGTGTCCTTACCCAGTGACAGAAAGAGTTGCAAGGCACGTATTGTATTGTTGCCATCGAGGATAAAAAGATGGGGTTTATATCATATTGCATGAGTTTATCCCTCTACATCATGTCATCTTGTTTAATGCGTTACTTTGTTCTTTGTGAACTTAATACTCTAGATGCAGGAAGGAGTCGGTCGATGTGTGGAGTAATAGTAGTAGATGCAGGCAGGAGTCGGTCTACTTGTCATGGACGTGATGCCTATATACATGAACATGCCTAGATAATCTCATAATTATTCGCTTTTCTATCAATTGCTTGACAGTAATTTGTTCACCCACCATAATACTTATGCTATCTCGAGAGAAGCCTCTAGTGAAACCTATGGCCCCCGGGTCTATCTCTTATCATATTTACTTCCAATCTACTTTTATTTGCTTCTTTACTTTTTGCATCTATATTATAAAATACCAAAAATATATTTATCTTATCATACTATCTCTATTAGATCTCACTTCCGCAAGTGGCCGTGAAGGGATTGACAACCCCTTTATTGCGTTGGTTGCGAGTTCTTTGTTTGTTTGTGTAGGTGCGTGGGACTTTTGAGGAGCCTCCTACTGGATTGATAACTTAGTTCTCAAAAACTGAGGGAAATACTTACGCTACTATTGCTGCATCACCCTTTCCTCTTCAAGGAAAACCAACGCAAGCTCAAGACATAGCAAGAAGGATTTCTGGCGCCGTTGCCGGGGAGGTCTTCGCTCAAGTCAAGACATACCAAGTACCCATCACAAACCCATCTCCCTCGCATTTACATTATTTGCCATTTGCCTCTCGTTTTCCTCTCCCCCACTTCACCTTTGCCATTTTATTTGCCCTCTCTTTCCCAATCTCTCTCCCTCTCTTTTCGCTTGCCTTTTTCTGTTTGCTTGTGTGTTGGATTACTTGTTGCCACGGTGCAAGATAATACCAAATTGTGTGATTTCTCGAATACCAATAATAATGATTTCCTTAGTACTCCAATTGCTCCTCTTAATGATGTTGAGTCTTGTGAATTCAATACTGCTTTGCTGAATCTTGTTATGAAAGATCAATTTGCCGGCCTTCCTAGTGAAGATGCCGCTACTCATCTAAACAACTTTGTTGATTTGTGTGATATGAAAAAGAAGAAATATACGGATAATGATATTGTTAAATTGAAGTTATTTCCATTTTCACTTAGAGATCGTGCTAAAGTTTGGTTTTCGTCTTTGCCTAAAAATAGTATTGATTCTTGGAAGAAGTGCAAAGATGCTTTTATCTCTAAGTATTTTCCTCCCGCTAAGGTTATCACTCTTAGGAACGATATTATGAATTTTAAACAACTTGATCATGAGCATGTTGCCCAATCTTGGGAAAGAATGAACTTGATGATTCGCAATTGTCCTACTCATGGTTTGAATTTATGGATGATCATACAAAAAATTTATGTTGGTTTGAACTTTCCTTCTAGAAATCTCTTAGATTCGGCCGCGGGAGGCACGTTTATGGAAATCACGTTCGGAGATGATACAAAAATTCTTGATAATATTATGGAAAATTATTCTCAATGGCACACCGAAAGATCTTCTAGTAAAAAAGTGCATGCTATAGAAGAAATCGATGTTTTGAGTGGAAAGATAGATGAACTTATGAAATTTTTTGCTACTAAAAATACTCCTATTGATCCCAATGATATGCCTTTGTCTACTTTAATTTAAAATAATAATGAATCTATGGATGTGAATTTTGTTGGTAGGAATAGTTTTGGAAACAATGCTTACAGAGGAAACTTTAATTCTAGACCGTTCCCTAGTAATTCCTCTAATAATTATGGAAATTCCTACAATAATTCTTATGGTAATTTTAATAATATGCCCTTTGATTTTGAGTATAGTGTGAAAGAATTTATGATTTCTCAAAAGAATTTTAATGCTTCGCTTGAAGAAAAAATGCTCAAAGTTGATGATTTGGCTAGGAACGTTGATAGACTTTCGCTTGATGTTGATTCTCTTAAAATTAGATCTTCTTCCCCTAAGCATGATATCAATGAGTCTCTCAAAGTAATAAGAATTTCCATTGACGAGTGCAAGGAAAGAACCGCTAGATTGTGTGCTAAGAAAGATAACTTTATAAAGGCGTGTTCCTCTAGTTTCCATGAAAATAATGATGAAGATCTTAAAAGTTATTGATGCGTCTCCTATTAGATCTTTGTTTTTCAATATGAATCTTGATAATAATGGGACTGAAGATGAGTCAACTCTACCTAGAAGGCGTCCCAAAAATTCGGAGTTTTTAGATCTTGATGCTAAATTTGGTAAAAGTGGGATTGGAGAGGTCATGATTTAAAATAGCATTGAACCCACTATCTCGGATTTCAAGGAATTTTATTATGATAATTGTTCTTTAGAAGGTTGTATTTCCTTGTTGCAATCTGTTGTTAATTCTCCACATGCTTATAGTCAAAATAAAGCTTTTACTAAACATATCGTTGATGCCTTGATGCAATCTTTTGAAGAAAAACTTAATTTGGAAGTTTCTATACCTAGAAAACTTAATGATGAGTGGGAACCTACTATAAAAATTAGAATTAAATATCATGAGTGTTTTGCTTTGTGTGATTTGGGTGCTAGTGTTTCCACGATTCCGAAAGCTTTATGTGATATTCTAGGTTTGCATGATCTTGATGATTGCTCTTTAAATTTGCACCTTGCGGATTCCACCATTAAAAAGCCAATGGGAAGGATCAATGATGTTCTCATTGTTGCAAATAGAAATTTTGTGCCCATAGATTTTATTGTTCTTGATATAGATTGCAATCTTTCTTGCCCTATTATTCTTGGTAGACCTTTCCTTAGAACGATTGGTGCGATTATTGATATGAAGGAAGGGAATATTAGATTCCAATTTCCATTAAAGAACGGCATGGAGCACTTTCCAAGAAATAAATTCAAATTACCTTATGAATCTATCATGCGAGCTACATACGAATCGAGTGCCAAAGATGGCACTACTTAGATCTATCTTCGCTTTTATGCCTAGCTAGGGGCGTCAAACGATAGCGCTAGTTGGGAGGCAACCCAATTTTCTTTGTGTTTTTTGTTTTTGTTCCTGTTTAGTAATAAATTTTGCATCTACCTTCTGTTTATATGTGTTTTTATCTTTTAATTAGTGTTTGTGCCAAGTAGAACCTATAGGATAACCTATGATGATAGTTGATTTGATTCTGCTGAAAAACAGAAACTTTGTGGTCACGAGAAAAAATTCAATAAATCACAGAAACGTGCTTTTTCACTGACTCTTTTTGATGCTGATCAATAAACAAATTTTACAGTACTTCCTATTGTGGTAGGATTTTTAGAGTTCCAGAAGTTTGCGTTAGTTACAGATTGCTACAGACTGTACTGTTTTTGACAGATTCTGTTTTTCGTGTGTTGTTTGCTTATTTTGATGCATCTATGGCTAGTATGTAAGGGTATGAACCATAGAGAACTTGGAATACAGTAGGTTTAACACCAAAACAAATAAAGAATGAGTTCATTACAGTACCTTATGTGGTGGTTTTGTTTTCTTTCACTAACGGAGCTTATAAAATTTCCTGTTGAGTTTTGTGTTGTGAAGTTTTCAAGTTTTGGGTAAAGCTTTTATGGACTATGGAATAAGGAGTGGCAAGAGCCTAAGCTTGGGGATGCCCATGGCACCCCAAGATATTCAAGGATATCCAAAAGCCTAAGCTTGGGGATGCCCCTGGAAGGCATCCCCTCTTTCGTCTTCGTTCATTGGTAACTTTACTTGGAGCTATATTTTTATTTGCCACATGATATGTGTTTTGCTTGGAACGTCGTGTATTATATTAGTCTTTACCTTTTAGTTTACCACAATCATCCTTGCTGTACACACCTTTTGGGGGAAGCCCACTTGATTAGAATTTGCTAGAATACCCTATGTACTTCACTTATATCTTTTGAGATTGATAGTTTTTGCTCTAGTGCTTCACTTATATCTTTTAGAGCATGGTGGTGGATTAATTTGAAGAAATTGCTAGTCTCTCATGATTCACTTATATTATTTTGAGAGTCTTTTAGAATAGCATGGTATTTTCTATGGTTACAAATTTGGTCCTAGAATGATGAGCATCCAAGTTGGGCATAATAAAAACTAACATAGGAAGTGAATTGGATGCTATGATCAATTTGTTGCTTGATAATTGTTTTGAGATATAAAGGTAGTAATGATAGGGTCATGCTAGTGGATAATTATGAAATTGATAAATACTTTTGTTGAAGTTAGCAAGTCCCGTAGCATGCACGTATGGTAAAAGTTGTGTGACAAATTTGTTGCATGAGGTGCTCTTTTGATTGTCTTCCTTATGAGTGGTAGTCGGGGACGAGCGATGGTCTTTTCCTACCAATCTATCCCTCTTGGGGCATGCGTAGTAGTACTTTGCTTCGAGGGCTAAGTAGACTTTTGCAATAAGTATATGAGTTCTTTATGACTAATGTGAGTCCATGGATATACGCACACTCGTCCTTCCACTTTGCTAGCCTCTCTTATTACCGCGCAACTCTCGCCGGTATTGAAACCATTATTTACCTTCCTCAAAACAGCCACCATACCTACCTATTATGGCATTTCCATATCCATTCCGAGATATATTGTCATGCAACTTTCCACCGTTCCGTTTATTATGACATGTTTCATCATTGTCCTATTGCTCTTTGCATGATCATGTAGTTGACATCGTATTTGTGGCGAGGCCACCTTCATAATTTTCATACATGTCGCTCTTGGTTCATTGCATATCCCGGTACACTGCCGGAGGCATTCATATAGAGTCATATCTTGTTCTAGCTTTGAGTTGTAATTCTTGAGTTGTAAATCCATAAAAGTGTGATGATCTTCATTATTAGAGCATTGTCTCAGTGAGGAAAGGATGATGAAGACTATGATTCCCCCACAAGTCGGGATGAGACTTCGTACTTTACAAAAAGAAAAAAAGAAAAAAAAGAAAGGACAAAAAGAAAAAAAAAAGAAGAAAGGCCAAAGAAAAAAAGGAAAAGAAAAAGGAAAAGGAAAAAATAAAATGAGAGAAAAAGAGAGGAGGGACAATGCTACTATCTCTTTTTCCACACTTGTGCTTCAAAGTAGCACCATGATCTTCATGATAGAGAGTCTTCTATGTTGTCACTTTCATATACTAGTGGGAATTTTTCATTATAGAACTTGGCTTGTATATTCCAATGATGGGCTTCCTCAAAATGCCCTAGGTCTTCGTGAGCAAGCGAGTTGGATGCACACCCACTTAGTTCTTTTTGTTGAGCTTTCATATATTTATAGCTCTAGTGCATCCGTTGCATGGCTGTGATGCCCCCAATTCAATCGTACACTAATCATGCACGCAAACGTGTACGATCAAGATCAGGGACTCACAGGAAGATATCACAACACAACTCTAAAAATAAAATAAGTCATAAAAGCATCATATTACAAGCCAGGGGGCTCGAGTGCTCGAATACAAGTGCTCGACATAAACGAGTCAGCGGAAGCTACAATATCTGAGTACAGACATAAGTTAAACAAGTTGCCATAAGATGGCTAGCACAAACTGGGATACAGATCGAAAGAGGCGCAGGCCTCCTGCTTGGGATCCTCCTAACTACTCCTGGTCGTCGTCAGCGGCCTGCGCGTAGTAGTAGGCCCCTCCAGTGTAGTAGTCGTCGCCGACGGTGGCGTCTGGATCCTGGGCTCCAACCTCTGGTTGCGACATCCGAGAAGAAGAGGAAAACGGAGAAAAGAGGGAGCAAAGCAACCATGAGTACTCATCCAAAGTACTCGCAAGCAAGGAGCTACACTACATATGCATGGGTATATGTGTAAAGAGGCAATATCGGTGGACTGAACTGCAGAATGCCAGAATAAGAGGGGGATAGCTAGTCCTATCGAAGACTACGCTTCTGGTAGCCTCCGTCTTGCAGAATGTAGAAGAGAGTAGATTGAAGTCCTCTAAGTAGCATCGCATAGCATAATCCTACCCGGCGATCCTCCCCTTGTAGCCCTGTGGAAAAGCGATCACCGGGATGTCTGTGGAACTTGTCTGTATGTGTTTAATAAGTATCCGGTTCTAGTTGTCATAAGGTCAAGGTACAACTCTGGGTCGTCCTTTTACCGAGGGACATGGCTATTCAAATAGATAAACTTCCCTGCAGGGGTGCACCACATAACCCAACATGCTCGATCCCATTTGGCCGGACACACTTTCCTGGGTCATGCCCGACCTCGGAAGATCAACACGTCCAGCCCCACCTAGGCACAACAGAGAGGTCAGCACGCCGGTCTAAATCCTATGCGTGCAGGGGTCTGGGCCCATCGCCCATTGCACACCTGCACGTTGCGTACGCAGCCGGTGAGCAGACCTAGCAACCTCCATTACAAAGGAAGTTGCTTTACATAGTCCAACCCGGCGCCTGCCGCTCAGTCGCTGACGTCACGAAGGCTTCGGCTGATACCACGATGTCGAGTGCCCATATCTTTCCCGTGTAGTTGGTTAGTGCGTATAGGCCAGTGGCCAGACTCAGATCAAATACCAAGATCTCGGTAAGCGTGTTATTTTGAAGTAACCGTGGACGCCGACCAGGGCCAGGCCCACCTCTCGCCTAGGTGGTCTCAACCTGCCCTGTCGCTCCACCACAAAGTAACAGTCGGGGCCGTCGGGAACCCAGGCCCACCTCTACCGGGATGGAGCCACATGTCCTTCCAGCCCCCACATCGGAATCACTTGCGGGTACTCACTGAGTCGACCCGACTTTAGTCACCACCTGAATAGTACGTATGTATAGTATATACCCGTGATCACCTCCCGAGTGATCACAACCCAATAGTATAGCATGGCAGAATGACAAGAATGTAAGGCCACTAATGGTAAAGTAGCATCCTATACTAAGCATTTAGGATTGCAGGTAAGGTATCAACAGATGTAGCAACAATGACAGGCTATGCAACAGAATAGGATTAATCGAAACAGTAACATGATACACTAATCTAATGCAAGCAGTAGAGGGTAGAATAGGCGATATCTGGTGATCAAGGGGGGGGCTTGCCTGGTTGCTCTGGCAAGGAGGGGTCGTCAACACCGTAGTCGAACTGGGCAGCAGTAGCGTCGGTCTCATAGTCTACCAGAGAGAAGAGGGGGAAGAAACCGTAAATACAATGCAAACATAAGCATGACGATGCATGACATGACAATGAGCGGTGTTCGGTGTGCCCTAACACGGTAGTAGGTGATACCGGCGAAAGGGGGAACATCCAGGAAAGAATCCCTGGTGTTTCGCGTTTTCGGACAGGTGAACCGAAGGGGGAAGTTGCAGGTTCACTATGCTAGGGACGTGTGGCAGACAAACGGGCTGCGTATCTGGATTCGTCTCGTTGTTCTGAGCAACTTTGATGTACAAAGATTTTTCATCCGACCTACGGATTAATTTCTATTAATTTTCAAAGTTTTTAAGCATTTTTTAGAATTTATTTAATTATTTAATTCGAGCATTATCCAGAACATTGAAAGGTGATGTCAGCATGACATCACCATGACATCAGCCGTCAAACCTAGCTGACTAGAGTCAAACCTGGCATGTGGGTCCAGTGGGACCCACGTGTCATAGACTAAGGCTAACTAACAGGATTAGTTAATTTAAATAAGTGATTAGGTTAATTAATTAATTAATTTAATTATTAATATTTTTATTTATTATTATTTTTTAATTCTCTTTTTTAAAACATTCCAGGGGCGTGAGCCCCGCGTGTCAGCGGCTCATCAGGGGGGTTGGTAGCGCAATTAGCGCTAATGGCCTATTAGGCCGGCGATTTAAGCACCGGTGGCTTTGAGCCACGGTGGAGGCACGCTGGATGTCCGCTATGGGTGGCGACTCGAGTCGCGGAGTCCACCGGGGGCGAGCTCGCGCTCGCGCGCTTCTAGAGGAAGAAGAGGGAGGCCGCGGGGTGAAGGGGGGAGGGCCATGGCGGAGCTGGGCGGCGTCGGTGCGGCAGATGCGTGCGGGGAGGCATGGGAGGGTGCGGGCGAGTAGAGGCGGCCACAGCAGATAGGGAAGTGGCACGCGGTCGGGGCCGTGGTGGCAGCGAGCACGGCGCGCCCGCGTGGAGCTGCGGGACGCGGCCGGGCGCGGTGAGCGCGGCCCGGACGTGGTGACGGTCGCGCGGGACAGAGAGGGAAAGGAAGGGAGCTCATGGAGCCGGTAGGGAAAAGGGCAGCGGGGGTCGGGGTGGTGGTCGAGGACGACGGCGACATGGAGGAGGCAGACCGGCGGGGAGGAGGAGGCAGGTTGGCGAGGTTGCGGTGACAACGGGCGACGGCGGTGATGCTGGCACCGGGGATCGGCTTGGGTGCCATCCAGATCCAGCGGGAGGGGAAGCTCCGGTGAGGTGGTCCTCCGTGCGGCGGCGACAGGGGCGACGGGCGGCGAACGACGAGGCACCAGGGCGCCGGTTGCCTGCCCTGATCCAGATCGGGACCGAGTGGAGGGGCGCGAGGGAAGAGTGGGAGGC
>NC_041393.1:580476975-580643522 GCF_002162155.2 Triticum dicoccoides
TTTGCTTTTCTTTTACCTTTGCTTATTTTCTTTTACGGTTTTATTTTAATTCTTGAACTAATTTTGTTCTATACACCAAAAAGTGAATTCCTAATTTAGTGTCACATCATCACACACTACCACAAAAAGTTTTACCCAAAACAAAATAGATTAGTATTTTGTAAATATCGAAGGCATTTATTTAATTGTTTCAACTATTGTTTTAACCACTTTAGAGTATTTAAGCATTTTACAAAAGTGTGATTCCTCCACCATAATTGCCTATGCATTATTTGGCATAACCCGAACATTTTAGTTTTAATATTTGAAAACTTTTATCGTTTAACTTTAGTTCAAATTTGAGTCTGAAGTTTTTAAACTAACGCGAGTTTATCAACAGTAATCGAGGTGACGTGGCGTCATTAGCAGAGGTTCAGTGTAGCTTAATTATCCGGGCGTCACAATTCTCCTCCACTACAAGAAATCTCGTCCCGAGATTTTAAGAGGTGGAGCAAGGGGAAAGATCTAGTTACGAAATTCTAGCGATTCTTCTTGGTCTTAGTTGCTCTTCTCGAAGAGGTCGATCCACTACATTGATGTCATCATTTCTCTGCATCAATGCATCCCGATGAAGTTGTCGTCCTTCCTTTAGGATCTTCTCCGTACTTACGAAAGGATAAGAGGGGGAAAACTCTATAAGGACGGATTCTAACAAAATTGAGCATCATACGGTTAACTCAGGGGAAGAAGTATAAGTATCTCTAGAATCAAAACTTAAGAAGATATCGAGAGCAAAGTAAGAAGGTACCATGAGAAGTTTCAAACGGATAGGCAATCGTTTGATGTCTGAAACAACATGTGAAAAGGGGTCCAGAGCAACGAGATTGAGTATTGCGTCTGTTACCAGAATAGATACTAGGACGGTGGCCCGTGAATTACATACGAGGCCACGCGCGAGGGATAACTTTGGTAACCATGGGTGTACAGGAGAGTCGAGTTTCAATCCTGTGGAACTGTGGGTTATGGGCCCACCATGTGGGTTAAAAGAAGGAAGGGCGCTGGCATCTTGCACGGCTACGGTAGAAAGGCATGTTGAAGGATAGCCTGTCAGTTATGTTGGCGACAATGTTGGTACCAAGGGCGAGGGACGAAGAGACCCATTCTCCTGCTCGTTGAACGAGACGGACCAATAGGCAAAGTTCTCGTCCATCGGTGGTTACCGGAATGTCATCAACAATAGTAACAGGTTCTTACTGACAGAGTGCTACAACGAGGTGCTTACCTAAGCAGGGAATTATCACTGCTCGGTTAAGTCTGATTACTAGAAAAGTTAAACAAAACAATGGAAAGGATAGTATGATTATCAGATTAAACAGAATAATGGAAAGGAAAATGTGTTTAAACACATATTTCAGGAGTATATCCTTCCCAAGGACAAGCAGAGCATGATATCCATGACAAAATATAATGTAGAAAACCCTTTAGGTAAGGGGAGAGAAATTTCATGACATTACCCAGGCAACAGTGTTTGGATAATTGAGCAAGAAACATTTAGCATTAGGCTTCAAATGTTCTTGTTGAAAATCGGAGTACCACAAACATGCATCCATATAGCATTGACATTGTCATCAAGTAAGGGTCAGAATTTGGATGCACAAAGGATTCATCAGGAACAAATTATAGAATAAGTCTTACGATTTCCTCATGGAAGAATCGCTAACCTTGCTAAAAAGGGAACTATAACAATAGGTCCTCCGGCCAGGTGTACTAGGCATGACACCACCTTACAGGGTCATATAATGACCAATGTTATAACTCTTGGAAATTTGTCCCAACCATCATATCTTACCAAGATTCAGATCCGATTGGTGTCATGATACCTCAGACTCAGGATGTCCGGGAAGAAAAGGTGCAACACAAATCGATGAAATGACATTGCGAGATTCTCGGGAAATGAACTATGGGAGCAGGTTCCTGAAACAATAGTTCATCATTAAACCAAGGAGGGGATGAGGAGGTGGCTGATGGGATCAACGACAATTCATCTAGAATTCCTAACGGATGGATTTCCACAATAATGTGAACAAGAAGATGACACTTGTCAATTCAAATGATATAATGTTGTATGCTCGAGGAAAACATACACCATCAATAATTAATTGAAAGGTGTGCCCGAAATATGACCTTAGGAAGAAAGATCAATGTTAGAGTGACGATTCGATAACCAACAGTCTAAGAACGAACTATTGATTGTTAACTTCAAAGCAATAGGGTTGCTAGAAGTACAAAACTCAAGCAGCATCGTTAGCATATTGGTATCCCGGGAAAAAAACACAAGGACCAAGGAAGAATGGTAATGGTGAGAAGTATCATCTTACTGAGAATTTCTAAGAGGTGGAGCAATCCCCACAACATTCTCGACAGAAAAGACAGTAATACTTCAAGGCAGAACACAACACTAGCTGGAGAGCATGTTGTATTCATAATGTGGACAAGTTCGCGATGAAAGGAAGTCAAGGGTGTTGTCAATGATAATAAAAATCACCGAGGGCAAGGAGGGTATTTCTCATCATGAACACAATTGACATCTTGGAAGAAGTCAAAGTGTTGAAGGTGATCCGACACATTTGCAAGGAGGTTTCGGGAGGATGCAATCAAACAACAACGACAACAAGCAAGGGAATGACAAAGTGGCAAGTTATAGGATCAATATATAAGATGCAAGCTCGGAACCAAAGTTGCCTTTCAAGACAAGCAACATGATGTTGAAAGCTTGACGTAAGTCGTGCTCACACACTGAAAAATTAGTGCACCAGAGAAGCACGAGGTAGCACATTCAAAGATAGCAAGACCAGGATGTAACTGATAGTCTAGGAATGACCAGATTGAGTTCAGAATTTCCTAGTAAAAATACTAGGGGTATTTGATTTGTAGTGTGAAATAATTTCACTAGTCGGTGTCCTCGGTTGACAACAACCCAGAACCCGTAGAATGATTACGACAAGGAAAGACATTACTTCAACAAAGTTAGTACGATGTGGTGCAATGGCAAGACATCTTTGAGATACCAGGGGGTAATACTCAAAGGTAGAACATGATAGAAGTAGAACCGGGTCATTGACCTATGACAGTAGATACTTCAACCTTGCCAAAAATAGACGAGGCACTGGACTGAATTCCCATCAGATATATCAGATCGGGACAGCATGGTCGGAACCATAACTGTAAGGAATCAATTTCAAGAATACCGAAAGAATCATACAGTTGGATAATCATTTTGAAAGAAGCTTCTGAGACGGTCTACATCATTTTCATGGGCATGAACACAAAGTTCAAGGTCGACTCCCACTTCTTTAATGCATATCATTTCATTCACCTCTTGCTTTGATAAAACTGTAGTGTTGGAATTTTATTTGGTAGAACACTGGAAGAGTATGACTTGTGAAAACTTTTGGGTTCTCACAGATTAGGGGAAGGCATAGGTTCAACCCATCATGGCCTCTTAAGAACATATACCACAAACTTCAGAATTAGATAACACAAGCTCGAAAGCAGAGCATGTTCGACAAGGCCGAGGATATAATTTACCAAAGGCATTATGTACCCGAGAAAAGGCTCACAAAGTTATTGAATACGAAGGACGTTGTCGGATGAAATCCATAAAGGATCTGGTGGTCCACAAGGGATCCGATGTGAGCATCGGTACTCAACCAGAAGAAGAAAGAATGCAAGGGGGTTGGATTGTAGAAACAACTGACTAACTCAAAGCTCAATTGCACAAGAATTATGAATTCCCTGTCAAGGGATCAAAAGCAACGCTCTGATTAGGGATGGATAATTTGAATAGTCTTAGGGGTACAATCGATGACCATCTGATTGGTCGAGAACCAGCTCGAGCTAAAAATGATGGCTAAGCCGGAAAGATAATTCATAAGGATCATTTGATGATTGTGGGCATTCGCAATGTATTGAATCAACGGACTCAAAATGATAAAGACAAAGGATGCCAACGAAGATGACTAGATATATGGAATTAACCATATTACGGGAAGGTAAGAACTTCAGTAGCAATATGGTGCTGAGGATTTTTAGAAGGTTGAATAGCATTTCAAGAATTTTTGTGAATTACATGGATTAACTGAGGATGAGGGGATACTCGGTAAGTGCGAGAAATTATTCGTAGGGTGTATTCATGTGGTAAGAACTGCAAGGCAGTAAGCTCAAAGGATTCTCAGAGCAACGGAGAGCAGTTCAGGGCATCTTGTAATATCAAGATCCATAGGATTGAATGTAAGAATGTCACGTGTATATAGTTATCCATAAAGATATAACAATTGTAGGGGGGTCGTAAGGGCGGTGGGCATAAGTGTCTCAGGAGAACATCGTAGAGTATCTTTGAAATCTTCTGGTGCACTAAGCAATCATATGGAGTGAGGGCTCTTCGGGGGGAAGTAGTTACGAGAACCTAGAGTTAGAGTTAGCAAAACCATTTAACCCGAATAGAGGAGAGATCATAGTCCCAGAGTAAAGGTCGAGGAGTAAAAGATCCTAATACCACCCAATGGCGACGTGGGCCCGTAAGCCACACAGCCAAGTTAGTAAAAAGCTTTGCAATGTTAGACTCAACTTCAGCCAAGGAGTGTGGAAGGGGGATTCCTACAGGCAGTCGGCTCTGATACCAACTTGTGATGCCCCTGATTCAATCGTACACTAATCATGCACGCAAATGTGTACGATCAAGATCAGGGACTCACGGGAAGATATCACAACACAACTCTAAAAATAAAATAAGTCATACAAGCATCATATTACAAGCCAGGGGCCTCGAGGGCTCGAATACAAGTGCTCGACATAAACGAGTCAGCGGAAGCAACAATATCTGAGTACAGACATAAGTTAAACAAGTTGCCATAAGATGGCTAGCACAAACTGGGATACAGATCGAAAGAGGCGCATGCCTCCTACCTGGGATCCTCCTAACTACTCATGGTCGTCGTCAGCGGCCTGCACGTAGTAGTAGGGCCCTCCAGTGTAGTAGTCATCACCGACGGTGGCGTCTGGATCCTTGGGTGCAACTTTTGGTTGCGACATCCGAGAAGAAGAGGAAAACGGGGAAAGGAGGGAGCAAAGCAACCGTGAGTACTCATCCAAAGTACTCGCAAGCAAGGAGCTACACTACATATGCATGGGTATATGTGTAAAGAGGCAATATCGATGGACTAAACTGCAGAATGCAAAAATAAGAGGGGGATAGCTAGTCCTATCGAAGACTATGCTTCTGGCAATCTCCGTCTTGCAGCATGTAGAAGAGAGTAGATTGAAGTCCTCCAAGTAGCATCGCATAGCATAATCCTACCCGGCCTCCCCTCGTCGCCCTGTGGAAAAGCAATCACCGGGATGTCTGTGGAACTTGTCTGGATGTGTTTTATTAAGTATCCGGTTCTAGTTGTCATAAGGTCAAGGTACAACTCCGGGTCGTCATTTTACCGAGGGACACAGCTATTCGAATAGATAAACTTCCCTGCAGGGGTGCACCACATAACCCAACACGCTCGATCCCATTTGGCCGGACACACTTTCCTGGGTCATGCCTGGCCTCGGAAGATCAACACGTCACAACCCCACCTAGGCACAACAGAGAGGTCAGCACGCCGGTCTAAATCCTATGCGCTCAGGGGTCTGGGCCCATCGCCCATTGCACACCTGCATGTTGCGTACGCGGCCGATGATCAGACCTAGCAACCTCCATTACAAAGGAAGTTGCTTTACATAGTCCAACTCGGCGCCTGCCGCTCAGTCGCTGACGTCACGAAGGCTTCGGCTGATACCACGATGTCGAGTGCCCATATCTTTCCCGTGTAGTTGGTTAGTGCGTATAGGCCAGTGGCCAGACTCAGATCAAATACCAAGATCTCGGTAAGCGTGTTATTTTGAAGTAACCGTGGACGCCGACCAGGGCCAGGCCCACCTCTCGCCTAGGTGGTCTCAACCTGCCCTGTCGCTCCACCACAAAGTAACCGTCGGGGCCGTCGGGAACCCAGGCCCACCTCTACCGGGATGGAGCCACATGTCCTTCCAGCCCCCACATCGGAATCACTTGCGGGTACTCACCGAGTCGACCCGACTTTAGTCACCATCTGAATAGTATGTATGTATAGTATATACCCGTGATCACCTCCCGAGTGATCACGGCCCAATAGTATAGCATGGCAGACTGACAAGAATGTAGGGCCACTAATGGTAAAGTAGCATCCTATACTAAGCATTTAGGATTGCAGGTAAGGTATCAACAGATGTAGCAACAATGACAGGCTATGCAACAGAATAGGATTAATCGAAATAGTAACATGCTACACTACTCTAATGCAAGCAGTAGAGGGTAGAATAGGCGATATCTGGTGATCAAGGGGGGGGCTTGCCTGGTTGCTCTGGCAAGAAGGAGGGGTCGTCAACACCGTAGTCGAACTAGGCAGCAGCAGCGTCGGTCTCGTAGTCTACCGGAGAGAAGAGGGGGAAGAAACAGTAAATACAATGCAAACATAAGCATGACGATGCATGACATGACAATGAGCGGTGTTAGGTGTGCCCTAACGCGGTAGTAGGTGATACCGGCGAAAGGGGGAAACATCCGGGAAAGTATCACCGGTGTTTCGCGTTTTCGGACAAGTGAACCGAAGGGGGAAAGTTGCAGGTTCACTATGCTAGGGACGCGTGGCGGACGAACGGGCTGCCTATCTGGATTCGTCTCGTCGTTCTGAGCAACTTTCATGTACAAAGATTTTTCATCCGAGCTATGGGTTTTTAAGCATTTTTAGAATTTATTTAATTATTTATTCGAGCATTATCCAGAACGGTGAAAGGTGATGTCAGCATGACATCACCATGACATCAGCCGTCAAACCTAGCTGACCAGAGTCAAACCTGGCCTGTGGGTCCAATGGGACCCACCTGTCATAGACTAAGACTAACTAATAGGATTAGTTAATTTAAATAAGTGATTAGTTTAATTAATTAAGTTAATTAAATCAATTAATTAATTAATTTAATTATTAATATTTTTATTTATTATTATTTTTTAATTCTCTTTTTCTAAACGTTCCAGGGGCGTGGGCCCCGCGTGTCAGCGGCTCATCAGGGGGGTTGGTAGCACAATTAGCACTAATGGTCTATTAGGTCGGCAATTTAAGCGCCGATGGCTTTGAGCCACGGCGGAGGCATGCCGGATGGCCGCTATGGGCGACGACTCGAGTCGCGGAGGCCATCGGGGGCGAGCTCGCGCTCGCGCGCTTCCAGAGGAAGCAGTGGGAGGCCGCGGGGTGAAGGGAGGAGGGCCATGGCGGAGCTAGGCGGTGCCGGTGCGGCGGATGCATGCGGGAAGGCAGGGGAGGGCACGGGCGAGTAGAGGCGGCCACGACAGATAGGGGAGCGGCGCGCGGTCTGGGCCTTGGTGGCCACGATCACGGCGCGCTGGCGTGGAGCTGCGGGACGCGGCCGGGCGCGGTGAGCACGGTTCGGACGCGGTGACGGCCGCGCTGGACAGAGAGGGAAAGGGAGGAAGCTCACGGAGCCGGTAGGGAAAAGGGAAGCGGGGGTCGGGGTGGTGGTCGAGGACGACGGCAACATGGAGGAGGCAGACCGACGGGGAGGAGGAGGCAGGCCTGCGAGGTTGCGGTGACGACGGGCGACGGCGGGGAGGACGGCGGCGATGCTGGCACTGGGGATCAGCTCGGGTGCCGATCCAGATCTAGCGGGAGGGGAAGCTCCGGCGAGGTGGTCCTCCGTGCGGTGGCGACAGGGGCGACGGGAGGCGAACGACGAGGCACCAGGGCGCCGGTTGCTTGCCCCGATCTAGATCGGGACCGAGTGGAGGGGCGCGAGGGAAGAGTGGGGGGTCGGGGAGAGAAGTGGGGGGGTTAGGGTTTCGGTCGGGCGAACTAGGGGTATATAGGCGCGGCTGGGCCGGCCTGGTTGGCCCAAAGGCCAGCTGGGCCGGGGCCCAGCGGGGGGGGTCTTTTATTTTTCTTTGCTTTTCTTTTACCTTTGCTTGTTTTCTTTTACGGTTTTATTTTAATTCTTGAACTAATTTTGTTCTATACACCAAAAAGTGAATTCCTAATTTAGTGTCACATCATCACACACTACCACAAAAAGTTTTACCCAAAACAAAATAGATTAGTATTTTGTAAAATATCAAAGGCATTTATTTAATTGTTTCAACTATTGTTTTAAGCACTTTAGAGTATTTAAGAATTTTACAAAAATGTGATTCCTCCACCATAATTGCCTATGCATTATTTGGCATAACCCGAACATTTTAGTTTTAATATTTGAAAACTTTTATCGTTTAACTTTAATTCAAATTTGAGTCTGAAGTTTTTAAACTAACGCGACTTTATCGACAGTAATCGAGGTGACGTGGCATCATTAGCAGAGGTTCACTTTAGCTTAATTATCCGGGCGTCACAATGGCAATCCCTACTCACTCACATTAATATCTATTGATGGGCATCTCCATAGCCCGATGATACGTCTAGTTGATGTGAGACTGTCTTCTCCCTCTTTTTGTCCTCACAACCACCATCTTTTACCACCTTAGTGCTATATCCATGGCTTACCCTCATGTATTGTGTAAGAGTTGTAAAAGTTGAAGCGCGTTAAAAAGTATGAAACAATTGCTCGGCTCGTCATCGGGGTTGTGCATGATGGGAGTATTTTGTGTAATGAAAATGAAGCATGGTCTAACTATATGATTTCGTAGGGATAAGCTTTCTTTGGCTATGCTATTTTGATAGGACATGATTATTTGTTAGTATGCTTTGAAGCTTTATTATTTTTATGTTTTATAAGCTTTTATCTTGAATCATTTGGATCTGAACATTCATGCCACAATAAAGAAAATTACATTGAGAATTATGCTAGGTAGCATTCCACATCAAAAATTCTGTTTTTATCATTTACCTACTCAAGGACGAGCAGGAATTAAGCTTGGGGATGCTTGATACGTCTTCAACGTATCAATAATTTTTGATTGTTCCATACTATTATATTACCCCTTTTGGATGTTTATGGGCTTTATTTTACACATTATTATCATTTTTGGGACTAACCTACTAACCGGAGGCCTAGCCCGTATTGCTGTTTTTTTGCCTATTTCAGTATTTCGAAGAAAAGGAATATCAAACGGAGTCCAAACGGAATGAAACCTTCGGGAGCGTGATTTTTGGAACGAATGTGGTCCAGAGGACTTGGAGTACAAGTCAAGAAGCAGCCGAGGCGGCCACGAGAGGGTAGGGCACCCCCCCCCCTATAGGGCGCGCCCCTATCTCGTGGGGCCCTCGGGCGGCCACCGATGTACTTCTTCCTCCTATATAAGCCTACTTACCCCGAAAACATCCAGGGACCCACCGAAACAGAATTTCCACTGCCGTAACCTTCTGTATCCGCGAGATCCCATCTTGGAGCCTTTGTCGGCGCTCTGCCGGAGCGGGAATCGGCCACGGAGGGCTTCTACATCAACACCATAGCCCTTCCGATGAGTTGTGAGTAGTTTACCACAGACCTTCGGGTCCAAAGTTATTAGCTAGATGACTTCTTCTCTCTTTTTGGATTTCAATACAATGTTCTCCCCCTCTCTTGTGGAGATCTATTTGATGTAAACTATTTTTGCGGTGTGTTTGTCGATATCCGATTAATTGTGGGTTTATGATCAAGTTTATCTATGATAAATATTTGAATCTCCTCTGAATTCTTTTATGTATGATTGAGTTATCTTTGCAAGTCTCATTGAATTATCGGTTTATGATCAAGTGCTTAGCTTTGGGTTCAATCTTGCGGTGTCTTTACCCAGTGACAGAAAGGGTTGCAAGGCACATATTGTATTATTGCCATCAATGATAAAAAGATGGGGCTTATATCATATTGCATGAGTTTATCCCTCTACATCATGTCATCTTGCTTAATGCGTTACTCTGTTCTTTGTGAACTTAATACTCTAGATGTAGGCAGGAGTCGGTCGATGTGTGGAGTAATAGTAGTAGATGCACGCAGGAGTCTGTCTACTTGTCACAGACGTGATGCCTATATACATGATCATGCCTAGAAAATCTCATAATTATTCGCTTTTCTATCAATTGCTCGACAGTAATTTGTTCACCCACCGTAATACTTATGCTATCTCGAGAGAAGCCTCTAGTGAAACATATGGCCCCCGGGTCTATCTCTTATCATATTTGCTTCCAATCTACTTTTATTTGCTTCTTTACTTTTTGCATCTATATTATAAAATACCAAAAATATATTTATCTTATCATACTATCTCTATTAGATCTCACTTTCGCAAGTGGCCGTGAAGGGATTGACAACCCCTTTATTGCGTTGGTTACGAGTTCTTTGTTTGTTCGTGTAGGTGCGTGGGACTTTTGAGGAGCCTCCTACTAGATTGATACCTTGGTTCTCAAAAACTGAGGGAAATACTTACGCTATTATTGCTGCATCACCCTTTCCTCTTCAAGGAAAACCAATGCAAGCTCAAGACGTAGCAATAGGCTTGCAAGATAATAAAGAGCACGTAAATAATAAGTAGGGGCTATTTAGATAAAGACACAACTAAGTTAGTTTTAGTAGAGAGCTTTTTGTCACGAGAAAGTTATTTGTCCCTTGGCAATCGAGAAACTAGATCGGTAATCACTATTGCAATTTTATTTGAGGGAGAGGATAAGCTAACATACTTTCTATTCTTGGATCATATGCACTTATGATTGGAACTCTAGCAAGCATCCGCAACTACTAAAGATCATTAATATAAGACCCAACCATAGCATTAAAGTATCGAGTCCCCTTTATCCCATACGCCACAACCCCCTTACTTTGGTTTATGCTTCTGTCACTCAAGCAACCCACTATAAGCGAATCATGAACATATTGCAACACCCTACAGGGGGAATCCCTCACGCTTGCGCGACTCGGAGGGCACAATAGGACAGCACAAATAATAAAACATGCAACTCAAACCAATCACAATCATCAATTAACCCATAGGACAAAGCGGATCTACTCAAACATCATAGGATAGCCATACATCATTGGGAAATAATATATAGCGTTGAGCACCATGTTTAAGTAGAGATTACACTTCTGCATAGAGGGGGAAGAGTTGGTGATGAGGGCGGTGAAGTTGTTGGTGTAGATCGCGGTGATGATGATGGCCCACGGTAGCGCTCCGGCGCCACCGGCAGCAAGGGGGAGAGAGCCCCCCTTCTTCTTGTTCTTCTTCCTTGACCTCCTCCCTAGATGGGAGAAGGGTTTCCCCTCTGGTCCTTGGCTCCCATGGCGTGGGAGGGGCGAGAGCCCCTCCGAGATTGGCTTTGTCTCTCTGTCTCTCTCTCTCTTTCTGCGTCCCTGATTCTTCCCTTTCAACGTTTCTTATATTCCCGGAGATCCATAACTCCGATTGGGTTGTACTTTGGACACAATTTCTATCTGGATATTGGCTTTGTTGCAGCGAAAGAAGGGCACCAACCGCCTTTCGGGGTGGCCACGAGGGCCCAGGGCGAGCCTGACCCCCTGGGGCACGCCCCCCTGCCTCATGGCCCCCTCGGTCATCGTCTCGCGTTGATTCTTCTTCCCAAAATTCCTAAATATTCCAACAAAATTCTCTGTCCGTTTTTATTCCGTTTGGACTCTGTTTGATATGGGTTTTCTGCAAAACAAAAAACATGCAACAAACAGGAACTGGCACTGGGCACTGGGCACTGGATCAATATGTTAGTCCCAAAAATAGTATAAAAAGTTACCAAAAGTATCTGAAAATTGAAAAATATTGGCATGGAACAATCAAAAATTATAGATACGACGGAGATGTATCAAGACCAGCCACCCCATGTTGTTAATTTAATTTAGGTGTTTAAGGTGTTTAATCTTAGAATAATGTAGTATGAAACCCTGCTTATTGAATGCTCAAATTGGAAAACTACTCCATCAAGTTTGAATACTCATATGATGTAGATATAAGGATGTATATCTTGTGTTGCTCAAATAGGATATGTGCTTGCCCAAGTGGCAGATCATGTTTGCAGGTTACACCTCCGAGTGGCCTATGTTTTGCTGGAGTGTTGATTAATTTCCGTTCCGGCAAATTTTAGGTGCTCGATATGTCCTTTTTTAGCAGGTCATGCTAGATTTTTCCGTGAATTCTGGCATGACTTGTGCTAGAATATGTAGGAAATATTGAGTGGCCTGGATTTTCTAGAAAAATAATTAAACAATATTTCGGGTTGGCTTTAAGCCTGTCGAGGCTCCACCATAGATGAGAGGACGAAGAATCCCGACTGTTATCATGGGGGTCGTTTCTCCTTCTTCTCCGGGTGCTAGTACTTTGTTATGCACTAGGGGAAGGAGGAGTAACGACCATCACCGACGGTCACAAATGTCAGAGAGGAATCAGTGAGGGAGAGTCTCCACCATATATGAGAGGACGAAGAATCCCGACTGTTGTCATGGGGTAGTTTCTCCTTCATTCCTGTGTGCTAGACAATTTGGTGTAATGCACTCGGGAACGAAAGGAGGAGCTACCATCACCGACGGTCAAATATATACACCACGTGAGCTGGGAGTTTTCAAGAAAAGACTCAACAGATCGATAGCCAACCTGTGATGAATAATAATGATCTAATTTAGTTTTTGTAGTACACATATTTAATTGTACAAGTTTAATCTTTGAATTATGAACATAGGAAATGTCGTCAGACGAAGAAGGTCCCGGGGAGTGCTCCTGGTGCGGCGACAACCGGGGTTTATGCGACAGGCCTCACTTGGTAGAAGGTCGGCGCTTCAGCATTAAGCTCGAGGAGGCCTTCAATTGTGATGCGTTAAGCTATGATGCAAAGTGTTTTTCTCATAATTAAGCTCGACTTCTACTACTTCAACGTGTAATTTTTGTCTTTTACAATTTGACTAGCTTATCTCATGTCATACAAGACGCTATGTCTTGGAGAGGATGGGTTTTGAAGATCATGAGAGGAATGAAACAAAGAAAATTAACCTAAGGACACATCATGGTATGGATTTTGAGGTAAATCTATACAATTCTGAGAGCGTATCCCATTTTGGTTGCCTGGGTTGGGAAGCACTTTGCAAGATGTATGATTTTCAAGAGGGTATGTTTATCACCATGGATCTTGGTGATCCTGATATCGAGGTAGACAATTTGGACATTTGGGTCCTTGTTGATACGCTTCCAATTCTACCGCTATGTGAGTTTCTCAAACATAGTTATTAAGTAATTTATATTATTTGTTTCAAAATAGTTGACAGTTTATTTCCATTGATAGCTTATTTTCATTCTTCAAAGAATGTGCGGAAGATGGTAGACAGAACCTACTACACCGATGGCTCTAAGTTAACTTATCAGGAGAAAAATCATCTGGTCACAGATTGTACTGACCTTGAGAATTACAATGCCTATTATCAAACTTCTCCACATTATGGTCAATACGTGCCACTAGTGCACGTGTTGAACAACGATAACTTCCATGGAGATACCCTGGTAAGATTTTTTACTATTACGACATCCGTGCATCTTTTGCATACTTCTAAAACTGAACTACATTGCTAACTACGAAGTTATTACTATATTTTTCAACAAAAAATCCTGATGGATTGTGTGCCTCATTTGATGTATCAGAATGGTCGCCTTGATGTTTTGAACATACATCCAGGTCATCCTATGAGTCTCACCTGTCCATATCGGATTTCTAAAACCGATGAACACATGGTAATCAAAGAATGGAAAAAATGTATGGACAATCATAAGGAGGTTCTTGGAAGCAAAATATTGTGCGAAAGGCAAGAATTGGAGATAGGATAATCTCCATTCTCCATAATGGAGAGTCAGGGGATATCTTGTTTTATGCTATTTTACCTAGGAGAAGGTAGTAGGTCCTAGCTCATACTCGTGATCATATGCTAAGAACAACTAAGTAGGATTGGTTAGATGACTATGATGATGATGTGGTATCGAGTAAAAGTTGTATGATCGATGATGATGAGTATGACTTGTTATTATGATACCAATGATGAGTTATTTATTATTATGATCGATGATGCATGATGCTAAGTTGTTATATGAGCATGATGAGTTATTATATATATATGAGTAGGTGAAATGAACATGGATTAGATTCAAGTGGAGGCAATATTTGGTGCACATCGAAAGCACTACTAATCCAAACTAGATCAACTTTGGATTAGTAGTACTTTCTGCATGCACCACATGTTGTCTCCACTTGAATCTAGCTACTCCACATTCATTTCACCCACTGTTATATATAATAACTAATCATGGTCATAAAATCATATGATGAAAATACTGTATATAAAACCACAACAAAAATAAGTTGTATTTCTAAAAATACAAGAAAAGTTAGCAGCAGCACTTTTCAAAAGAAGCGCTACTGCTACTTAGTACTATCAGTAGCGCTTACTATAGGACATCGCTACTGCTAACTAGGTATAGCAGTAGTGCGTCCATCCAGCGCTACTGCTACTAGTTAGCTGTAACGCCATAGTGGTAACGCTTGCACAAGCGCTACTACTAGCTCAAAAACAAACACTACTGCTAGGGTTTTTTCTAGTAGTGGTGGCGCCTAGGCGGATGCCTTGGACGCCCTATTGACTAAGGAGGACGCCTTAGACACACAGGTAAGGCAAGGCCGACGCCTTGGCTTCTGGGGGCGCCCTGACACCTAGGCGTCACCTAAGCAACGCCTTAGGGACGCCTTAAAAACAATGGAGGGGGGACTTCCTCCGGTGGCTCCCCTCCACCGACGTCCCTCTCGGTCATTGGTGGTGAGGTAGGGCGCCGGATCCAATGCGTACAAATATGTAGCTTTAGGTTTAAGGGCTTAGTAGCTTAGGTTTGGTTGTTCGATATCATAGCTTCAGCAAGGGCGACGACGGCGCCTAATAATAAAGTTTCAAATCCTTCCTCGACACGGCATTCTTCTTGTTGGTGGATGTTGGATCTGATTGGTAGTCTATTCAAGTGGAAACGGTGTGGTCGTGGCGGCGTTCCTATGGTGGACTTGTGTCCTACGACTCCGGCGTTGAGACAGTGTTTGCTTTAGCGACGAAAGAGCTCAGAGGGTATTGCAAGAATGTATGCATATAGTAGTATGTGGCGACGCAACCGAAAGACAATGGATCATATGCTAGGTTCGTGGTTGGCGGTTGATAGGTACGGTTTCCACCTCCAACATCCACGTCAAGCAGGGGTGCCAGATCTGGACTTCGATGGCGTCCGGGCATTGCCCCGATTTGATTATTTCAACAGTAATGACTTCGCCTTTCGTAAGCTAATTTGGAGGCCCAAAAAGTCGCATATCAGTGATGGAGCCGCGTCGAGCTTGGCTGAAGAGGTGATGCGTCATTTTTTTGTGGCTGTTGTCGTGGCGTCAGAGGCAGTGGCGGGTGTTGGTGTCAAGCCGGTGGGGGGGGCCTTTATTGCAATTTTCTTTCTTGGTTGGTCGTTCTTTTGTGCAAAGACTAGAGTTTAACTGTTTTTTTTTCAGTTTTGTTAGGTCCCTATTTATGTGACTTGTAACTTGAATTTTATATATGATTGAGATACGTATTATCATAAAAGAATAGACGTGACCTACAACAAACACGGTAAATTATGAGAGCAAATCTATCGAATTTCTAAACACACACCCTCAAAATATCAGAAAAGCCTAGGCGCGAAATAGACAGGTATGTTGGTACAGTAGTTCCTGAACAGGCCGACTCATGTGTTTCTTATTCATCGGTTTTGGGAAGGTTCCTCTGGGTTTTTTGTGTGTTTTTCTTTGATTTCTTAATGGTTTCTATTTGGTTTTGTTTCAGGTTTTCGCCGTTTACCTTTTTATCTCTTTTTTATTTATTCTTTTCTTGTTTCCATTTTTTAAGTTATTTTTTTTCAAATTGGTGAACATTTTGTTAATTCGAATGAACATATTTCCAAATTATTTAACTTTTACAAAATTCATGTACTTTTGGAAAATACACAAACATTTTCTAATTTGCTATGACTTTCCCTTATAAAATTACTTCATTTCAGTTTCATTGTAATAATATAGATGATGTATATTTTTCAATTAAAATTCATTTTTGATATACTTTTTAATATGTGAATCCCTTGCAGCAACACCTTTAAAACAAGACTAATCTTGCTTACATTTTGACTAGTTAAATTTCCTTTTTCCAATCATATTTCAGTTTTAGTTATTTTGTTGTCTAATATCACTTATTTTAATCGAATTCCACCCATGTCACTCATGATTTCAGATGTTCCTTTTACTTATTTCAGTCGTATTCCCTAAAATGTATCTTCTTATTCTAGTTATTCCAATTTATACAAACTCCATTATTTTCTCGTTTCAAAAAAGTGGTATAAGAAAAAAAAAAGTACCCCAATAGCCTGCGAGCGTTCGCTATGGGGCATGCAATTGCAAATGTTTGTATGGCAAATTCTTCGAAAACACATGGCAGTTTCTTTAGAAACCCATGGCAACTTCGGGCAAAGAGAGGATTTGCTGGCAATTTCAGTCATAGTGCCTTGTTCACTTGAAAGAATTGCCATGGTCTTGGGTGCCGGGGCGGCGGCCCTGGTGTTGGTTGCACGGTACTCTCGGACGGAGGCCGTGGCTTGGTGCTACCCGGTGGCCATGGCCGTGTGGGTGGCATGGTCGCCGGGGTGTGGCATTCGGTGGCGGTGAGTTTTAGCCGGGGTAAAAACCTGTTCTATCTTCGGACGGACCGGCAGCGGCGAAGCTCGTTCCCTTCTTGAAGGCATCGTCGCGGCTCTCATTGCCCGTCATGTGGCTCCGGGGGAAACTCTGATCCTCAGATTGGGCGGCGGCGGTGCTTCGGTATCGTATCCTTCCTGAAGGCGCCGCCTTGGAGCCCATGGTTCGCCATATGCGGCTTCATCTCTTCGCGGTGGTAGTGCTGGGGGTGGTATTGCCGCACTCAGCGCCTATGTATCATGCCTTGGATGTGTGCATGTGTTGTGGTGGCGTGCGTTTGTACCAGGTTGTTGAGTTCATGCTTTGTATATAAAGCGGAGCGAAAGCCTTTTTCGGTAAAGAATTGCCATGCTCCAACACATAAAATTGCCGCATAAAACATATATATTGCCATGTACCCCTTAGTGAATGTTCTCTGAGTAAAACTACCAAAGAAAAAATACACTGATTCAAACAAGTGATTCCAACTATCCGCATTATTTCAAAAATGCCATTTTAGTTATTTCAAAAATATTTCATTGTTCAAAAAATGATTTCTCGATGTGTTAAAATTACTTCAGAAAGATATCATGATTTCGATAAAATGATTTCATTTATTTCAGTATATCAAATAATTATTTTCAAGTATTTTTATGATTTCACAAAGTGCTATCAGAAATAATAATTATTTCCAAAATGTTAGTTCAAATATTTATGTTATTTAGGAAGGTTATTTCAACCATTTCTTTATTTCACAAAAATAAAGTTGAATAATTTTTCAACAATTAAAACTCCTCAAAAAATTTAAGAAATATTCACACACTTTGAATAACCGTTGACAAATTTGAACAATATTCACCAAACACCCCAAACCCCAAAAGTGATAGTGTCATTTTGCAAGAATAAAAAAGAACACAGTCAAACGAAAAGAAACAAAAACATGAAATAAAAAGACACATGGCCCTCAACAGGAAAGCAACATCCCACAAAATAAACCCGATAACAAAACATAAAACGGCCCAATAAAAGTAGTCTTATCGGGCCTTGTTGCCTCATGAGGGACAACCAGAAAACACGATACCATGACAACAAGCACAACAATCGCAACTCAGAAGCACGAAAATTGACGAATATATCCAATGGTGTATGAGTTAGATGAGACATTATTAACTTTCAGCAAGATGAGAATTAGCAAAACAGAACCAAAACGGGACTCCAAGACCGCGCCGCGAAAACGGCCCAATAAAACACGTACGCGCGAACAGACTGAAAGTTAGACACCGGACACACAACGCGTCACGGGGCGCGCACGACAAAAACAACCCGCGATCAACATTTGGATGACATTTAAAGAGAACAGACAACAAAGTGAAATAAGTTCATCAATTTAAAATAAATAAATTATTAATTAAAAAAGAGAAAATAAAAAGGAAATGGGAAAACTGAAAATACAAAATAAAATAGAAAACAAGAATCATGATTTAAAAAAATGAAACATAAAATAAAAGGAAAAGGAAAGAAAAACATAAAAATATAGGGTGCCGAATGGGAGTGTAGAAAAGCTAGAAAAACGAGGACTGACTTTTAATTCTACAGTACAATATAGACTTCCGCCTAGTGTCCAGGAAGGGAATGCAACTGGTTCAGTGTTGGGGCAATTTGTGCGTAGAAGGTGTACACGCAACTGCGCAAGGGTGGAGTTGCATGTCAAGGTCGTCCTCAGAGCATCTCTAGCAGACCCCGTATAACACCGACCCACAAAACGCATTTGCAGTTCGTGAAAAACGGCTTTGTGGGCCGGCGCGGCCGGCCGCAGAGGCACAACCCGTAAAATGGACCCGTATAAAAGGATATTTGCGGAATATACTCTTTTACGAGTCGGCTTTGCGGGTTCTACTCTTGCACCGCTGCCGCCGGCCCGCAAATCCGAAATTTGCACTTCAATTTGACACATGATAATATATTTCTTTGCTTTTCAACGACATTGGATACATAGGACATCACCAAATCTTTGCTAGAATAGCAAGACCAAAGAAAGCAAGAACCACAATTATGCATTTTAGAAGATATCCAACTTCCATAACTGCTCCCACTAGTTGGATCAATATCTTCTTCATGCATTCCTTGTTGATCTGTGGATTCTTGATTTTGCATTCTTCATTCTTTTTATTTGGTTCTAAAGAAATAGATGTTGCTTCCCCTCTATTTTCTTCTCTAATTGCACATGCAGCCGCATCATTAGCTTCGATTCTACTAAGGAGTGCACGAACATCTATCAAGTTTCTTTTTAGCAATAAATCAATGTATTCTGCTTTCCAAAACCAAAATGAGCATCCATCTTCCTACACACATGACGATGTTCAAAATTGAACCAAAGAATACGGCGCCAAAGCCGAATGAAAACAACGCATACCCCGTCGTTTTTACATTTGAAGAACACCCATTCAGGGTGCTTTGCGTGCCCGAAGTTAGACGCAGCACTATTCACATGCAGTCGTCGCACTGTATGAGCGGCATCGGCGAGCCACAAAGCTGTTGCGCGAGCGCCGAGCCCGGCAGCCGGCCGGCCGAATCCATGCCGGCAAACCGTAGGTGGCGGCAACGGGACGAACCCGTACCTGCATGCGGCGATGGGGCTTTGCCAGGGCTGCGCGGGGTGCTCCCCGGCCATTCCATCGCTTGGCGCAGCCATCGGTGGCCGGAAAAGCCAAATCCGGCCATCCACGACGAGCGGACGCAGATCTGCAACTTTCTGGCCCGCCGACGCAGGAGGGGGTGGCAGAGGGCAACCTCGGGCGTGTGGAGGCTTTCGGCGTGATCCCGCAGGCTACTATCGTTGGAATCATGGGCGGTGGCCCAGCGGCAGGGCGAGGGGAGAGGGAAGGTGGTAGGTGGGGAAAAGCGTGGGCCGAAATGTCCTCGCGGCCAACTGCTACTTCTTGAGCTTGCGTTGGTTTTTCCCTTGAAGAGGAAAGGGTGATGCAACAAAGTAGAGATAAGTATTTCCCTAAGGTAGAGAACCAAGTTATCAATCTAGTAGGAGACAATGCACAAATCACCAATACATGCACAAACAATCAAACAACTTGCACCCTACGCGAAAAGGGGTTGTCAATCCCTTCATCGTCACTTGCAAAAGTGAGATCTAATAGAGATAGATGAAACTAAACAAAAGATAAAGTAAATATTTTTGTTATTTTTTGGTTTATAGGTCGGAAAGTAAAAGATTGCAAAATAGTAGATCGGAAACTAATATGATGGAAAATAGTAGATCAAAAACTAATATGATGTAAAATTGACCCGGGGGGGCATAGGTTTCACTAGAGGCTTCTCTCAAGATAGCAAATAATACGGTGGATGAACAAATTACTGTCGAGCAATTGATAAAAAAGCGCAAAGTTATGACAATATCTAAGGCAATGATTATGAAATATAGGCATCACGTCAGTGTCAAGTAGACCGACCCCTGCCTGCATCTACTACTACTACTCCACACATCGACCGACTCCTGCCTGCATCTAGAGTATTAAGTTCATGAAGAACCGAGTAACGCATTAAGTAAGATGACATGGTGTAGAGGAATAAACTCAAGCAATATGATGTAAACCCCATCTTTTTATCCTCGATGGCAACAATACAATATGTGTCATCCCTACTGTCACTGGGAAAGGACACCGTATGATTGAACCCATTGCAATAAAAAACAATCTAGTTGGCCAAACTAAACCGGTAGTTCGAAGAGAATTACAAAGATATCAAATCATGCATATAAGAATTCAGAGAAGATTCAAATAATATTCATAGATAAGCTGATCATAAATCCACAATTCGTCGGATCTCGACAAACACATCGCAAAAGAAGATTACATTGGATAGATCTCCAATAACATCGAAGAGAACATGCTATTGAGAATCAAAGAGAGAGAAGAAGCCATCTAGATACTATCTACGGACCCGTAGGTCTGAGGTAAACTACTCACACTTCATCGAAGGGCAATAGAGTTGATGTAGGAGCCCTCTGTGATCGAATCCCCCTCCGGCAGGATGCCGGAAAAGGCCCCTAGATGGGATCTCACGGGAACAGAAGGTTGCGGTGGTGGAAACGTGTTTTAGTGGATGCTTCTGATGGTTTGAGGATATATGTGAATATATAGGATGAAGAAGTAGGTCAGTGGAGTCGCGTGGGGCCCACAAAGCAGGGGGGCGCCCTACCCCCCTGGGTGTGCCCTGCCCCCTTGTCGCCGCCTCGTGGCTCTTCTGACTTGAACTCCAAGTCTCTGGCGTGTCTTCTGGTCCAAGAAAAATCATCGTCAAAGTTTTATTGCGTTTGGTATCCCTTCTCTGCGAAGCTCAAAAACAAGGAAAAAACATAAACTGGCACTAAGCTCTAGGTTAATAGGTTAGTCCCAAAAATAATATAAAGTAGCGTATTAATGCATATAAATCATCCAAAACAAATATATAATAGCATGGAACAATAAAAAATTATAGATATGTTGGAGACATATCAAGCATCCCCAAGCTTAATTCATGCTCGTCTTCGAGTAGGTAAATGATAAAAACAGAATATTTGAATGCTACCTAACATATTTATCCATGTAATTTTCTTTATTATGGCAGGAATGTTCAGATCTATAATATTCGAAACAAAAGTTTAATATTGACATAAAAACAATAATACTTCAAGCATAATAATAAAGCAATCATGTCTTCTCAAAATAACATGGCCAAAGAAAGCTATCCCTACAAAATCATATAGTCTGGCTATGCTCCATCTTCAGCACACAAAATATTCAAATCATGCACAACCCTGATGACAAGCCAAGCAATTGTTTCATACTTTAATGTTCTAAAACCTTTTCAACTTTCACGCAAAACATGAGCGTGAGCCATGGACATAGCACTATAGATGGAATAGAATATGGTGGTTGTGGAGAAGACAAAAAGAGGGAGATAGTTTCACATCAACTAGGCGTATCAACGGGCTATGGATATGCCCATCAATATATATCAATGTGAGTGAGTAGGGATTGCCATGCAACGGATGCACTAGAGCTATAAGTGTATGAAAGCTCAAAAAAGAAACTAAGTGGGTGTGCAACCAACTTGCTTGCTCACGAAGACCTAGGGCAATTTGAGGAAGCCCGTCATTGGGATATACAAGTCAAGTTATATAATGAAAAATTCTCACCAGTATATGAAAGTGAAAACATAGGAGACTCTCTATCATGAAGATCATGGTGCTACTTTGAAGCACAAGTGTGGAAAAAAATATAGTAACATTTCCCCTTCTCTATTTTTCTCTCTTTTTTTCAATGGCTTCTTTGGCCTCTATTTTTTCGTCCGGAGTCTCATCCCGACTTGTGGGGGAATTATAGTCTCCATCATCCTTTTCTCACATGGGACAATGATCTAATAATGAAGATCATCATAGTTTTATTTACTTACAACTCAGGAATTACAACTCGATACTTAGAACAAAATATGACCCTATATGAATGCCTCTGGCGGTGTACTGGGATGTGCAATGAATCAAGAGTGACATGTATGAAATAATTATGACATGTAGCTTTGCCACAAATACGATGTCAACTACATGATCATGCAAAGCAATATGACAATGATGAAGCGTGTCATAATAAACGGAACGGTGGAAAGTTGCATGGCAATATATCTTGGAATGGCTATGGAAATGCCATAGTAGGTAGGTGTGGTGGCTGTTTTGAGGAAGGTATATGGTGGGTGTATGGCACCGGCGAAAGTTGCGTGGTACTAGAGAGGCTAGCAATGGTGGAAGGGTGAGAGTGCGTATCCATGGACTCAACATTAGTCATAAATAACTCATATACTTATTGCAAAAATCTATTAGTCATCAAAACAAAGTACTAGGCGCATGCTCCTATGGGGATAGTTTGGTAGGAAAAGACCATAGCTCGTCCCCGACCGCCACTCATAAGGAAGAGAATCAATAAATAAATCATGCTCCGACTTCATCACATAACGGTTCACCATACGTGCATGCTACGAGAATCACAAACCTTAACACAAGTATTTCTCCAATTCACAATTATTCCCTAGCATGACTCTAATATCACCATCTTTATATCTCAAAACAATCATAATTAAGGAATCAAACTTCTCATAGTATTCAATGCACTTTATATGAAAGTTTTTATTATATCCCTCTTGGATGCCTATTAGGACTAAATTTATAACCAAAGCAAATTATCATGCTGTTTAAAAAGACTCTCAAAATAATATAAGTGAAGCATGAGAGTTCAACAATTTCTGTAAATAAAACCATCGTCGTGCTCTAAAAAGATATAAGTGAAGCACTAGAGCAAAATTGCCTAGCTCAAAAGATATAAGTGAAGCACATAGAGTATTCTAACAAATCATGATTCATGTGTGTCCCTCTCAAAAGGTGTGTACAGAAAGGATGATTGTGGCAAACTAAAAATTAAAGACTCATACCATACAAGATGCTCCAAGCAAAACACATATCATGTGGTGAATAAAAATATAGCCTCAAGTAAAGTAACCGATAGACAAAGACGAAAGAGGGGATACCTTTCGGGGCATCCCCGGGCTTAGGCTCTTGTTGTCCTTGAATATTAGCTTGGGGTGCCTTGGGCATCCCCAAGCTTAGACTCTTGCCACTCCTTATTCCATAGTCCATCAAATCCTTACCCAAAACTTAAAAACTTCACAGCACAAAACTCAACAGAGAATCACATAAGCTCCGATACTATAAGAAATAATACATCACCACTTTTGGTATTGTTGTGAACTCATTATTTATTTATATTTGTGTAATATCTACTGTATTCTAACTTTTACATGGTTCATACCCCCCGATACTACCCATAGATTCATAAAAATAAGCAAACAACACATACAAAACAGAATCTATCAAAAACAGAACAGTTTGTAGCAATTTGTAACTCTCGAATACTTCTGTAACTCCAAAAATTCTGAAAAATTAGGACAACCTGGGAAATTTGTATATCAATCTTGTGTAAAAAATTCAAATCAAAATCACGCTTCTGTGAATTATGAAAATTATTGTTTGGGCGCAAAAGTTTCTATTTTTCAGCAAGATCAAATTAACACTGTAAGCCATCCCAAAGCTCTTACTTGGTACAAATACTAATTAAAACAAAAAAACATCTAACCAGAGGTTAGATGAATTATTTACTGAAAAACAACAAGGAAAAATATTGGGCTATCTCCCAACAAGCGCTTTTCTTTAAAGCCTTTTAACTAGGCATTGATAATTTCAATGATGCTCACATAAAAGAGAAGAATTAAAGCACAAAGAGAGCATCATAAAACACGTACAAACACATATAAGTCTAACATACTTCCTAGGCATAGGCATTTTATAAGTAAACAAATTATCAAGGCAAGCAAAAGCTAGCATATGCAAGGAAGAAGAAAGAGACAATAGCAATCTCAATATGAAGAGAGGTAATTTAGTAACATGAAAATTTCTACAACCATATTTCCCTCTCTCATAATAATTACATGTAGGGTCATAAGAAGATTCAACAGTATAACTATCACATAAATTATTCTCAACACGATCCACATGCATGCAAAGTTGACACTCTTCCAAAATAGTGGGATTAACATTAACTAAAGTCATAACCTCTCCAAACCCACTTTTATCAAAAATTTCATAATATTGAATATTCTCCAAATATGTGGGATCTAAAGTTGACACTCTTCCAAACCCACTTCAGTATTATTGCAAACACTATTATCAATCTCATATTCATCATAGGGCTTAAATAAATTTGCAAGATCATAAGAAGAATCACCCCAATCATGATCATTGCAACAAGTAGTAGACAAAGCAAAATAAGCATCCCCAAGCTTAGGGTTTTGCATATTTTTAGCATAATTGACATTAATAGAATTTATAATAACATCATTGCAATCATGCTTTTCATTGAAGAAGCTATCGTGAATCATTTTATAATTTTCTTCTTTCAACACTTCATCAAAAATTCCAGATTCACGAATTTCAAGCAAAACCTCATAAAGATAATCTAGTGCACTCAATTCACTAGCAGTTGGTTCATCATAATTGGATCTTTTAAAAAGATTAGCAAGTGGGCGAGGATACATATCAATAGATTTTTAGCAAGCAAAGATGCAAGCAAATAGAAGACACATGGTCACACAAGCAAACAAAAGATCAAACGAGAAAAAGGCAAATGAAAAAGAGGGCGAATAAAAAGGAAAATCTTTTTGAAAATCTTTTTAGAAGTGGTGGAAGAGGAAAACGAGAGGCGAATGATGAATAATGTAATGCAAGAGATGAGAGTTTTATGATGGGTACTTGGTATGTCTTGACTTGGCGTAGATCTCCACGGCAACGGAGCCAGAAATTCTTCCTGCCACTTCTTGAGCATGCATTGGTTTTTCCCTTGAAGAGGAAAGGGTGATGCAGCAAAGTAGAGATAATTATTTCCCTTAGAGAACCAATGTATCAATCCAGTAGGCGAAAACGCACAAATCACCAATACCTGCACAAACAATCAAACAACTTGCACCCCACATGATAAAGGGGTTTGTCAATCCCTTCACCGTCACTTGCAAAAGTGAGATCTAATAGAGATAGGTGAAACTAAACAAAAGATAAAGTAAATATTTTTGGTCTTTTTTGGTTTACAGATCGGAAAGTAAAAGATTGCAAAATAGTAGATCGGAAACTAATATGATGGAAAATAGTAGATCGAATACTAATATGATGGAAAATAGACCCAGGGACCATATGTTTCACTAGAGGCTTCTCTCAAGATAGGAAATAATAGGTGGGTGAACAAATTACTGTCGAGCAATTGCGTGCAAAGTTATGACGATATCTAAGGCAATGATTATGAAATATAGGCATCACGTCTGTGTCAAATAGACCGACTCCTGCCTGCATCTACTACTATTACTCCACACATTGACCGACTCCTGCCTGCATCTAGAGTATTAAGTTCATGAAGAACAGAGTAACGCATTAAGTAAGATGACATGATGTAGAGGAATAAACTCAAGCAATATCAATACAGGAATCAGGGTCTTTGCCATCTGCCATGGCTGGCGGTAAAGGCATGCCTGACGGACGGCAAAGGCCTTTGCCGTCAGCCAGCAGACCGCAAAACGTCTGGCTGAACGAGCTACGGTGGCACTTTGTCGTCTGCTGGCGGATGGCAAAGATGCAAAGGCCTTTGTCGTCAGCCAGCGGACGACAAATGGCATGGCTCTTTGCCATCTGCTGGCAGACGGCAAAGGTTGCATGCTCTTTGCCATCTGCTGGCAGAAGGCAATGAGACCAAATAGGCTAGCACAGTGCTTCCTGGGTTACACAGGGAGCTGCCACGTGGCCTCTTTGCCATCTGCCAGCATATGGCAAAGTGCCTATATTGCCCCATTCAATTCTGCTTTTTCTTATATCAATTCATTTTCACAGAAAATCAAACACTCACACAAACACACCAATATAGCATATCCAACACATATTACCAATAGTCATGAACACATATATATCCAACACATGTTACCAATGGGTAGCAAGTTTCACAAAGTCAAAACAAAAACTAAAGACAAGCACTCCATATCTGAAATTACAAGAAATGACCTCAAACTAAATATCTATTTTCCTAAAAACTATCTTATTACTAAGATATTCTCTGGATCTTCTTCTTTTCTTCCAACCCGCATAACAAAAACACTAAGAAAGAGAGAATGGGTTAGGAGTAGAAATGTAGCATTTCACTTGGTTAAATGCAATGTTGTAGGAGCCAGCACTTGAGATCAAGACAATCTTAGTTAAGGTCCTGATTTTCAAAGTGATCTTAATTAGAAAGCCAAGTAGAGTAAACCAATACCAAAGAGCCAAAGGAGAGAACCAGCCAAGGACCCAATCAAGAAGCCACCACAATTAGTAGCAAGTTAAATGCTAACACAAAGACCACTATCAGTACTAGCTCCATGAATTAAGCCAACTAAAAACTAGTGATTAAAGCCAAGGATTAGACTTCATCACCATAATCAGTTTTGTTCAGTGACAATAGGTACATGTCACTGTGCAACGCCCAAAACAAAGCCCCGGGAGGAGATATACATCACAACCACCCGACCATACAAGTCCCAACACATCCAGCCACCAACAGCTTAGAAGAGATAACTATCAAGGAGAGCTTGACACAGCAAGCAGCTGCTGTTAACACCACAATCACCAAAGCCACCTGCTATGTCTTGAGCTTGCATTGGTTTTCCTTGAAGAGGAAAGGGTGATGCAACAATAGTAGCATAAGTATTTCCCTCAGTTTTTGAGAACCAAGGTATCAATCCAGTAGGAGGCTCCTCAAAAGTCCCACGCACCTACACAAACAAACAAAGAACTCGCAACCAACGCAATAAAGGGGTTGTCAATCCCTTCACGGCCACTTGCGAAAGTGAGATCTGATAGAGATAGTATGATAAGATAAATATATTTTTGGTATTTTATATTATAGATTCAAAAAGTAAAGATGCAAATAAAAGTAGATTGAAAGAAAATACGATAAAAGATAGACCCGGGGGCCATAGGTTTCACTAGAGGCTTCTCTCAAGATAGCATAAGTATTACGGTGGGTGAACAAATTACTGTCGAGCAATTGATAGAAAAGCGAATAGTTAGGAGATTATCTAGGCATGATCATGTATATAGGCATCACGTCCGCAACAAGTAGATCGACTCCTGCCTGCACCTACTACTATTACTCCACACATCGACCGACTCCTGCCTGCATCTAGAGTACTAAGTTCATAAAGAACAGAGTAACACATTAAGCAAGATGACATGATGTAGAGGGATAAACTCATGCAATATGATATAAACCCCATCTTTTTATCCTCGATGGCAACAATACAATACGTGCCTTGCAACCCTTTCTGTCACTAGGGACACCGCAAGATTGAACCCAAAGCTAAGCACTTGTCCCATGGCAAGAAAGATCAATCTAGTAGGCCAAACCAAACTGATAATTCGAAGAGACTTACAAAGATAACTCAATCAAACATAAAAGAATTCAGAGGAGATTCAAATATTTCTCATAGATAAACTTGAACATAAACCCACAATTGACCGGATCTCAACAAACACACCGCAAAAAGAGTTTATATCGAATAGATCTCCACAAGAGAGGGGGAGAACATTGCATTGAGATCCAAAAAGAGAGAAGAAGCCATCTAGCTAATAACTATGGACCCGAAGGTCTATGGTAAACTACTCACAATTCATCGGAGGGGCTATGGTGTTGATGTAGAAGCCCTCAGTGGTTGATTCCCCCTCCGGCGGAGCACCGACGAAGGCTCCAAGATGGGATCTCGCGGATAAAGAAGGTTACGGTGGTGGAAATTGTGTTTCGTTGGCTCCCTGGATGTTTTTAGGGTACGTAGGCTTATATAGGAAGAAGAAGTACGTCGGTGGCCGCCCGAGGGGCCCACAAGACATGGGGGCGTGCCCAGAGGGGGTGGGCGTGCCCTCCTATCTCGTGGCCGCCTCGGCTGCTTCTTGGCTTGCATTCCAAGTCCTCTGGATCACATCCATTCCAAAAATCATGCTCCCGAAGGTTTCATTCCGTTTGGACTCCGTTTGATATTCCTTTTCTTCGAAATACTGAAATAGGCAAAAAAAACAGCAATACGGGTTGGGCCTCCGGTTAGTAGGTTAGTCCCAAAAATGATATAAATGTGTAAAATAAAGCCCATAAACATCCAAAAGGGGTAATATAATAGCATGGAACAATAAAAATTATAGAAACGTTGGAGACGTATCAAGCATCCCCAAGCTTAATTCCTGCTCGTCTTCGAGTAGGTAAATGATAAAAACAGAATTTTTGATGTGGAATGCTACCTAGCATAATTCTCAATGTAATTTTCTTTATTGTGGCATGAATGTTCAGATCCAAATGATTCAAAATAAAAGTTCATATTGATAAAAGAAATAGTAACACTTCAAGCATACTAATCAAAGCAATCATGTCTTCTCAAAATAACATGGCTAAAGAAAGTTCAGCCCTACGAAATCATATAGTTAGGCTATGCTTCATTTTCGTCACACAAAGATGTTCCCAAATTCTACACCCCCGATGACAAGCCAAGCAATTGTTTCGTACTTAAATAATCTCAAACTTTTTCAACCTTCACACAATACATGAGCGTGACCATGGATATAGCACTATGGGTGGAATAGAATATGATGATGGGGATTGTGTGGAGAAGACAAAAAAGGAGAAAGTCTCACATTGATGAGGATAATCAACGGGCTATGGAGATGCCCATCAATTGATGTCAACATGAGGAGTAGGGATTGCCATGCAACGGATGCACTAGAGCTATAAATGAATGCTCAACAAAAGAAAACTAGTGGGTGTGTATCCAACTTGCTTGCTCACGAAGACCTTGGGCATTTGAGGAAGCCCATCATAGGAATATACAAGACAAGTTCTATAATGAAAAATTCCCACTAGTATATGAAAGTGACAACATATGAGACTCACTATATGAAAAACATGGTGCTACTTTGAAGCACAATATATGAGACTCACTACATGAAGAACGTGGTGCTACTTTGAAGCACAAGTGTGGAAAAAGAGATAGTAGCATTGCCCTTTTTATTTATTTTGTTTTTTTTCCTTTTTCCTTTTTTTCTTTGGCCTTTCTTTTTTTGGCCTTTTTCTTTTTTTTCTTTTTGGACAATGCTCTAATAATGATGATCAACACACTTTCATTGATTACAACACATGAATTACAACTCGATACTAGAACAAGATATGACTCTATATGAATGCCTCCCGCGGTGTATCGGGATGGTGCAATGAATCAAGAGTGACATGTATGAAAAATTATGCATGGTGGCTTTGCCACAAACACGATGTCAACTACATGATCATGCAATGGCAATATGACAAAAGTAAAGTATGTCATAATAATGATGAACGGAACGATAGAAAGTTGCATGCCAATATATCTCGGAATGGCTAAGGAAATGCCATAATAGGTAGGTATGGTGGCTGTTTTGAGGAAGATATAAGGAGGTTTATGTGTGACAGAGCGTATCATATCACGGGGTTTGGATGCACCGGCGAAGTTTGCACCGACTCTCAAGGTGAGAAAGGGCAATGCACGGTACCGAAGAGGCTAGCAATGGTGGAAAGGTAAAAGTGCGTATAATCCATGGACTCAACATTAGTCAAAAGAACTCATATACATATTGCAAAATTTTAGAAGTCATCAAAAATCAAGCACTACGCGCATGCTCCTGATACGTCTCCAACGTACCTATAATTTTTGATTGTTCCATGCTATTATATTACCTGTTTTGAATGATTATGGGCTTTATTATACACTTCTATATTACTTTTGGGACTAACCTATTAACCGGAGGCCCAGCCCATATTGCTGTTTTATTGCATGTTTCAGTATTTCGAAGAAAAGGAATATCAAACGGAGTCCAAACGGAATGAAACCTTCGTCGGCGTGATTTTTTGGAAGAAAATGATCCTGGAGACTTGGAGTTCACGTCAGAAGATCCTCGAGGAGGCCAGGAGATAGGGGGGCGTGCCCCTCCCCCTAATGGGCGCGCCCCCTGTCTCGTGGGCCCCTTGAGCACCTCCCGATCAACTTCTTTCGCCTATATAGTCCCACGTACCTTAAAACATCCACGGAGAAGATAGATCGGGAGTTCCGCTGCCGCAAGCCTCTGTAGCCACCAAAAACCTCTTGGGAGCCCGTTCCGGCACCCTGCCGGAGGGGGAACCCATCACCGGTGGCCATCTTCATCATCCTGGTGCTATCCATGACGAGGAGGGAGTAGTTCACCCTCGGGGCTGAGGGTATATACCAGTAGCTATGTGTTTGATCTCTCTCTCTCTCTCTCTCTCTCTCTCTCTCTCTCTCTCTCTCTCTCTCGTGTTCTCTCTATGGCACGATCTTGATGTATCGCGAGCTTTGCTATTATAGTTGGATCTTATGATGTTTCTCCCCCTCTACTCTCTTGTGATGAATTGAGTTTTCCTCTTGAAGTTATATTATTGGATTGGGTCTTTAATGATTTGAGAACACTTGATGTATGTCTTGCCGTGATTATGTGGTTACAATGGGATATCATGTGCCACTTGATGTATGTTTTGGTGATCAACTTGCGGGTTTCGCCCATGAACCTATGCATAGGGTTTGGCACATGTTTTCGTCTTGACTCTCCGGTAGAAACTTTGGGGCACTCTTTGAATTACTTTGTGTTGGTTGAATAAATGAATCTGAGATTGTGTGATGCATATCGTATAATCATGCCCACAGATACTTGAGGTGACAATGGAGTATCTAGGTGACATTAGGGTTTTGGTTGATTTGTGTCTTAAGGTGTTATTCTAGTATGAACTCTATTATGGATTGAGCGGAAAGAATAGCTTCGTGTTATTTTACTATGAACTCTTGAATAGATAGAACAGGAAGGATAACTTTGAGGTGGTTTCGTACTCTACCATAATCTCTTAGTTTGTTCTCCGCTATTAGTGTCTTTGGAGTGACTCTTTGTTGCATGTTGAGGGATTGTTATATGATCTATCTATGTTATTATTGTTGAGAGAACTTGCACTAGTGAAAGTATGAACCTTAGGCCTTGTTTCCTACCATTGCAATACCGTTTACGCTCACTTTTACCACTTGTTACCTTGCTGTTTTTATTATTTCAGATTACAAATACCTTTATCTACCATCCATATTGCACTTGTATCACCATCTCTTCGCCGAACTAGTGCACCTATACAATTTACCATTGTATTGGGTGTGTTGGGGACACAAGAGACTCTTTGTTATTTGGTTGCAGGGTTGTTTGAGAGAGACCATATCATCCTACGCCTCCCATGGATTGATAAACCTTAGGTCATCCACTTGAGGGAAATTTGCTACCGTCCTACAAACCTGTGCACTTGCAGGCCCAACAACGTCTACAATAAGAAGGTTGTGTAGTATATATCAGCTCCTAGAGGGATAGATTGGTAGGAAAAGACCATCGCTCATCCCCGACCGCCACTCATAAGGATGCACAAGCTAGGTACACTCCATGTTTCAAATTTGTTACACAACTTTAACCATACGTGCATTCTACGGGACTTGCTAACTTCAACACAAGCATTCTTTAAATTAATAATCACCCAGCTAGCATGACTTTAAATATCGCTACCTCCATATCTCAAAACAATTATCAAGTATCAAATTGATCATAGCATCCAATTCACTTCCTATGATAGTTCTTATTATACCCAACTTGGATGCCTACCATTCTAGGACCAATTTATAACCATAGCAAATACCATGCTGTACTAAAAGACTCTCAAAATAATATAAGTGAAGCATGAGAGACTAGCAATTTCTATAAAATCAAGCCACCGCCGTGCTCTAAAAGATATAAGTGAAGCACTAGAGCAAAAACTATCTAGCTCAAAAGATATAAGTGAAGCACATAGCAAATTCTAATAAATTCAATAAAATAGGCTTCTCCAAAAATGTGTGTACAACAAGGATGATTGTGGTAAACTAAAAATCAAAGACTAATATAATACACGATGCTCCAAGCAAAACACATATCATGTGGCGAATAAAAATATAGCTCCAAGTAAAGTTACCAATGAACGAAGACGAAAAAGGGGATGCCTTCCTGGGGCATCCCCAAGCTTAGGCTTTTGGCTATTCTTGAATATCTTGGGGTGCCTTGGGCATCCCCAAGCTTAGGCTCTTGCCACTCCTTATTCCATAGTCCATAAAAGCTTTACCCAAAACTTGAAAACTTCACAACACAAAACTCAACAGGAAATCTTATAAGCTCCGTTAGTGAAAGAAAACAAAAACACCACATAAGGTACTGTAATGAACTCATTCTTTATTTATTTTGGTGTTAAACCTACTGTATTCCAAGTTCTCTATGGTTCATACCCTTACATACTATCCATAGATGCATCAAAATAAGCAAACAACATACGAAAAACAGAATCTGTGAAAAACAGAACAGTCTGTAGCAATCTGTAACTAACTCAAACTTGTGTAACTCTAAAAATCCTACCAAAATAGGAAGTCCTGGAAAATTTGTTTATTGATCAGCAGCAAAAAGAATCAATGCAAAATCTCGTTTCTGTGATTTATTGAATTTTTTCTCGTGAGCGCAAAGTTTCTGTTTTTCAGCAGAATCAAATCAACTATCATCATAGGTTATCCTATAGGTTCTACTTGGCACAAACACTAATTAAAGCATGAAAACACATCTAAACAGAAAGTAGATGCAAAATTTATACTAAACAGGAACAAAAACAAAGAACACAAAGAAAATTTGGTTGCCTCCCGACTAGCGCTATCGTTTAACGCCCCTAGCTAGGCATAAAAGCGAAGATAGATCTAAGTAGTGCCATAATAATAAGATAGATCTTGAAAACTCATCTCATATTCTCTACGTTCGGCAGCAAGTTTTCTTTGAGGCAAGCAAAAATAATCAAAAGGGCTAAATTTAGCGGGACAAAAGTCCCCAAGATCAATCTCAGGAGGAACAGGTTCCTCCTTTGGCCCTTCATAATGCACAACTAATTCGTCAGTAAAAGCATTCTTTTGGCAAAATCTCATGAGCCTATACTCAAGAGAGTATCCTAGCTCATTATTTCGAAGAGCAAAATCATTATTAAGTTCGGAAATTCTATCAAGCAAGACATTGGTAGGAACCTTTTTTCTAAGGTTTTCATTGAAAGCGGCATAGTTTGAAGATTGAAAACGCCTAATTTCCTCTTGATCAAAGAGGACCGCCTCTATGGGAGGATGACCGGCGTCCACCCTATAGTGCGCAAAGATTTCTTTGACCTCTCTTATTATAAATCTAAACTCATGAGCCAAAAAGATAGTAACAGCGCGCTTAACAGAAGAATGCTCAATATTGGAAAATTCTAGAAAAATTCTTTGTATGCAAGGATGCATATGCATAAATTGTCTTTCAAGTTCAACTACAAGCATAGCGATAGCATCCACAAGACTACTAGTTTTATGAAGAATGAAACCACCCACGGAAGGTAAAGCACCGGCACAAGTAAAAGAAATCTTGAATAACACCTTTTCCAATAATGTTACCACTGCCGATACGAAACTTTTTAGTATGCAAGATAGGGGGTTCTTCAGCCGGAGCCTCAGAATTTTCCATGTTATCATTATTGTCCATATTGACGATAATCTCCCCAATTTCAGACATAACGGCAAACAAAAGCAAGGAAGAAGAAAGCAAGCAAAAGAGAGAGGAGGAGATTGGGAAAGAGAGGGCAAATAAAACGGCGAGGATGAAGTGGGGGAGTGGAAAACGAGAGGCAAATGGCAAATAATGTAAATGCGAGGGGGATGGGTTTGTGATGGGTACTTGGTATGTCTTGACGTGAGCGAAGACCTCCCCGGCAACTGCGCCGGAAATCCTTCTTGCTACATCTTGAGCTTGTGTTGGTTTTCCTTGAAGAGGAAAGGGTGATGCAGCAATAGTAGCGTAAGTATTTCCCTCAGTTTTTGAGAACCAAGGTATCAATCCAGTAGGAGGCTCCTCAAAAGTCCCACGCACCTACATAAACAAACAAAGAACTCGCAACCAATGCAATAAAGAGGTTGTCAATCCCTTCATGGCCACTTGTGAAAGTGAGATCTGATAGAGATAGTATGATAAGATAAATATATTTTTGGTATTTTATAGTATAGATGCAAAAAGTAAAGATGCAAGTAAAAGTAGATTGAAAGCAAATACAATAAAAGATAGACCCGGGGGCCATAGGTTTCACTAGAGGCTTCTCTCAAGATAGCATAAGTATTATAGTGGGTGAACAAATTACTGTCGAGCAATTGATAGAAAAGCGAATAGGTATGAGATTATCTAGGCATGATCATGTATATAGGCATCACGTCTGCAACAAGTAGACCGACTCCTGCCTGCATCTACTACTATTACTCCACACATCGACCGACTCCTACCTGCATCTAGAGTATTAAGTTCATAAAGAACAGAGTAACGCATTAAGCAAGATGACATGATGTAGAGGGATAAACTCATGCAATATGACATAAACCCCATCTTTTTATCCTCGATGGCAACAATACAATACGTGCCTTGCAACCCTTTCTGTCACTAGGGACACCGCAAGATTGAACCCAAAGCTAAGCACTTGTCCCATGGCAAGAAAGATCAATCTAGTAGGCCAAACCAAACTGATAATTCGAAGAGACTTGCAAAGATAACTCAATCATACATAAAAGAATTCAGAGGAGATTCAAATATTTCTCATAGATAAACTTGAACATAAACCCACAATTCACCGGATCTCAACAAACACACCGCAAAAAGAGTTTACATCGAATAGATCTCCACAAGAGAGGGGAGAACATTGCATTGAGATCCAAAAAGAGAGAAGAAGCCATCTAGCTAATAACTATGGACCTGAAGGTCTATGGTAAACTACTCACAATTCATCGGAGGGGCTATGGTGTTGATGTAGAAGCCCTCAGTGGTCGATTCCCCCTCCGGTGGAGCGCCGGCGAAGGCTCCAAGACGGGATCTCGCGGATACAGAAGGTTACGGTGGTGGAAATTGTGTTTCGTTGGCTCCTTGGATGTTTTCGGGGTACGTTGGCTTATATAGGAAGAAGAAGTACGTCGGTGGCCGCCCGAGGGGCCCACAAGACAGGGGGCGCGCCCAGAGGGGGTGGGCGCGCCCTCCTATTTCGTGGCCGCCTCGGCTGCTTCTTGGCTTGCACTCCAAGTCCTCTAGATCACATCTGTTCCAAAAATCACGCTCCCGAAGGTTTCATTCCGTTTGGACTCCGTTTGATATTCCTTTTCTTCGAAATACTGAAATAGGCAAAAAAAACAATACGGGTTGGGCCTCCGGTTAGTAGGTTAGTCCCAAAAATGATATAAATGTGTAAAATAAAGCCCATAAACATCCAAAAGGGGTAATATAATAGCATGGAACAATCAAAAATTATAGATATGTTGGAGACGTATCACCACCCGTGAGGAGATCACAAACACACACACACACACACAGCTTAGTTACACCATTCAGGCCAGTATAAATAGGGCAGCCAACCGTAGAGTAGGGTTTGTTAGACACTTGGTGTCCCAAACATCAAACAGGATATCTGTGAGATAGTGTAAAGTAGCCAGGAGGAGCAGGCTATCCACAAGAAGCAGGTTTACCGGAATCCACAAGACCAAGCTACAGAAGACCTCAAGGTATAGTTGAGGGATTATGTGCTTAGACAGCCTGGAAGTGTCAGGGCTAGTTCATCACAGCACAAGCATAGCCACATGTAAATTAAGCCTAAGAGAGGGGGGCTCAGACCAGCATCACTGCCCAAATTAGATGTAGTATTTGTCTTATCAGTAGAAAACTAGGAAAGTAACAACCAAAACCAAGTATAGCCTTTGTTCATAGGCTATTAGAAAGAGACCAATAGGAATAGCCAAACCAAGTAGTATTAGTTCATATTAGTATTAGAAGTAAAACAACTAAGAACAAGTGAGTATCTCTTCATGAGTAAAGTAACTATAGCATAGAAGAAATAGCAGGGTAGCACTCAAATGATTATCTGCTTTTGCAAAACACAACGCCTGGTATTTTTCTACAATTAGGGCACTACACCCACAAGCACAGGGGGCTAGTACCATTATAAACTGCTACTGCAAGTAATAGCAGCACAGAATAGAGCAGTACAGGAGCATATATACTTCACAAATACACATAGATGGCCACTGACCAAAACCCTGACACAGCAAGAATCCATCACAAAGAGCTCCAACACAAGTTGATGCTCATCTACAGCAGCTAAGCATAGCTAATAGAGCCTCACATCCAACAAGATCAAGAGCTAGATGAAGGAAATATGCCCTAGAGGCAATAATAAAGTTGTTATTTTATATTTCCTTATTCATGATAAATGTTTATTCTTCATGCTAGAATTGTATTAACCGGAAACTTGATACATGTGTGGATACATAGACAAAACAACATGTCCCTAGTATGCCTCTACTAGACTAGCGTTGATCGAAAGATGGTTAAGTTTCCTAGCCATGGACATGAGTTGTCATTTCATAACGGGATCACATCATTAGTAGTGATGTCCGCTAGCTTAGCATAATGATCGTTCAGTTTTATTGCTACTGCTTTCTTCGTGTCAAATATATATTCCTCTGACTATGAGATTATGCAACTCCCGAACATTGGAGGAATGCCTTGTGTGCTCTCAAACGTCACAACGTAACTGGGTGATTATAAAGATGCTCTACAGGTATATCCGAAGGTGTTTGTTGGGTTGGCATAGATCGAGATTAGGATTTGTCACTCTGAGTATCGGAGAGGTATCTCTAGGCCCTCTCGGTAATGCACATCATATGAAGCCTTGCAAGCAATGTGACTAAAGAGTTAGTTACGGGATGATGCACTACGAAACGAGTAAAGAGACTTGCCGGTAACGATATTGAACTAGGTATGGAGATACCGACGATCGAATCTCGGGCAAGTAACATACCAATGACAAAGGGAATAACTATATTGACATTGTGGTTTGGCCGATAAAGATCTTCGTCGAACATGTGGGAACCAATATGAGCATCCAGGTTCCGCTATTGGTTATTGACCAGAGAGGTGTCTCGGTCATATCTACATAGTTCTCGAACCCGTAGGGTCCGCACGCTCAACGTACGATTGGTATATGAGTTATGCGTTTTGGTGACCGAAGGTTGTTCGGAGTCCGGGATGAGATCACGAACATGAAAGGAGTCTCGAAATGGTTGAGAGATAAAGATTGATATATTGGAAGGTTACATTCGGACACCAGAATGGTTTCGGGAAGTTTTGGATAAGTTTCGGAGTACTGGGAGGTTACCGGAACCCCCAAGGAAAGTAATGGGCCAACATGGGCCTTAGTGGAGAAGAAAGGGCCGGCCATAGGAGGTGGCATGTGCCCCCCCTTGCCAATCCAAATTGGACAAGGGGTGGGGGCGGCCCCCCCCTTTCCCTCTCCTACTCCTTCTCTCTTTCCTCTTCTGCTACTCTGGAAAGAAGGGAAAAAAGGGGGGGCCGAATCCTACTAGGAATGGAGTCTTAGTAGGACTCCCCCCATGGTGCGCGCCCCTGGTGACCGGCCTCCTCCCCCTCCTTTATATATGGGGGCAGGGGGCACCCCAAAGGCGCAACATTGTCTTAGCCATGTGCGGTGCCCCCTTCCACCGTTTACTCCTCCGATAGTATCATCGTAGTGCTTAGGCGAAGCCCTGCGTGGATCACATCACCAACACCGTCATCACGCCGTCGTGCTGACGGAACTCATCGACTCCATCGACACTCTGCTGGATCAAGAGATCGAGGGACGTCATCAAGCTGAACGTGTGCATAACTCAGAGGTGTCGTACATTCGGTACTTGATAGGTTGATTCAAGAAGATGTTTGACTACATCAACTGTGTTAAGTTAAACACTTCCGCTTTCGGTCTACGAGGGTACGTGGACATATTCTCCTCCTCTCGTTGCTATGCATCTCCTAGATAGATCTTTTGTGAGCTTAGGGAACTTTTTGAAATTGCATGCTACGTTTCCCAATAGTGGCATCCGAGCCAGGTCTATGCGTAGATGATATGCACGAGTAGAACACAAAGAGTTGTGGGTGGTGATCATCATACTGCTTACCACCAATGTCTTATTTTGATTCGGCAGTATTGTTGGATGAAGCAGCCCGGACCAACCTTACATGACCGTGTTCATGAGACCGGTTCCACCGACAGACATGCAACTAGTTTTGCATAAAGGTGGTTGGCGGGTGTCTGTTTCTCCAACTTTAGTTGAATCGAATTTGACTGCGGCCTGTCCTTTTGAAGGTTAAAACAGCAAACTTGATAAATCACCGTTGTGGTTTTTGTGTTGTAGGTATGTACGGTTCATGCTAGCAGCCCGTGGAAGCCATGTAAAACTTGCAACAAACAAAGTAGAGGACGTCTAACTTGTTTTTGCAGGGCATGTTGTGATGTGATGTGGTCAAGACATGATGTGATATAAAGATTGTTGTATGAGATGATCATGTTTTGTAAAAGTTATCGACAACTGGCAGGAGCCATATGGTTGTCGCTTTATTGTATGAAATACAAATGCCATGTAATTGCTTTACTTTATCACTAAGCGATAGCAATAGTCGTAGAAGCAATAGTTGGTGACACAACCTCGACGCTACGATGGAGATCAAGGTGTCAAGCCGGTGACGATGGAGATCATGACGTTGCTTCGGTGATGGAGATCATGAGCACAAGATGATGATGGCCATATCATGTCACATATTTTGATTGCATGTGATGTTTATCTTTTATGCATCTTATTTTTCTTAGTACGGCGGTAGCATTATAATATGATCCCTTAGTAAATTTTAAGGTATAAGTGTTCTCCCCGAGTATGCGCTGTTGCGAAAGTTCTTCATGCTGAGACACCACGTGATGATCAGGTGTGATAAGCTCTACGTTCAAATACAACGGGTGCAAGCTAGATTTGCACACGCAGGATACTCGGGTTAAACTTGACGAGCCTAGCATATACAGATATGGCCTCAGAACACTAGAGACGAAAAGGTCGAACGTGAATCATATAGTAGATATGATCAACATAGTGGTGTTCACCATTGAAGACTACTCCATCTCACGTGATGATCGGACATGGTTTAGTCGATTTAGATCACGTATCATTTAGATGACTAGAGGGATGTCTATCTAAGTGGGAGTTCTTAAGTAATATGATTAATTGAACTTAATTTATCATGAACTTAGTCCTGATAGTTTTTTGCATATCTATGTTGTAGATCAATGGCCCATACTGCCGTTCCTTTGAATTTTAAGGCGTCCCTAGAGAAAGCTAAGTTGAAAGATGATGGCAGCAACTACACGGACTAGGTCCATAACTTGATGATTATCATCATTGCTGCACAGAAGAATTATGTCCTTGATGCATCGCTAGGTGTACCACCTACCCCAGCAACTTCATACATTGTGAATGCCTGGCAGTCGCGTGTTGATGACTACTTGTTAGTTCAGTGTGCCATGCTTTACGGCTTAGAATCGGGACTTCAAAGACATTTTGAACATCATGGACCATATGAGATGTTCCAGGAGTTGAAGTTGATATTTCAAGCAAATGCCCGAGTTGATAGATATGAAGTCTCCAACAAGTTCTATAGCTGCAAGATGGAGGAAAATAGTTCTGTTAGTGAGCACATACTTAGAATGGTTGGGTACCATACTCACTTGAATCAGCTGGGAGTTAATCTTCCAGATGATTGTGTCATTGACAGAGTTCTTCAATCACCGCCAGCAAGCTACAAAGGCTTCATGATGAACTACAATGTGCAAGGGATGAATAAGACTATTCCCGAGCTCTTCGCGAAGTTAAAGGCCGCAAAGGTAGAAATCAAGAAGGAGCATCAAGTGTTGATGGTTAACAAGACCACTAGTTTCAAGAAAAAGGGCAACGGCAAAAAGAAGGGGAACTTCAGAAAGACTGACAAGCAAGTTGTCACTCCTGGGAAGAAACCCAAGTCTGTACCCAAGCCTAAAATTGAGTGCTTGTACTGCAAAGGGACTGGTCACTGGAAGCGGAACTACCCCAAGTATTTGGCGGATAAGAAGGATGGCAAGGTGAACAAAGATACATTTGATATACATGTTATTGATGTGTTCCTTACTAATTCTCGTAGTAGTGCCTGGGTATTTGATACCGGTTCGGTTTCTCATATTTGTAACTTGAAGCACGGACTATGGATTAAATGGAGATTGGCTAAGGACGAGGTGACGATGCGCGTCGGAAATGGTTCCAAGGGTGATGTGATCACCGTCGGCACGCTATCTCTACATCTACCTTGGGGATTAGTTTTAGACCTGAATAATTGTTATTTTGTGCTAACGTTGAGCATGAACATTATATCTAGATCTTGTTTAGTGCGAGACGGTTATTCATTCAAATCAGAGAATAATGGTTGTTCTATTTATATGTGTAATATGTTTTATGGTCATGCACCCTTGAAGAGTGGTCTATTTCTGTTGAATCTTGATCGTGATGATACTCATATTCATAATATTGATGCCAAAAGATGCAAAGTTGATAATGATGGTGCAACTTGGCAACGTCGTTTGGGTCATATCGGTGTAAAGCGCATGAAGAAACTCCATAAAGATGGACTTTTGGAATCACTTGATTATGAATCATTTGATACTTGCGAACCGTGCCATATGCGCAAGATGACTAAAACTCCATTCTCCAGAACAATGGAACGAGCTAGTGACTTATTGGAAATAATACATACCAATGTATGTGGTCCAATGAGTGTTGATGCTCGTGGCGGGTATCATTATTTTCTGACCTTCACATATGATTTGAGAAGATATGGGTATATCTACTTAATGAAACACAAATCTGAAACATTTGAAAAGTTCAATGAATTTTAGAGTGAAGTGGAGCATCATCGTAACAAGAAAATAAAGTTTTTACGATCTGATCGTGGAGGAGAATATTTGATTTACGAGTTTGGTCTTCATTTGAAACAATGTGGAATAGTTTCACAGCTCACGCCACCTGGAACACCACAGCGTAATGGTGTGTCCGAACATCGTAATAGCACTTTATTGGATATGGTGCGATCTATGATGTCTCTTACCGATTTACCACTATAGTTTTGGGGTTATGCATTAGAGACAGCTGCATTCACTTTAAACAGAGCACCGTCCAAATCCATTGAGACGACGCCGTATGAACTGCGGTTTGGTAGCAAAAATAAGTTGTGGTTTCTTAAAGTTTGGGGATGCGATGCTTATGTCAAAAGGCTTCAGCTCAATAAGCTAGAAGCTAAATCGGAGAAATGTGTCTTCATAGGATACCCTAAGGAAACAATTGGGTACACCTTCTACCACAAGTCCGAAGGCAAGATTTTTATTGCTAAGAACAGAACCTTCCTAGAGAAGGAGTTTCTCTCAAAAGAAGTGAATGGGAGGAAAGTAGAACTTGATGAGGTAATTGTACCTGCTCTCAGTTTGGAAGATAGTTCATCCGAGAAATCTGTTTCCGTGATGCCTACACCAATTGGAGAGGAAGCTAATGATAGAGATCGTGAAACTTCATATCAAGTTACTACAGAACCTCATAGGTCTAGCATATCACGATCCACACCAGAGTGGTACGGTAATCCTGTTCTGGAAGTCATGTTACTTGTCCATGACGAACCTACGAACTAAGAAGAAGCTATGATGAGCCCAGATTCCGATAAATGACTTGAGGCCATGAAATCTGAGATAGGATCCATGTATGAGAACAAAGTGTGAAGTTTGGTGGATCTGCCCGATGATAGGCGACCCATAGAGAATAAATGGATCTTCAAGAAGAAGACCGACGATGATGGTAATGTTACTGTATATAAAGCTCGACTTGTTGCAAAGGGTTTTCGACAAGTTCAAGGAGTTGACTACAATGAGACGTTCTCACCCGTAGCAATGCTTAAGTCTATCCGAATAATGTTAGCAATTGCCGCATTTTATGATTATGAAATCTGGCAAATGGATGTCAAAACTGCATTCTTAATGGATTTCTTAAATAAGAGTTGTATATGAGGCAACCAGAAGGTTTTGTCGATCCTAAAGGTGCTAAAAAAAGTGTGCAAGCTCCAGTGATCCATTTATGGACTGGTGCAAGCATCTCATAGTTGCAATATACGCTTTGATGAGGTGATCAAAGCATATGGTTTTATACAGACTTTTGGAGAAGCCTGTATTTACAAGAAAGTGAGTGGGAGCTCTATAGCATTTCTAATATTATATGTGGATGACATATTGTTGATTGGAAATGATGTAGAATTTCTGGATAGCATAAAAGGATACTCTAATAAGAGTTTTTCAATGAAAGACCTCGGTGAAGCTGCTTATATATTGGGCATCAAGATCTATAGAGATAGATCAAGACACTTGATAGGACTTTCACAAAGCACATACCTTGATAAAGTTTTGAAGAAGTTCAAAATGGATCAGTCAAAGAAAGGGTTCTTGCCTGTGTTACAAGGTGTGAATTTGAGTCAGACTCAATGCCTGACCACTGCAGAAGATAGAGAGAAAATAAAAGTCATTCCCTATGCTTCAGTCATAGGTTCTATCATGTATGCTATGCTGTGTACCAGACCTGATGTGTGCCTTGCTATAAGTTTAGCAGGGAGGTACCAAAGTAATCTAGGAGTGGATCACTGGACATCGGTCAAGAACATCTTGAAGTACCTGAAAAGGACTAGGGATATGTTTCTTGTTTATGGAGGTGACAAAGAGCTTGCTGTAAATGGTTACATCGACGCTAGCTTTGACACTGATCTGGATGACTCTAAGTCACAATCCAGATACGTATTTTTATTGAATGGTGGAGCTGTTAGTTGGTGCAGCTCCAAGCAAAGCGTCGTGGCGGGATCTACATGTGAAGCGGAGTACATAGCTGCTTCAGAAGCAACAAATAAAGGAGTCTAGATGAAGGAGTTCATATCCGATCTAGGTGTAATACCTAGTGCATCGGGTCCAATGAAAATCTTTTGTGACAATACAGGAGCAATTGCCTTGGCGAAGGAATCCAGATTTCACAAGAAGACCAAACACATCAAGAGATGCTTCAACTCCATTCGAGATTTGGTCAAGGAGGGAGACATAGAGATTTGCAAAATACATACAGATCTGAATGTTGCAGACCCGTTAACTAAGCCTCTTCCACGGTCAAAACATGATCAACACCAAGACTCCATGGGTGTTAGATTCATTACAATGTAATCTAGATTATTGACTCTAGTGCCAAGTGGGAAAGTGAAGGAAATATGCCCTAGAGGCAATAATAAAGTTGTTATTTTATATTCCCCTATTCATGATAAATGTTTATTATTCATGCTAGAATTGTATTAACCGGAAACTTGATACATGTGTGGATACATAGACAAAACAATGTGTCCCTAGTATGCCTCTACTAGACTAGCTCATTGAACAAAAGATGGTTAAGTTTCCTAGCCATGGACGTCAGTTGTCATTTGATAATGGGATCACATCATTAGTAGAATGATATGATGGACAAGACCCATCCGTTAGCTTAGCATAATGATCGTTCAGTTTTATTGCTACTGCTTTCTTCGTGTCAAATATATATTCCTCCGACTATGAGATTATGCAACTCCCGGACACCGGAGGAGTGCCTTGTGTGCTATCAAACGTCACAACATAATTGGGTGATCATAAAGATGCTCTACAGGTATCTCCGAAGGTGTTTGTTGGGTTGGCATAGGTCGAGATTAGGATTTGTCACTCTGAGTATAGGAGAAGTATCTCTGGGCCCTCTCGATATTGCACATCATATGAAGCCCTGTAGCAATGTGACTAATGAGTTATTTACGGGATGATGCATTATGGAATGAGTAAAGAGACTTGTCGGTAATGAGATTGAACTAGGTGTGGAGATATCGACGATCGAATCTCGGGCAAGTAACATACCAATGACAAAGGGAATAACTATATTGACATTACGATTCGACCGATAAAGATCTTTGTAGAATATGTGGGAACCAATATGAGCATCCAGGTTCCGTAATTGGTTATTGACTAGAGAGGTGTCTTGGTCATATCTACATAGTTCTCGAACCCGTAGGGTCCGCACGCTTAACGTTCGATGACGATTGGTATTATGTGAGTTATGTGTTTTGGTGCAGGAAGGTTGTTCGGAGTCCCGCATGAGATCACGGACATGACAAGGAGTCTCGAAATGGTCGAGAGATAAAGATTGATATATTGGAAGGTTACATTCGGACAACGGAATGGTTTCGGGAAGTTTCGGATAAGTAATGGGCCAACATGGGCCTTAGTGGAGAAGAGAGGGCTGGCCATAGGAGGTGGCACGCGCCCCCCTTACCAATCCGAATTTGAGATGGGGTGGGGGCGGCGCCCTCCCTTTCCCTCTCCTACTCCCTCTCCCTTCCCCCCCCTTTTCTACTCCGGAAAGAAGGAAAAAAGGGGGGGCAAATCCTGCTAGGAGTGGAGTCCTAGTAGGACTCTCCCCCCATGGCGCGCTCCCCTGGTGGCCGGCCTCCTCCTCCCTCCTTTATATACGGGGCAGGGGGCACCCCAAAGGCACAACATTGTCTTAGCCGTGTGTGGTGCCCCCTCCACCGTTTACTCCTCCGGTAGTATCAACATAGTGCTTAGGCGAAGCCCTGCGCGGATCACATCACCAACACCGTCATCACGCCGTCGTGCTGACGAAACTCATCGGCTCCATCGACACTCTACTGGATCAAGAGATCGAGGGACGTCATCGAGCTGAACGTGTGCAGAACTCGGAGGTGCCGTACATTCGGTACTTGATCAGTTGATTCGAGAAGACGTTCGACTACATCAACCGCGTTAAGTTAAATGCTTCCGCTTTCGGTCTACGAGGGTACGTGGACATACTCTCCTCCTCTCGTTGCTATGCATCTCCTAGATAGATCTTTTGTGAGCGTAGGAAACTTTTTGAAATTGCATGCTACGTTTCCCAACACTAGAGCTATGCATTAGAGAGATTAGAGGAGGGGAGCAAGGAGAAGCTCACCAAGAGGAGTTGTAGCCGAAGCAGGATGCATCCACACCATCACTATGGTGGGACCAGCAGTACAACCAACACCACCACCTCACGCCGAAGCTCGCCAGAGAGCACCACAATGGCGGAGCCAGCAAGAGCACGGGCGCGGATGCGACCATCCAGGGGCACAGTAGCACAGAGGCACCACACAGGGGCACCACCGCGCCACGACACATGCAGCACTGACGGAGGATCCTCACGGCGACTGGACCATCATCGGAGCACCACGGTCGAACCACCATCAGCACCAAAATCCTAATAGGGAGAAACCGAAGGGGACGACCACAGGAGGCGGGGAAAAGCAGACCGATGTGGAGGAATCGATAGAGCTTGTCGAGAGAAAGTAATAGAGGGCCACACCGGTGACATGGTGGCCGAAACCCTAGCCATAGGGAAGGGTCGCGCGTGGTCACAGGAGGACGCGCACGTCGGATCTGGTCAAAGGGGACGGAGGAGCGGGGCGAGGGGGTCACGTGGGTGTGCTGGGCGCCATTGAATCCCGCCGGAGCTCGCCGGAATTGGCCGCCGTAGCTTCTCGCGCGAGGGAGAGGGAGAGAAGAGCAGGAGAAAGAGAGGGGGGTGGGGCGGAGAGAGAGGGGATAGAGATAGAGGAGGTGGGGGCAACCGTTTTTTTACCCGCTAAACAAAGAGATAGCCCCACCTCTTTGCCGTCTGTCAGCAGATGGCAAAGAATCTTTGTCGTCTGCCAGCAGACGGCAAATAAGGGGGTGGACCGTTGAAGTGTACTAGCATCCAGTGGACCCTACCAACACCTCTTTGCTGTCCGTTGGCAGATGGCAAAGATTCTTTGCTGTCTGCCAGCAAACGGCAAATAAATGACAGATGGCAAAGACCTTCTTTGTCGTCTGCCAGTTCTGAACTGGCAGACGGCAAAATCCCTGATTCAAGTAGTGTACGATGTAAACCCCCATTGTTTCATCCTCGATGGCAACAATATTATATGTGCCTTGCTGCCCCTACTGTCACTGGGAAAGGACACCGCAAGATTGAAGCTAAAGCTAAGCACTTCTCCCATTGCAAGAAAAACCAATCTAGTTGGCCAAACTAAACTGATAATTACAAAGATATCAAATCATGCATATAAGAATTCAGAGAAGATTCAAATAATATTTATAGATAAACTTATCAGAAATCCACAATTCATCCGATCTCGACAAACCCACCGCAAAAGAAGATTACATCGGATAGATCTCCAAGAACATCGAGGAGAACATGGTATTGAGAATCAAAGAGAGAGAAGAAGTCATCTAGCTACTAGCTATGGACCCGTAGGTCTGAGGTAAACTACTCACGCTTCATCGGAAGGTCAATAGAGTTGATGTAGAAGCCCTCCGTGATTGAATCCCCCTCCGGCAGGATGCCGGAAAAGGCCCCTAGATGGGATCTCACGGGAACAGAATGTTGCAGCGGCGGAAAAGTGTTTTCGTGGATGCTTCTAGTGGTTTGGGGATATATGTGAATATATTGGAAGAAGGAGTAGGTCGGTAGAGTCACGTGGGGCCACAAGGCAGGGGGCGCGCCCTCCCCCCATGTCGCTGCCTCGTGGCTCTTGAACTCCAAGTCTTCGGGGTGTCTTCTTGTCCAAGAAAAATCACCGCGAAAGTTTTATTTCGTTTGGACTCCATTTGATATTCCTTCTCCGCGAAGCTCAAAAATAAGGAAAAACAAAAACTGGCACTGGGCTATATGTTAATAGGTTAGTCTCTCCAAAATAATATAAAGTAGCATATTAATGCATATAAAACATTCAAAATAGATAATATAATAGCATGGAACAATAAAAAAATATAGATACGTTGAAGATGTATCACCAACCGCTCTCGCTATATACAGGGCGTCGACGGGCTGGGGGGACCCGCGTATTCGCGGGTTGGGGTTGGCATTTTGCGGTGCCCCTAAAAATATTTACGGGCCGGATGCGTTTGCGGGGTCTGTTCGGGCGGGATTTTCCTCGCCGACCCGTATTTTGACGATTATTTTGCGTTCCCCACTGGACAACGACAAAAAATTAAATTTTAAAAAAGAAATAAATAAAAAATAAAAAAGAACCCAAACAAGAACGGACAAAAACAAATCGGTAGAGAGAGCGGGAGTTTTTCTTTTTTTGAGAACTAGAGAGCGGGAGTGAGAGGAGACAGTGGGGAGCGGATGGTGAAAAAAAAAGGACCACACTCCCACACATACCCATGCGGCCAGGCCCAGATACAAGTCAACAGAAACCGCAACACAGGCCCGTGGCGAGACAAGCACAGCCCGCCGAGAAACGGTGCGATCTGTGATCAAACATTGCACGAAAATTATAGCATCTTTAATTATCTTGAGACACTGAGACTTAGACTCCTTCCAGTTCCACTGCATAGGTGCTTAAACAAAGTGTTAAGTGCATTAAATAATTTAGCAACTATAGTCCTCAATGCACAGGTGCTTAACTCTCTCATGCATTGGTGAGCTTGCTTCATTTAAATATTTTTGTTTAAGTTCGTGCGCTTGACATTGGTTCCTTCTAGGATCATCAAGCACATCTCCCTTCTCTTAATTGTCTTGCCACATCAGATTTTTTTACCTACATGACAGGCTTAGCACCCGTACAAGATGAAGCATTGAGAGGGGCCTTAAACAAGACATATTAAATCTTATCTAGATGAGAATTAGCAAAACCGCTAATGAAAAGGGGATTAGCCTGGTTTTAGAAAAATGTAAGTATAGCGTTGGTGTATTTAAATCATGTTATAACTAAGTATTAACGAAATTTCAATCGATAATTTTGTAGATCTGCTTACGTTAGTATTTGTGATCTGATTTTGACATCGGCCGGCTGATGGTTCACGGATGTTTGTATGTTTGTTCTGTGAAGTTGTTTTGCTGCAACTAGTCAGCTGGAGCTCCTGGGATGGCCGGTTGATTACAAGAATTTATACATGCAATTTGCGCAAATCGACACTTTTTGAGTCAATATATCCTTTGTCGTCCTAGCTCGATCGTAGAACCTGTCACTTCAGTATGCAAATCATTGATCGATTGCCCTGAGCTAGCTAGCTTCCAGAAACAAGCCAATCGACCAGTATCAGATCCGATGACCATACTGCCCCGGCCACACAGTTTTGATCCCCTATAAATACTTTCCAGATCGCTGCCATATACTCACACAGTCACGAAGCTAAAGCAAACTTGAGCTAGCACAGCTACATCACCCCACTCACGAACTAGAGCGAGCAATGGCGGCGTCCAGGACGAGCAGCATGGCCGTGGCAATGGTGGCGGTCGTGGCCGTGCTCCTGTGCGCGGGCGTGCGGCCCGCGGAGGCGTGCAACGGCCACCCGTGCCCGTCGCCGGCGGGCCATTGCCCCGTGAACGCCGTGAAGCTGGCGGTGTGCGCGGACGTGCTGGAGGGCTGATCCACGTGGTGCTGGGGCAATCGCCGCCCAAGCAGCCGTGCTGCTCCCTCATCTCCGGCCTGGTGGACCTGGACGCCGCCGCCTGCGTCTGCCTCGCCATCAACGCCAACGTCCTCGGTATCAACCTCGACGTCGACGTCGACCTCACGCTGCTGCTCAACTACTGCGGCTGCAAGGTGCCCAAGGGCTTCCGCTGCGCATGATCGATCGATCCAGGCATCAGCCATCGTGCATGCATGCGTGTACACGTGCGTGTACGTGTCAGGTCGTGCGTTTGGTTTCAACATCATTACTAGTCGTACGTAAAACGTGTCTTGCGTTGTAAAAGCGACATTTTCCTCCAATAAAAAAGCACTGTATCTTGCATATGTATGGTCACGGTCTGTTTATTCGCAATCGATGTAAGCATGCACGTTCAATTATAGGCCGAGCCACAGACAGTAGCCCCAGAGCGTCTCGGCGGACCGGCGGAGCGTCGTTTCTTCGTCGCCGGTGAGCTCCAGCTCCGCGGCGACCCCGAGCACGCCGCGGCGCCCGAGCCTGGCCGGGAGGCTAAGGAAGACCTCGTGGGCATCGCCGGGGACGAACCCCTTGGCGAGCACCGACACCGGGTGGACGCGCCGCTGGTCGCGGAGGAGCGACCTGGCCAGGCTGGCCACCGAGTAGCCGATGGCCCACGACGTGTACCCCTTGAGCCCGATCACCTCTCGCGCGCCGCCCACCACCGCCCGCCGGATCCCCTCCAAAGCCTTTGCATCGAACGACGAGTGGGTCTTCTGGAGGTAGCTCATCACCGGCATGCCGCCGACGCGGACGCTCGACCACAGCGCCAGCGCGCCGTCTCCGTGCTCGCCGACCATGTACGCCTGCACGTCCTGCGCGCCCACGCCGAGGTGCTCGGCCAGGAGGCACCGCAGCCTGGCGGAGTCGAGGTCCGTGCCGGAGCCCATCACGCGGCTCGACGGGAACCCCGACAGCTTCCACGCCGCGTACGTCAGCACGTCCACCGGGTTCGACACCACCAGCAGAAGCGACTCCGGCGACCCCTCCGCCACCGCCGGCACGACCTCCCTCAGCAGCCCCACGTTCCTCCTCAGCTGGTCCATCCTCGACGCCGCCGTCGTCTCCCTGGGCACCGTGATGATGGCTAGGTCGGACCCTCTGGTGAGCTCAAGCACGTCGGTGCCGGCGACGATGCGGACGCGCGGGAGGAACGCCGCGGCGTGCTGCAGGTCCAGCATCTCGCCGCGGACTCTGTCGGCCTCGGCGTCCACGAGCGCGATCTCGTCGGCGAGGCCCTGCGTGAGGATGGTCTGCGCGATGGCCATGCCCACGTTGCCGGCGCCGATAACGGAGACCTTGGTGAGCCGCTCACACGGCTGCGGCGGGGTCATTTCCCCATCGTGGCCGGACGATGGAACCTGGCGGAAGAAGCCAGCGCCGGTGTCGGCGTCGAAGCCGAGCTCGGACAGCGAGGACGCCTCCTTCTTCATCAGGCTCATGGTGTCAAATCGATCGGGCTGTGTTGATATCGTGCTTCCTCAGTTGTGTTTGGAACATCGGATGCAATGCATGCTACGTAGCTCAGGGCTCTCCTACTTATACTACCACGCTACTTGTACTACCACAGTAGTTGGCAAAAAGTATCTCTCTATAGATCATAACCACATAAGTTTATCTGTTTTTCAACGTCTTCTTTTTGTCTTTCTGGAAAGCGAACAAAAAAAGAAATCGAAGTCTATGTTGACGGAAATAAAGGATGCGACTTTACAATACCAGAGAAGTTCCTGCTGGTTTTGGTCCACGGTTCGTTCGTTGGAGCATGGATAAAGAGAGTTGAGTGGCTTGAGATAGTTGAGGAGGGCAGAGAGAGTATCAGAAAATTGGAGATCTGCTTATCCATGCAACTAGTTTTGGCTTTCAAGCGAAGGAAAGTCGACGCAAACTGAACCGATAGTGGGTCGACTTTTGCTGACCACAGGAAAATAGGTGAATTTATGAGTCAATACTTGGGGCCTGCTTTCTGTTTCATTTGTTTGTTTGGCAGTTGACAACCTTTTAAACAAGTACTCCCTCCGTCCGGAAATACTTGTCGGAGAAATGGATGTATCTAGACATATGTTAGTTCTAGATACATCCATTTTTATTCATTTTTGCGGCAAGTATTTCCGGACGGAGGGAGTACTACCTTCGTTCACATATATAATATGTTTTGGATATTGCAATAAAGACTACATACGAACTGAAATAATAAGTGAACAAATACACTAAAAATGTGTCTATATATATTCGGTTCAGAATTTCTTTTAGAACATTTTATATTTGTGAACGGAGGGAGCGACATTTTTAGGAAAGCTTAACAAGTGGACATAGACCTTGAAGGGGATTTCGTATTCTAGCTTTGCCGCTACGTCGACGCGTGATCCGGCGTCAGTGTGGAGTTATGCAGCTTGGATTGGTGTGTTGGGTCGTCGCTGCTGCGTTGGTCCTTTCTGGAGGGCGCCAGATGTTCCTTCCTCTTGGTCAACGGCAAGGGATGCTTCATCTCCTTTCCGGTGGTACTTCGTCACGCTTCATCTTCGTTGTGTCGGTCCTGTTGGGCCAAGGTCGGCGACTTTCCGTCCGCAAAGATCCTTTCAGCGGATTAAAACGTCATGCCAGCTCCGGGGGAGTGGCGAGAACGGTGCGGTCAGCGTGTGTCGGGGGTGCTGCTGGGTCGGTGCTGGCCCAATTGTAAGTTTTGTTTTTTATAGAGGTGCTTCGTAACACTAGTTGTCATTATTATTAGATTTGGGGCCTCTTTCCCAAAAAAATGGAGAGCAACAATTCCAGGTATAGGCGGATCACATTTGACGCCCTGAGTGTTAAACTGAACTGAGCGACCGATGCGACATGGCACAACCTACTTCGAGCGAGTAACAGGTTTGGGAAGGTTCCCTCAATTGTATTTTTTTGCAGTTTTGTTTTTCTTTTACCGGGTTCTCTGATATTTTTCTCTTCATGTTTTTTTACTTTCATTTTAATTATTATTTTTTGTTTTTTCCGTTTATTGCTTCTTCTTTTCCGTTCTTCCCGTTATATTTTTTCAAAATTTAATTTCTAAAAAAATCAGAATTTCAATTTTTTGTCTACTTATTTAAAAAATTACACATTTTGTTCAAGTTTCATAAATTTTTCATGTTTTCAAAATTTTGCTAACGTTTTCAGAAAATCATTGTATTCATAAGAAATGTTCACTCGTATAAAAAATGTTCACCATGTATAGAAAAAATTGTTCAGTGTGCATTTCAAAAAAGTTTACCATATATTTACAAAATGTTTAGAATGTATTAGAATAATGTTCACCGTATACTTAAAATATGTGCAATGTGTATTTTAAATGCAGTCTTTGTTCATAGTTCAAAAAATTGTTCAGAATTCAAAATGAGTTCAAAATTTCAGAAAATGTTCAAAAAATTTGAAAACAAATGTTCATGTTTTATAAAAAAGGAATTTAAAAAACATCATGATTAGAAGCATTATTCGCATTTTAAAATAAATAGTTCACAGTTTTTGAAGAAATGGTCAACAAAATTTGATTTTTTTTCCTCTCTGTGGCAGCATTTAGTCTTAAATGGTCGTGTTCTATTAACCGCTTACATCCAACTGCTCGAGTGGTAAGGAATACTTGAGGTTGCAAGTTCGATTTTAGTAGCTGCGCACGACAACTCATACCCACCGAATGGGCTGGCCCATTAGGATCACACCCTGTGTGAAAGGCCAGTGTTAGACCCTCACGAGCGTCAGCTAGGGGTTGTCCCTAATATGCGTGAGAAAATGGTGATATTTCAGGAACCCCCTATTTGCCTCTCGTTGCGTCGAACTGTCGACGCAACGCACAGAGCTGGCGATCGAAGCGCTCAAGTGGGTCGGCCTGTGGCACTTTCCGGTTTTGGGAACCTTCTAGAGTTTCCCAACCGGGTTTTTCTGGTTTTGGGAAACTTCTAGAAGGTTCCTTGAACCGTTTTTTCCTTTTGTCGATTTTTCTGTTTCTGTTTCTTCTTCTTTTTCTTTCTTTTCTTTTCCTTTTCTATTTATTTTTTTCATTTCCTTTACATTTCAAGTCCATTTTTTAAAAACAAATCAGGTGTCAAATTTAGTTCAGAAATTGAAAAAATGTTCGTCCTTTTAAAATTTTCAATTTTGTAAAAACTGTCGTGCTTTCAAAAATTGTTCATAATTTCAAATAATGTTCGCATTTTCAAAAAAATTGTTCGGGCATTCCAATAATTGTTCTCAATCTCCAAAAATTGTTTGGAATTCTTTTATTCAAATTTTTGGAAATTTTCAAAAAATGACCGGGATTTAGAAAAATGTTCATGTTTTAAAAAATTGTTCTTGTTTCCAAATTTTGTTCACGTATTCAAAAAATGTTCATGTTTCATTTTTTTGAAATTTTTAAAATTGTTCTCCGTTTCAAACTTTTGTCTGATAATAAAAAATATGTTCATGATTTTAAAAATTGTTCCCATTTTGAATTTTTGTTCACAAATTCAGAAAAAAAATCATATTTTGAATTTTGTTCACAAATTTATAAAATATACTTTCATTCTTTATTTTGTTAAAAAAAATCAAAGTTTGCTCAGATTTTCAAAATTGTTCCTCTTATGAAAATTTGTTCAGAATTTCAAGAAAAAAAATCACTTTTCCGAAAATGTTAACAAATATTCTTCTACGGAAAATTTGTGCACAAATTCAAAAAATGTTCTTGTTTTCAATTTTTTGCTCACGTACTAGAAAATTGTTCGCGCTTGAAATTTGTTTGGGATTTTCTGAATTGTTCTCCATTTCGAAATTTGTTCTACAAATTCAGAATATGTTCGTGGTTTTATTTGTCCACAAATTCGAAAAATGTTCATGTTTACAAAAAATTTAAAAAATTCAGCCTTTAAATCTTGTTCAAATACCCAAAAAATGCATTTCAGAAACACTTCCCATTTCCAAAAAAATCACAAATTCAGAAAATGTTCACATGGTTAAGTTTTGTTCTCAAATTAAAAAATATTTGGGAATTTCAAGAATATTCATGTTTACAAATTTTGTTCACAAATTCAAAAACTACTTTCCTTACCAAATTTCTTCACATATTCAGAAAATATTTATGTTTCAAAATTGGTTTACAAATTCAAACAATCTTTGCATGTTTCTTTTTGTTCATAAAATATAAAAATTCTGCGGATTTCAAAAAATGTTCTTGTTTCCAAAATTTGTCACATATTCAAAAAATGCTACAGTTTTCAAAATTTATGCAGATATTAGAAAAATGTTCATGTTTTTAAAATAAATTCACAAATTAAAAAATGCTAGATTTTTGTAAAAAATATAGTTTGTAATTGTGAAAAATGTTCACTTTTTTAGTTTTGTTATTGCTTTTTCAAAAAATGCTTTGTGTTTACAAGGAGTAGTTCATAATTTCGAAAAATGTTCACATATTCAATTTTATTTTCCATTTTTTGCTTCGCAAATATCGTTTGTGTTCCAAAAAGTATTTCCTTTTTCGAAATCACGTTTGAATTTTCTTAATTGTTTTATTCGGCCGCTTATAATAGATTATATATATCTGCCTGCACCTTTTAGACACATAACCTTAGATAGTACAGTGGTTCTCTTGAGTGAGGTCTTGTGTTCGATCCTTGGCCAAGATGTTTTCTGCAATTTCACGATCTGGGTTTACTTTTGCTGCTACCGGTCTTTCCTTTTATGTTTGCGCTGCAAATCTTTAACCAACAGGTCTTGTGCACCGCGAACCTCTGTAGTTGGTCGCGAGTTCGATTCCCCAGCGCATCTTTTTCTTGCAACATTTTTCGTGTGAGAAGTTGCCGCAGTAAGCGGCGTATAGGAGCTCCCGATATTTGTAGAAGAGAAACATCCAAACAACTAGAAAAAAAATAAATATTCCAAGAATGACATGCTTTCGATAAAAGTCACAAATATTCCTGTATTATCTGTAAGTAGCCGAATTTGCTAGTTTTTTTTTTCATAATAATGTGATCTTTTGCCCTTTGACTTAAAAATAACATGATTTCTTGGTAGAGGAGATATTTCTCAACCTCATAATAAGGATCAGGTTTAGGAACAACTATTTATATCATTTATCCCTACTTTGAGGAGGTCTGGACTTGCTTGAGAGCTAACCGGCTACATATGTGGTTTGTCTACCGATAATGTATGAATGAATACAGGGTAAAATTACTTATAATCAAAAGGGAAATGAGAGGAAGATGGGCCTACTGTTTGCCTTCACGAGGAGGCGGTTTGATGAGATGTACCTTTTTTGAATTCTCTGCATAACCTCGCCAGGAGCGTGATATGCAAGACACGTCAACGAAATCTTTTTAGGACCCGAAACCCCGCACACCCAAGAGGGAGCATGTTTGGAAGTTCGGTGGCTAATGGGATGCCCTAGGTCGAGACGATCACCCTAAGGCCTCGAGTTTGCTGCCATCAAACATGAAAAACAACAACTGGCGAGGAAGAAGAGAACAAGGATAAATTAGGAGAAAAGTTAGAAGATAAAAGTGATAGACCGGTTTGACAATTGTGTGTCGTTCAATGGACCATCACCTCTCATCTGTATATGAGGCAATTGGACTTCCCAAACAAGAAAATGAATATGATTTTCACCCAAATATCCAAACCAACCATAATTCGGAAAAGTGAGTCTAGAACTTCGCGTAGGTCAAAAGAAAAAAAAACGTTGCATCGGCTGCACTGTATAATGCCTCGGATTGAAATGATTCAAAAAATGACAATACAAATAACTTTCATATATAACACTTTTCCCTTGAAAGCAACCTTGAGCCAATTCTGTAGCGCATTAAAAATGTATTTCTGAGATGCATCTATCTTGTCAAACTTTCAAGGTTGCAAACAACCTTGGATGAAAATGATTCCAATAGAAAATTTCTTTGTTTCCACAAGACAAACAACTTTCATATTGAAAGTTTTACGATTTGAGGTTGTCTTGATGTTGAAAAATGCCTCATGATGTTAAGACAAAATTTTCGGGAAAAATCGGGCCGAACCGGGTTGAATCGGGGTAATACACCGGCCACTCTCAAGATGAGATCAATTATACTGGTCTGACAACTGCGTCTTCTCGGGCCCAACTCCTATTTGGTGGCACCCTCAGCGCCGGAATATCCTATTCGACGCATTCTTCGTCGAACTGTCGACCATTCGCACAGACCTGGCGATGGAGTGATGACCTGGGCCGGCCCATTAGTGTTTGCGGTGTTTCCCATTTTGCGAATCTTCTAGAGTTTCCTAGCTGGTTTTAGGAACCTTCTAGAAGGTTCCTTGAACCGGTTTTTTAATTTCTTTTCCTGGTTTTACTATTTCTTTCTGTTTCATTTTCTTTTTTTTCCCACTTCTGTTTCTTGGTTTTGTTTTTTGTCTTGTTTTTCTTTTAAAGTTGTTCGAAAATTAAGAAAAACTTTATGTGCTTTTAAAAGACATCAGAAATTACAAATATGGTTGTGTTTTCAAGAATTGTTTATACTTTCAAAAAATGTTGACAATTTTAAAAAAATGTTCTTGAATTTCGAAAAATGTTCTTGTTTTACAAAATAATATTGGAACATTTTTGTTCATAATTTTCACAACTTTTCAGAAAATGTTCGTGACTACAAAAAATGTTCTCATTTCCAGAAATTGTTCACAAATTCAAAAAAATGTTCAGGTGTTCCAAGTAATTTTCATAACTTAAAAAATGTGCAGGTTTTCCAAATAGTTTTCATAAATTGAAATTTGTTCTCCGTTTACAAAAGTGCTCTAAATTTTAAAAAATATTTACGTTTTCAAATAAACATGTTACGTTTTATTCTCCTTTTTATTAATTTTTTAGTGTTTCAAAATTTGTTCACGTTTTTTTAATGTTCGAAATTTTGAAACTGTTCGCATTTTTAAAATAATTTTCGGGCCTTTTAAAATTGTTCATGGTTTCTTTATTTTTCGAAAAGTGTACAATACTCATAAATGTTCAGGTGTTTTATAATTGTTCTCGGTTTCCCTTTTTTTGTTCCTGCGTTTTGAAAAATGTTCGTATTTTCGAAAGTTATTCGTAGTAACAAAATTTATGTCTTACAGTGGGTAGGGACGTGGTTCACTAACATTAGATGTGTGTTCGATCCTACTCACGCACGGTTTTTTTGGGAGCTGTTCTTTAACATTTGCCGCTGCTGTTTGGTTCTTTAAATATCGGGCTGTTATGATTACGCGAAAGTGACCGTGTAGCACTGGCTAGCAGCTATAGCTTTGTTGCTGCACGTCTCGTGTTCAATTCCCACCCATGGCATAATTTTTGTTCATTTTTCGTCGCGCGCAGCCACGAACTGGACGACCCAGATCGTCGACTGTGTTCAAACACAAGAATCGCGCGCGCGGCCCACTAAGCCCGCCAACTTGGTTCCCTGTGCGAAACGGGTGCAACCTGACGCAGAACGCGTCAGATAGGGCCTCCCCTCAGCGCCGATCATTGCGTATTGTACAAACCGGCGTACACCCCCTTCCGTCCTGGGCTCGGCCCATTTACTTTATTTTCCTTTTTCTTGAACTTCAAAACATGGCGCACGAGAGATTCAAACACCCGACCTCGCGGTCAGTGGCGGAGCCACCTCCCGGCCATCCAGGGCAGCTGCCCGGGCGCAGCCATGCCTTCTCGTTTGAATAATACTGATAGACACCAGTAAATGGAGAGCTAATCACTATTTATAGGGGCAAACAATTGATAGACAGCAACTCTGTGCACTTTGCCCCGGCTCGCCGGCCGAGCTGGCTCCGCCACTGCTCGCGGTTCAGTACCACCAATAGTAACCAACAACTGGGAAAGCATATGTAATGTGTGTACTCATTTTCTTTCGTTCTTTATTGTTGTGCGTTAAATGCGCCTTCATTATCTTTTTTTTGTTTTTGTTTTGTTTTGCCCTTTTATTTGTTTTTTTCATAGGCAATTATTTATGTTTATTTTTCATTTTCTTCTCCATTTTTAAATTCGTGAATCTTTTTAAAATCGTGAACTTTTATTATATTCGAAAAATAAATTCTTAAACTTTCAAATCTGTGAATTTTTTTTGAATTCATGAACTTTTTTCAAATGCATAAATGTTTTTCTATCCAAAAACTCTTTTCAATTTTTATCATATTTTTTAAAATCCATGAACTTTTCACAATTTCAGGAACTTTTTCCTTCAAAATTGATGGACCTTTTTCAAATTCATGATTTTTTTTCAAAATCTATGAATGCTTTTCATTTTTCATCAACTTTTAACAAATGTCACGAACTTTTAAAAAATTGAACTCCTTGACATTCGTGAACTTATTTTAAATTTTGTGAAATTTTCTCACATTTTTTTCCAAATTCATGATCCGTATTATTTTTGTGAACTTTTTCCACATTTTAATGAACTTTTTCAAATTTACACCTATTGTCCAAATTCACATACGTTTCTCAAATTGATGGATTGTTTTATAAATCCGTAAAGTTTCTTTTATTTAACAACTTTTTCAGGAGTATTTAAAAACCATTCATTTTTTCCATACCAGATCAACAACACGGAAAATGAAAAAAAAACTAGCAGGACAAGCAAGCGGCCAAGCGGGCGAAGCGTTCAGCTGGAGCAAAGTTGGGCCGCTGCCCGCTCGCATTCAAGCGAGCTCCAGCTTGTTAGTAAGATAATGCTTATGCCTTGTACAATGGGAGGTGCTTAGGAAGATGCTTAATAAAATAAACCGAGTTCTCCTTAAGCATCAATGCTTATTTCTATAGGACAGACGCTTAATTAAGCGTCTACCCTCGACAAATAAGCATCGGTGCTTAGAGAAAAACTGATTTATTTCTTTAAGCACCTATCTCAAGCACCTTGCATTGTATAGGGCCTTGAGACGCTGATGGGGACCTCTCCTTCTCGGGTCTGTACTGGTTACGCTTGGGTAACCTTTTGGGGTCTTGTCGGGTTATACTAGGTAAAATGGTTCAGTTAGACTGAGTTGTTTTTTCTTAGCTCCGCCACACCATTTTCTCAGCGCATGGATGGAATGAGACATCTCATAAAGAGCCTAGAACAACCTTTCCCGATCTTTTGAAGGTTAACAATAAAAACTCTATTGTATCGATGCACTGTACCCAAACGAGATTGAACACGGAAAAAGGTGCATCAAGACGTGAATAAAGGAAGAAGTCACGTTTGTTGGTTTTCTTAGACATAGGAGAGTCAAGCCAAGTACAACATAGGATAAGTACTATAGAGATAAAATGTAGGAACGAGAAAGTTGGTTTCAACGAGTCATGTGATTTGTAGAAGAAACAGGTAAACAAGACGAGTTAATATATATACGTTGAAAAGCAAGGGGTAAATTGAACGAAATGTGGAGCAGTCCAAAATCCTATTTTGTATACTATAAGAACAATGCACTGAAAACTTGGAAATGGAAGATGTTGCATGCAATCTTGGATGAAGATCACTCAAATATTAGAATTGCTCTTTTCTACAAAGCAAATAACTTTCATGTTGTGCATTTTTTTATTTGAGGTCATCTTAATTGCAATTTGTTGTCATGCCAAAATCGGGTATAAACACATGCCTTCCGCCTTTGGGTAATGCTAGCATGGCAAAATATAACTTGCACCAAATTTGTTCTAATGACGACGTTGACACTCCATCAGTCATTTTATTTTCTTAGGATGACAATTATATATCGGCCATATTTATGCTTAGGACGATAAGCATATCAACCATTGGGAGTAGCAACAAAAGTGTAGATAATTAAATATATAGTGATTTGGTATTACCGTTTCATGATATAGAAAATTGTGGTGTGTCATTGGAATAAGCCTATAAAGGATAACCAATCATGCATGAGGATGAGTTCCATGACACATGCATCAATGACATGGAGAAAAAATATGGATGGTGCGTCAACCAAAGATTCTAATGGGTGGATGCAAACCTTTGGCTTAATTGCTTACCAACTTCATTATCTCTTTCTTCACCTTTGCTACACCTTTTGCAGTAGAAGTTTGCACATCATTTTTTGTTTGACCGCTCCGTTTAAGAATCCATGTGATGTTCTTGTCTTTTATCCTTTGTGCACTATGCCTTTTGCAGTAGAAGTTTGCACTACGCCTTTGCAAATTCTTCCTTTGCCAATTTCACGAGCCAAGTGGATGCTCCAACTGTGATTTTGTTCAAGCAGTAGCAGTTTTTATTTGACCTTGTGAACTCTCAATTTCTCTTGCTCAGATTTGACATCTTGATTTTGCTTCACTTTGCCTTCACTAACCAATGTCAGAACTTTAATTGGCTCACTTATCAGATGAAATTGAATTTGAAGTAACACTCAGGGGCCATATTTTTTAATGCGATAAACTTGTTTAACCACCTCTATTTATTTTCTTGAGCTTCGGATTATGATTGAAACCAGCTCGTAGGGAGAATTATCCTGGGCAGGCCCTGGGCCAACCACGAGCTACAATGCTAAATAGTGTTAAAATTGCTACATCGAACGAAAAATATCTTTTTTTTTCAAATAACCGAACGGATTAATCTAGCCCCGTGACCCAGACCACGGCCCTGGCAGCCTTGGGCTTGCCACACCCTTCATTGAGACGGTGACCGACATGTGATCGTGTAATGCCCTAGGGCCGACACTATACAGATCTAGCACCTCTGCTAGCATCCGCATAATGTCGATCATACATGCCCACTAAACATAACATGTACACTGTTGGAAAATGCAATAGAAAATAAATATGTCAGCATAACACACGCACACGAGCATCGCCCCTCCATCCATCCATCAATCCATGAACATTTTTCGAATGACAACAATTTTTCAAAATGATACGAACAAATATTTCTATTGAAAAGTTACGATTAAAGATAAAAATATAAAAAAGGAAAGCACAAAAGCAAAAGAAACAACAACAAAAAGGACTTCGATTATACTGTTAAAAAACAAAACAAAAAAGCACAAGGGCCACAATCATGTCACATCTCGATGAGGCATATTTCCCTATTCTTTTCTAAGAGCATCTCTAGCAGATCTGGTAAATACTCATTCCATAGAAATCATTTTGCAGGACGAGTTTACGGTGTTTGTTTCGACTTTTGAGGCAGAAAATAACCTATTGCATTGATCGAAGGAATGGTGCTCTTCGGGGATGCGGCTTTGTAGGCCTCGCGGTACTGCAAATATATTTTACAGGGTAAATACTGACAAGTGCTTACATATGAAATACACGAAATTTACATATACGTCACTCATCATCAATACTAATTCATCACATCTAAAATCACCTACAAACAAAATATAGATTGCAGTTAGATCCTGCTAGAAGAGCTAGAGGAGCGGTACCGAGAGAGCTTCTACGCTGCCATTCGAGATTTGACCAAATCCATTGGCACACATCACAAGTTCAGAGTTGTTGGAATGCACATCAGAGAGTCGTTGGACCGCTTCTGCGGGCGCTCGATGGAGGGATGGGGGCGTCGGCATTGAGACGCTGCGGGGGGCACGCCTTCGTGCGTCGCAGGGACCCTGCGGCAAACCTCCATGGCCATAGGGGGCGGCGGGCGGCGGTGGCGCTGGGTTGGTCGGCGATGGGAGCAAGCGAGACGTGGCGTTTGGTGATGAGCTTCCCTCCTGCCAAGGGAAACGGGAGCCGGCAAAAACAAGAAGAATCATGCACTCCCTCTGTCCCATAATCCCATAATATAAGACATCTTCTAACATTAGTGTAGTGCAAAAAAAAACGTCTTACATTATGGGACGGAGGTAGTAGATATGAAGGAAATGGGCCGCCGTTTGAAGGATACGACAAAAAAAAATTCAGAGGCGGTCGAATTTGCTGGTTCTGTTCGGACCGGCAAAACGGCCTCTATCCCGTAAACCGGCGGTTGTTTTATTGAATGGCATAGTTTATGGGGATATGGTAGTATACACATTTGGCTGGATGGCATGCCATGTGCCACCGTCTGAATCCACCGTCCAGGAGATTTTTAGTCGTCAACTCCCCTTGTACTTTTCCAGCGGAAAATCCGGACGCCCCCTTGGAGGCGATTAGGGTTTACGCGTGGACCTGTGGCGCCCGCTGATCGGATCGGCGGGGCGAGACCTCACCGCCGGAGAGGAAGATGGCTTCCACCGCTTCCTCATCGGCAAACAACGGCACCGGTGGTGCCGGCCCCTTGTCCCCCAACTCGGCAAGGGCTCGGTTGGCGGAGGCCCTAGGCAAGCTTGACATAACTAAAGAAGAGGCCACACCATTAGTGATACATGATCAGGAGGAAGGTGAGCAGCAGAAGTGGATGATCGTTGGGAAGGTGCTGAACCGCAACAATCTACATATCCAAAACATCTCCAACGCTCTCCATCCCGCCTGGGGTAACCCTAAAGGATTAGAATTCCGATCTGTCGAAGTCAACATGTTTGTGGCGGAGTTCGCCGCCCAAAGATACCATGATCGTGTCTGGGAAGGTTCTCCGTGGCACATCAGTAAGCACGCTGTGATCCTAACCGAGTTTGATGACTGCATGAGGTCGTCCGAACTGAAGTTCGATCACCTACAAGTTTGGGCCATGGTAGTAAATCTGCTATATAATCTGCGGAACGACTCATGGGGATCGACGATCGCAAAACAAATAGATAAGCAAGCAACACAAGTCCAGTTTGATCATGTCGGGGGCTTCCTCAGAGCCCGTGCAACACTAGATGTCATCAAGCCCTTGAGGCGCTGGATCCTGATCGAATCGGCCAGATGCAAGAGCATAGATCTGTATGATATCCAGTACTCCACTTTTGTTTCTCGTGTGGTCGTCTGGGCCATAGCGATCTATTCTGTCCTACCCTAGGGACTTGAGATGCCAACGGAGATCTCTCGTTTGGCAAGGGACTTCGGCCCCAGAAGGATTGGAAGAAAGCAAGCTCTAGCCAGGGCTCAAACAGAGATCAACAACCTGCCCGTAGTTCGAACCAAGATACCAAGCAGTCCAACACAGTTAAGGAGCAACATAATGAGGTCAACTCTCCAGTGAAAAATAACAGGAACAAACGGAAGGGGGGAGATGGCACAAAGCAAGTGTACATGAGGATCGAACACAACTCATTGAGCGCCCCTGTTGACGAGAGTAACAAACAGCAGCTACTGATCTGCGGAGGCCCGGTGGCTGAGACTACCGAGACCGAACAGAACGATGGAGCGACTGAAAGAGAACAAAAAAGAAAAGGCCAACACCTAAAAATTCTGGGACCTCAGCAATGGCTGCCTCGCAGCGCTGCCCGTCCCAATGAATTGCATTAGCTGTGTAACATTACAAATTTTTAATTTGGCATGTTATACATTCGATCATCATTGCATATCATAATTTCTTGCATTTTGGCTCGATCCTAGAAATTCTACGCAACTCAAGGACCTGCGGAGAGAGTTGGGGATTTCATTATTTCATAATTGAGTTTTCTCAAATTTTGAAAAGAGGATCGTCTGATTTTAATTATTTTCTCTTCGAATATTTTTTTTTATAAAAATAAAAGAGAGGGGATAAAATGACTTTCCCAAAATAAATGAAATACTAGAGGAAATCAATTTGTTATTTTATTCGGTGTTTTATTGCAATTTTATTTGAATTAGAAAAATTGCATGTTTTAAAAATATGCATTTTAGGGCCAAGAAAATGTTCATCTCGTTCTAAATATTTTATTTAGACGATGAAAATTTGTTTTGGCATTTTTAGATTTTTATTTATTTTTCTAGGATTTATTTTGTTTTCGGCGAAATCTTATTGAAAAAAACTTCACTTCGGACCGACCAGGCCAAAAGCCCAGCCGGCCACCGCCTCCCTCGCGCGCCCCGTGCCTGCACCGGACTCCGCCGGAGTCCAGAAGACCGCCACCGCCTCGGTTTGCCCCTTCCCCAAGCCGACCCCGCCCCTCCTCCTTTAAATATCGCCGCCGCTGCCCCCACATCGCCACCCAAGCCGCAGCAGCAGCAGCGCCCGCAACCGCCGACGCCGTGCCGCCTCCTGCCTCGCGCCACCACTGCTGCCTGCACCGCCCCGCGCCCCGCGCTGCACTTCCTTGCCGCCGCCGCACCACACCGCCGTCGCCGCCACCCCGCTGTCGGTGTCAAAACCGCGGATCTCGGGTAGGGGGTCCCGAACTGTGCGTCTAAGGCTAATGGTAACTTGAGGCTGGGGACACGATGTTTGCCCAGGTTCGGGCCCTCTCGATGGAGGTAATACCCTACTTCCTGCTTGATTGATCTTGATGATATGAGTATTACAAGATTTGATCTACCACGAGATCGTAGAGGCTAAACCCTAGAAGCTAGCCTATGATTATGATTGTTCTTGTCCCACGGACTAAACCCTCCGGTTTATATAGACACCGGAGGGGGCTAGGGTTACACAGAGTCGGTTATAGAGGAGGAGATCTACATATTCGAATCGCCAAACTTGCCTTCCACGCAGAGGAGAGTCCCATCCGGACACGGGACGAAGTCTTCAATCTTGTATGTTCATAGTCCAACAGTCCGGCCAAAGGATATAGTGCGGCTGTCCGAGGACCCCCTAATCTAGGACTCCCTCAGTAGCCCCTGAACTAGGCTTCAATGACGATGAGTCCGGCACGCAGTTTGTCTTCAACATTGCAAGGCGGGTTCCATCTCCGAGTACCCCATGGAAGATTTTGAACACGAGAATCGTGTCTGGCTCTGCAAAACAAATTTCACATACCACCGTTGTCGGTGTCAAAACCGGCGGATCTCGGGTAGGGGGTCCCGATCTGTGCGTCTTAGGCTGATGGTAATAGGAAGCAAGGGACACAATGTTTACCCAGGTTCAGGCCCTCTCGATGGAGGTAAAACCCTACTTCCTGCTTGATTAATATTGAAGATATGTGGAATACAAGATTAGATCTACCACGAGATCGTAGAGGCTAAACCCTAAGAGCTAGCCTATGATGGTATGATTGTAATTGTGATCGGCCTTCTAAGGACCATCCTCTCCGGTTTATATAGACACCAGAGAGCTAGGGTTTACATGGAATCGGTTTACAAGAAAGGAAACATAATATCCGGATCGCCAAGCATGTCTTCCACGCAAAGGAGAGTCCCATCCGGACACGAGCTGAAGTCTTGAGTCTTCTATCTTGACGCTTCTATAGTTCGGACGATGAATATAGTCCGGCTGTCCGGGTACCCCCTTATCCAGGACTCCCTCAGTAGCCCCTGAACCAGGCTTCAATGACGATGAGTCCGGCGCACAGTCTTTTTTTCGGCATTACAAGGCGAGTTCCTCCTCCGAATACTCCAAGGTGATTATCGAACACGTAGGTTGTGTTCGAATCTGCATAATGATCTTCACATACCACCGTAGAGACAATGATACTTCAGCTGACAACTTTTAGACGATGTGACATGCCATTAGAGCCAGGTCATTATTCGAACCATTTTTTCACAACCAGCCACATCGCGCATTGCGAGGCGGTTTCCTTGACACGTCTTGTCAAAGAAGAGATCATGTCCCCTTATCGTGGGATTCTCATCAATACGGGTATGGGTAATCCCCCGTGCCATCAATCGTGGCGCTTGAGAAGTAAGCGATTCTCAACAGGCTAGTGGGGAGGCGCACCGCTTTCGTCGCCTCTATAAAGGGATAAGAGTTCCTCATTTTTATCCATGCCTTCTTCCTCCCTCGCATACTCTTGCCCCCTCGAGCTCCAGCGCCCTAGTCCAGGTCTTCTCCGCACAGTTAGTCATGTCCGGAGCAGGAGGCAAGTGGGTGGCTTCCACCATGACGGAGAAGAAGATCACGAATCTCCGGGCGGCCGGATACCTGGCCGCAGATATAACGCATCGGCTACCAGGCGAGGGGCAGGTCATTCCAACTCCAGGACCCCACGAGAGGGTCGTGTGCCTTGCCCACTTGGTCCATGGACTAGGGTTTCCACTCCACCCCTTCGTCCGCGAGCTCATGTTCTACTACGGGCTAGACTTCCATGATCTAGCTCCGAACTTCTCCTCAACATCTCGGCGTTCATCGTCGTGTACGAGGCTTTCCTCCACATTAAGCCTCATTTCGGCTTGTGGCTCCAAACCTTCTGCGTGAAGCCGAAGATTGTGAGCGGCCAGCAAGCGGGATGCGGAGGAGCCATGGTGGGCAAAATGCCTAATGTCACCTGGCCTGATGGCTCCTTTGCGGAAACCGTGAAGGGGTGGCAATCAGGGTGGTTCTACATTACCGAGCCACGCGACGCCAACTGGGCGGTGGCCCCTGAGTTCCGATCTGGAACCCCTATGTGGCTCACGTCCTGGGAACAGAAGGGCCTGTTATGGGGCGAATCTGCAGAGCTGACCGGACTCATCAACTGCATCAAGGGCATGAAGGACAAGAACATCAAGCTCGTCAACGTGATCCAAGTCATGCTCATTCGCCTGATTCTGCCGTGCCAAAGGCGGACATTCAATCTGTGGGAATTCGTCCTGGCCGAACACCGGACGCTCCAGAGGCTCTATGGCATGAAGCACAAGAACGTGTGGAAGGCGTTGTTCAAGGCCACCGAAGTACCTCCACTCATAACCGAGGACCGTGGGCTCCATGCCGCATGGCACCCTATCCAGGTGAGTTCTCAGGCCGCCACCAGGTCCGGTTCTTCCCAATGTATTCATGGAGAATTCCTAAGCGATTGTGTATATTTGTTTAGGAGTATGTGGAGACAGCGGAGCGGATCGACAGTCCGGCTCCATTGCCGGAAAGTCCAGCCAATGATCTTTTGAAGAAGATGTTGGTCCCGGCGCCCTATAAGGGGCCGGAGAAGAAGGCTGATAAGAAGGCCCCGGGGACCCGAAAGGGTCTCCGAAGTAAGGTTGCACAAGCCTTGTTCAAAGATGACGAGGCGCACTCCTCCCCCGAAGGGGAAGAAGAAGAAGAAGAGGCTGCCCCATCCGTAAAGGATGGGGGGCCTGAGACGGCGAACCAGGGGGCCAGGAGAGGCTCCCGGCGTAAGGCCGTCATACCCTTGTCGTCCGGTGACGACTAGGCAGATTCCTCCCACGGAGGTGGAAAGGAACAAGGAGAAACACCACCTCCCCGTGTCGGGGGAGGGAAGAAGAGGAAGGCCGCCCCGGTGGGGGAGACTGGGATGTCCAAGAAGGGAAAGGCATCCCTTCCGGACTTCTCCGCCACTGCCGCCGATAGTGAGGAAGGGTGGCTGCCTAGGAAGAAGCCCCTTGTGCGATCGTAAGTATCCGTACTCAATCATAATTTTCGCTTCATAATTTTGTTTATAATGCCGAACTTGTATGCAGTCCGGCCAGGGCCCATCCGGAAGTGTCGTCTTCGGACGGGTCCTTGAGTGAGTCAGCAATGAACTCACTCCCGACGGCCACGTCTCCTCGTCCTGCGGATGACACGGAGGTGTTGTCCCGAAGGCTCCCGACGAAGGCGGAGGTGGCCCTGGAGGCGCCTCAAGGCGGCGTCCCAGGCGTCGAACTCGCGGGGTTCAAGGTCCCCACGGATCATGTCGATGAGAGCCACGGCAAGCCAGGCTCCCAGCCGAACACTGTTCCGGAGCCTTCAGTGGTTCCGGATTTAGGCGGGCAACCCTTCGTTATGGAGGAAGGGTCGTCTGTATCAAGGACTTCCATTGCACCCGAGGCGCCGGATTGTCTGCTGGAAGCACTTCGTGGCGCTTCCATAGATGAAGAGCACCGTACTCTCATGAGTGCGGTGATTCAGAAGGTTTCGTCCACCAAGAGCGGACTAACTGAAGCCTGCACCAGCCTACTAACAGGCTTTGAGGTAAGTAAGGATGTGTGAAATTACCACCCGATAGGTAGTAGCCCCTGATACTCTGTTTGGTGTTCGGAAGGAAAAACCAAACGGAGGGTCAATTATAATCCGCAGGAGTCTAACAATAAGATTGAATGTGAATAAACAGGCTGTGCTATTGGCCGCTGCTACTCGTACGGCTGAAATCACTGGCCTAACGCAGGACTTGGAGAGGGCACAGGGAGAGCTCGGCCTCGTGAGGAGGCAGCTCGAGAAGAGCAAAGGTGAATGATTCACATCTCTCATATAACAAATGTTAAATAAAAGTTGATTATGGTAACGACGAAGCATTGTGATATGGTAACAAAGGCCACCACCGAAGTGGCGTCTCTCAAGAAGGCGTTGTCCGAGGCAGAACACAAAGCGGCCTTGGAACTCAAGGAGCGCAAAAAGCAAGAGGCCCGAGTGGGCGAGGTACAAGAAGAGCTCTAGGAGCTCGGCAAGAAGCTCGAGTCTGCGGAGCAGGAGCTTAAAGCAAAAGAGGCCGAGCTTGCGAAGGCCCTCACAAATACAAAAGACGACAAGGCCAAAGCCGAGAGGGCACAGCAAGAGATCCAGGAGGCCAAAAAGATAGCGGCGGGTAAGAAACTTTTTATGCAAAGCAAACATGTGGAGGAGGCGTTTCTTTTACTTACTTGAATCCGGAGCTCTCCAGGGGCATTCGCAGACCTGCCACGCAGTGTATCAGATGCCGCGGAGTTCTACCATGCCCAGGAGGGTGAAGGAAATATGCCATAGGGAAATAATAAAGTTATTATTTATTTCCTTATATCATGATAAATGTTTATTATTCATGCTAGAATTGTATTAACCGGAAACATAATACATGTGTGAATACATAGACAAACATAGTGTCACTAGTATGCCTCTACTTGACTAGCTCGTTTATCAAAGATGGTTATGTTTCCTAGCCATGGACAAAAGAATTGTCATTTGATTAACGGGATCACATCATTGGGAGAATGATGTGATTGACTTGACCCATTCCGTTAGCTTAGCACTTGATCGTTTAGTATGTTGCTATTGCTTTCTTCATGACTTATACATGTTCCTGTAACTATGAGATTATGCAACTCCCGTTTACCGGAGGAACACTTTGGGTGCTACCAAACGTCACAATGTAACTGGGTGATTATAAAGGAGTACTACAGGTGTCTCCAAAGGTACATGTTGGGTTGGCGTATTTCGAGATTAGGTTTTGTCACTCCGATTGTCGGAGAGGTATCTTTGGGCCCTCTCGGTAATGCACATCACTATAAGCCTTGCAAGCAATGTAGCTAATGAGTTAGTTACGGAATGATGCATTATGTAACGAGTAAAGAGACTTGACAGTAACGAGATTGAACTAGGTATTGGATACCGATGATCGAATCTCGGGCAAGTAACATACCGATGACAAAGGGAATAACGTATGTTGTTATGTGGTTTGACCGATAAAGATCTTCGCAGAATATGTAGGAGCCAATATGAGCATCCAGGTTCCGCTATTGGTTATTGACCGAGAATAGCTCTAGGTCATGTCTACATTGTTCTCGAACCCGTAGGGTCCGCACGCTTAAGGTTTTGATGACAGTTATATTATGAGTTTATGAGTTTTGATGTACCGAAGGAGTTCGGAGTCCCGGATGAGATCGGGGGCATGACGAGGAGTCTCGAAATGGTCAAGACGTAAAGATTGATATATTGGACGACTATATTCGGAGTTCGGAAAGGTTCCGTGTGATTCGGATATTTTTCGGAGTACCGGAGAGTTACGGGAATTCGCCGGGGAGTATATGGGCCTTATTGGACCATACGGGAATAGAGGAGAGAGGCCAAAAGGAAGGAGGCCTGCGCCCCCCCTCTGGTCCGAATTGGACAAGGGGGGCAGCCCCCTTTTCCTTCTCCCTCTCCTCCTCTTTTCTTCTCCAACAAGGAAAAGGAGGAGTCCTACTCCCGGTGGGAGTAGGACTCCCCCCTTGGCGCGCCTCCTCCATAGGCCGGCCGCCTCCCCCCTTGCTCCTATATATACGGGGGCAGGGGGCACCCCAAAGACACAACAACAATTGATCCCTTGGATCTCTTAGCCGTGTGCGGTGCCCCCCTCCACCATAATCCACCTCGATAATATCGTAGCGGTGCTTAGGCGAAGCCCTGCGTCGGTAGTACATTAAGATCGTCACCATGCCGTCGTGCTGACGGAACTCTCCCTCAACACTCGGCTGGATCGGAGTTCGAGGGACGTCATCGAGCTGAACGTGTGCTAGAACTCAGAGGTGTCATAGTTTCAGTGCTTGATCGGTCGGGCCGTGAAGACGTACGACTACATCAACCGCGTTGTTCTAACGCTTCCGCTTTCGGTCTACAAGGGTATGTAGATTACACTCTCCCCTCTCGTTGCTATGCATCACCATGATCTTGCGTGTGCGTAGGAAATATTTTGAAATTACTACGTTCCCCAACAGTGGCATCCGGGCCTAGGTTTTATGCGTTGATGTTATATGCACGAGTAGAACACAAGTGAGTTGTGGGCGATACAAGTCATACTGCTTACCAGCATGTCATACTTTGGTTTGGCGGTATTGTTGGATGAAGTGGCCCGGACCGACATTACGCGTACGCTTACGCGAGACTGGTTCTACCGACGTGCTTTGCACACAGGTGGCTGGCGGGTGTCAGTTTCTCCAACTTTAGTTGAACCGAGTGTGGCTACGCCCGGTCCCTGCGAAGGTTAAAACAGCACTAACTTGACGAACTATCGTTGTGGTTTTGATGCGTAGGTAAGAACGGTTCTTGCTAAGCCCGTAGCAGCCACGTAAAATTTGCAACAACAAAGTAGAGGACGTCTAACTTGTTTTTGCAGGGCATGTTGTGATGTGATATGGTCAAGACGTGATGCTATATTTTATTGTATGAGATGATCATGTTTTGTAACCGAAGTTATCGGCAACTGGCAGGAGCCATATGGTTGTCGCTTTATTGTATGAAATGCAAACGCCCTGTAATTGCTTTACTTTATCACTAAGCGGTAGCGATAGTCATAGAAGCAATAGTTGGCGAGACGACAACGATGCTACGATGGAGATCAAGGTGTCGCGCCAGTGACGATGGTGATCATGACGGTGCTTTGAAGATGGAGATCACAAGCACAAGATGATGATGGCCATATCACATCACTTATATTGATTGCATGTGATGTTTATCCTTTATGCATCTTATCTTGCTTTGATTGACGGTAGCATTATAAGATGATCTCTCACTAATTATCAAGAAGTGTTCTCCCTGACTATGCACCGTTGCCAAAGTTCATCGTGCCCAGACACCACGTGATGATCGGGTGTGATAAGCTCTACGTCCATCTACAACGGGTGCAAGCCAGTTTTGCACACGCGGAATACTCAGGTTAAACTTGACGAGCCTAGCATATAACAGATATGGCCTTGGAACACGGAGACCGAAAGGTCGAGCGTGAATCATATAGTAGATATGATCAACATATTGATGTTCACCGTTGAAACTACTCCATCTCACGTGACGATCGGACATGGTATAGTTGATATGGATCACGTAATCACTTAGAAGATTAGAGGGATGTCTATCTAAGTGGGAGTTCTTAAGTAATATGATTAATTGAACTTAAATTTATCATGAACTTAGTACCTGGTAGTATTAGCATATCTATGTTGTAGATCAATAGCTCGCGTTGTTGCTTCCCTATGTTTATTTTGATATGTTCCTAGAGAAAAACTATGTTGAAAGATGTCAGTAGCAATGATGCGGATTGGATCCGTGATCTGAGGTTTATCCTCATTGCTGCACAGAAGAATTATGTCCTTAATGCACCGCTAGGTGACAGACCTATTGCAGGAGCAGATGTAGACGTTATGAACGTTTGGCTAGCTCAATATGATGACTACTTGATAGTTTAGTGCACCATACTTAACGGCTTAGAATCGGGACTTCAAAGACGCTTTGAACGTCATGGACCATATGAGATGTTCCAGGAATTGAAGTTAATATTTCAAGCAAATACCCGAGTTGAGAGATATGAAGTCTCCAACAAGTTCTATAGCTAAAAGATGGAGGAGAATCGCTCAACTAGTGAGCATGTGCTCAGATAGTCTGGGTACTACAATCTCTTGAATCAAGTGGGAGTTAATCTTCCAGATAAAATAGTGATTGACAGAATTCTCTAGTCACCATCACCAAGTTAGTAGAACTTTGTGATGAACTATAATATGCAAGGGATGACGAAAACGATTCCCGAGCTCTTCGTGATGTTGAAATCGACGAAGGTAGAAATCAAGAAAGAGCATCAAGTGTTGATGGTTGACAAGATCACTAGTTTCAAGTAAAGGGCAAAGGGAAAGAAAGGGAACTTCAACTAGAATGACAAGCAAGTTGTCACTCCCACAAAGAAGCCCAAAGCTGAACCAAAGCCTGAAACTGAGTGCTTACACTTCAAAGGAAATGGTCACTGGAAATGGAAATACCCTGAATATTTGGTGGATAAGAAGGATGGCAAACTGAACAAGGGTATATTTGATATACAGGTTATTGATGTGTACCTTACTAGTGTTTATAGTAACCCCTGAGTATTTGATACTTGTTCGGTTGCTAAGATTAGTAACTCGAAACAGGAGTTACAGAATAAACAGAGACTAGTTGAGGGTGAAGTGACGATGTGTGTTGGAACTGGTTCCAAGATTGATATGATCATCATCGCACACTCCCTATACTTTCGAGATTAGTGTTAAACCTAAACAAATGTTATTTGGCATTTGCGTTGAGCATGAATATGATTTAATCATGTTTATTGCAAAAGGGTTATTCATTTAAAGTCATAGAATAATTGTTGTTCTGTTTACATGAATAAAACCTTCAATGGTCATACACCCAATGAAAATAGTTTATTGGATCTCGATCGTAGTGATACACATATTCATAATATTGATGCCAAAAGATGCAAAGTTAATAATGATAGTGCAACTTATTTGTGGCACTGCCGTTTGGGTCATATCGGTGTAAAGCGCATGAAGAAACTCCATAAAGATGGATTTTTGGAATCACTTGGTTATGAATCATTTGATGCTTGCGAACCGTGCCTTTTTGGCAAGATGACTAAAACTCCATTCTTTGGAACAATGTAACGAGCAACAAACTTGTTGGAAATAATACATACTGATGTATGCAGACCAATAAGTATTAAGGCTCATGGCTGGTATCGTTATTTTTTGACCTTCACAGATGATTTGAGCAGATATGGGTATATCTACTTGATGAAACATAAGTCTGAAATAGTTGAAAGGTTCAAAGAATTTCATAGTGAAGTGGAAAATCATCATAACAAGAAAATAAAGTTTCTGCGATCTGATCGTGGAGATGAATATTTGAGTTACGAGTTTGGTCTTCAATTGAAACAATGTGGAATAGTTTCACAGCTCACGCCACCTGGAACACCACAACGTTATGGTGTGTCCGAACGTCGTAACTGCACTTTATTTGATATGGTGCGATCAATGATGTCTCTTGCCGATTTACCACTATTGTTTTGGGGTTATGCATTAGAGACAGCTGCATTCACGTTAAAAAGGGCACCATATAAATCCGTTGAGACGACACCGTATGAACTATGGTTTAGCAAGAAACCAAAAGTTGTTGTTTCTTAAAGTTTGGGTTGCGATGCTTATGTGAAAAAGTTTCAACATGATAAGCTTGAACCCAAATCGGAAAAGTGCGTCTTCATAGGATACCCAAAATGTTGGGTACACCTTCTATCACAGATCCGAAAGGCAAGACATTCGTTGCCAAGAATGGATCCTTTCTAGAGAAGGAGTTTCTCTCGAAAGAAGTGAGTGGGAGGAAAGTAGAACTTGATGAGGTAATTGTACCTTCTCCCAAATTGGAAAGTAGTTCATCACAGAAATCAGTTCCTGTGATTCCTACACCAATTAGTGAGGAAGCTAATGATGATGATCATGATGCTTCAGATCAAGTTACTACCGAACCTCATAGATCTTCTAGAATAAGATCCGCACCAAAGTGGTACGGTAATCCTATTCTAGAAGTCATGTTACTAGACCATGATGAACCTACGAACTATGAGGAAGCGATGATGAGCCTAGATTCCACGAAATGGCTTGAGGCCATAAAATCTGAAATGGGATCCATGTATGAGAACAAAGTATGGACTTTGATTGACTTGCTCGATGATCAGCAAGCCATGTTAAATAATGGATCTTCAAGAGGAAGAAGGACATTGATAGTAGTGTTACTATCTACTAAGCTCGACTTGTTGCGAAAGGTTTTCGACGAGTTCAAGGTGTTGAATACAATGAGATTTTCTCACTCGTATCGAAGCTTAAGTCTGTCTGAATCATGTTAGCAATTGCCACATTTCATGAAATCTGGCAAATGGATGTCAAAACTGCATTCCTTAATAGATTTATTAAAGAAGAGTTGTATATGATGCAACCAGAAAGTTTTTTTCAATCCTAAAGATGCTAACAAAGTATGCAAGCTCCAGCAATCCATCAATGGACTGGTCCAAGCATCTCAGAGTTGGAATATACGCTTTGATGAGTTGATCAAAGCATATGGTTTTATACGGACTTTTGGAAAGACCTGTATTTACAAGAAAGTGAGTGGGAGCACTACAACATTTCTGATAAGTATATGTGAATGACATGTTATTAATTGGAAATGATGTAGAATTTTCTGGAAAGCATAAAGGAGTGTTTGAAAGAAGTTTTTCAAAGAAAGACCTCAGTGAAGCTGCTTACATATTAAGCATCAAGATCTATTGAGATAGATCAAGACGCTTGATAAGATTTTCAATGAGTACATACCTTGACAAGATTTTGAAACAGTTCAAAATGGAACAGTCAAAGAAAGAGTTCTTGCCTGTGCTGCAAGGTGTGAAGTTGAGTAAGACTCAAAGCACGACCACGGCAGAAGATAGAAAGAGAATGAAAAGTCATTCCCTATGCCTCAGTCATAGGTTCTATAAAAGTATGCCATGCTATGGACCAGACCTATTGTATACTCTGCCCTGGTTTGGCAAGGGAGTACAATAGTGATCTAATAGTAGATCACTGGACAGCGGTCAAGAATATCCTTAGTGAGGACTAAGGAGATGTTTCTCGATTATGGAGGTGATAAAAAGAGCCCGTCGTAAAAAGGTTACATCGGTACAAACTTTTACACCAATCCAGATGAATCTAAGTCTCTATCTGGATACATATTGAAAGTGGGAGCAATTAGCTAGAGTAGCTCCGTGCAGAGCATTGTAGACATAGAATATTTGCAAAATACATACGGCTCTGAATGTGACAGACCCGTTGACTAAACTTCTCTCACAAGCAAAACATGATCATACCTTAGTACTCTTTGGGTGTTAATCACATAGTGATGTGAACTAGATTATTGACTCTAGTAAACCCTTTGGGTGTTGATCACATGACAAGGTGAACTATGGGTGTTAATCATATACATATATGAATATTGGTGTTAAATCACATGATGATGTGAACTAGATTATTGACTCTAGTGCAAGTGGGAGACTGAAGGAAATATGCCCTAGAGGCAATAATAAAGTTATTATTTATTTCCTTATATCATGATAAATGTTTATTATTCATGCTAGAATTGTATTAACCGGAAACATAATACATGTGTGAATACATAGACAAACATAGTGTCACTAGTATGCCTCTACTTGACTAGCTCGTTTATCAAAGATGGTTATGTTTCCTAGCCATGGACAAAAGAGTTGTCATTTGATTAACGGGATCACATCATTGGGAGAATGATGTGATTGACTTGACCCATTCCGTTAGCTTGGCACTTGATCGTTTAGTATGTTGCTATTGCTTTCTTCATGACTTATACATGTTCCTGTAACTATGAGATTATGCAACTCCCGTTTACCGGAGGAACACTTTGGGTGCTACCAAACGTCACAACGTAACTGGGTGATTATAAAGGAGTACTACAGGTGTCTCCAAAGGTACATGTTGGGTTGGCGTATTTCGAGATTAGGTTTTGTCACTCCGATTGTCGGAGAGGTATCTTTGGGCCCTCTCGGTAATGCACATCACTATAAGCCTTGCAAGCAATGTAGCTAATGAGTTAGTTACGGAATGATGCATTACGTAACAAGTAAAGAGACTTGACAGTAACGAGATTGAACTAGGTATTGGATACCGATGATCGAATCTCGGGCAAGTAACATACCGATGACAAAGGGAATAACATATGTTGTTATGTGGTTTGACCGATAAAGATCTTCGCAGAATATGTAGGAGCCAATATGAGCATCCAGGTTCCGCTATTGGTTATTGACCGAGAATAGCTCTAGGTCATGTCTACATTGTTCTCGAACCCGTAGGGTCCGCACGCTTAAGGTTTTGATGACAGTTATATTATGAGTTTATGAGTTTTGATGTACCGAAGGAGTTCGGAGTCCCGGATGAGATCGGGGGCATGACGAGGAGTCTCGAAATGGTCAAGACATAAAGTTTGATATATTGGACGACTATATTCGAAGTTCGGAAAGGTTTCGTGTGATTCGGGTATTTTTCGGAGTACCGGAGAGTTACGGGAATTCGCCGGGGAGTATATGGGCCTTATTGGACCATACGGGAATAGAGGAGAGAGGCCAAAAGGAAGGAGGCCTGCGCCCCCCCTCTGGTCCGAATTGGACAAGGGGGGCAGCCCCCTTTTCCTTCTCCCTCTCCTCCTCTTTTCTTCTCCAACAAGGAAACCAGGAGTCCTACTCCCGGTGGGAGTAGGACTCCCCCCTTGGCGCGCCTCCTCCATAGGCCGGCCGCCTCCCCCCTTGCTCCTATATATACGGGGGCAGGGGGCACCCCAAAGACAGAACAACAATTGATCCCTTGGATCTCTTAGCCGTGTGCGGTGCCCCCCTCCACCATAATCCACCTCGATAATATCGTAGCGGTGCTTAGGCGAAGCCCTGCATCAGTAGTACATCAAGATCGTCACCATGCCGTCGTGCTGACGGAACTCTCACTCGACACTCGGCTGGATCGGAGTTCGAGGGACGTCATCGAGCTGAACGTGTGCTAGAACTCGGAGGTGTCGTAGTTTCGGTGCTTGATCGGTCGGGCCGTGAAGACGTACGACTACATCAACCGCGTTGTTCTAACGCTTCCGCTTTCGGTCTATAAGGGTATGTAGATTACACTCTCCCCTCTCGTTGCTATGCATCACCATGATCTTGCGTGTGCGTAGGAAATATTTTGAAATTACTACATTCCCCAACAGAGGGGAGCCCAACGGAGAAGTTGTTCTGGTCCCAGTATGCTGGGGCCGAACATGCAACGCCTCTGAGTGACCAACTAAAGCAGTTGGTCAAAGTCCACAAGGTGGCCGAAGTGGCTATGAAGGATCTCATAGTCCGGATATGGCCTGGTGAGCTTCTGCCCACCAACTATTTCGTCCTGATCAAGCGGATGGTGGATTCCTGTCCGTGATTGGAAGTCATCAAGCGATACGTTTGCATTGAGGGTGCCCACTGGGCCCTTGCCCAGGCAAAGGTGCATTGGGGCAAGCTGGATGCGGAGAAGGTGGTGAAGGACGGGCCGCCAGAGGGCAAGCCGCATCGAGTCCCTAAGAAGTATTATGATGGCGTGATGAAGGGTGCTTGCCTTGTGGCCGATGAATGTATCAAAGACATAATTTTTGAATGAATTCACCTCTGTCATGTTTGTAATTTAAAGACGAAGTTACTTGTGCTATGTAGCACTTTTGTTATTTAAAATATCACCTTCTGTGCGGCTGTTTATCAAATTATGAAACTAGGCCAGTCGTCGGCTTCCGCCCCCGTGTAACTAGTACTGGGGTGTTCGTGGAAAACCCGGACACTCTTTATCCAAATGTTTGGTCCCTTAAGGAGGTGTCCAGCGCAGCGAACAAGGCAATCGGAATATGCGGCTTTATAACCTTCACTTAGCCATAGAAGTCTACCATTTTAAATTTCGGCGAAGCCCCTAGAATTCGGAAGACCGAATTGGGGCGCTATACACGCCTATATCGGACAAAGCCGAATTAACGCCTAAAGCGGAAAAATCTTTAAGGATTTTAAGACCTCTCGAACAGCGACCAGTCTCTCGCCACATCATGTCGGACAGTTTTGTGCTTTCTCTACTGAGGTGCTCGTCCGGAAAAACCAGGGCACAATCACAGTAGTTCTCCCTGTTCTACCTTAGCCGAATTAACGGAACGTAAGGCACCAAAACAAGGGAGCCGGGCTATCCCAACCGTAACCCAAGACATGATTCAGAGCTGATGCATATAATGCTATAAGTTCGGGGTGCCGCACTGTTGAAAGTGTTCGGACTTGACTTGCCGTATTATGGGGTACCATAAGAAGCCCCTGGCAAACTAAGCGTACCAAAGTGTATGGATGCAAAATTAAATAGACATTTATAAAAAATGCTCAAATAAAAATAAGTAAGCTGACGCTATATGTGGTCTCCCATTGATAAATAATACGTTTAAGCGTATGTTTACAATGTATGCATTAAGCGGAGACAAATAGGATTATTTGACATATCCTATCCAGGGGCAGGCTATGTACAGATAGATAAAGTAGGAACAACAATCATAAATAGATTCCACCTGGGTGTTTCCTGCTGTGCCCAAAGCCTGTTGCCTCCTGGGTTTCCTCTCCTATGTAAGTCCGACAATCCGGCTATTCTGGAGAAGCTGCACTAAGGCAATGTCCTTAAGGGTGAATGGAAAGGTTATGAAGTGATACCGTACTGTTGACTGAGCCCCTGATACGCCTCCGCCTGTGCCCATGGTATTTTGAGTGCGTAATTATGTACGCGTGGCATGAATGCTGCTTTGATGGGATTTGAGCGGAGGCCGAACTGCTAGTCCTGCTCTTGTCGTGCCTGCTGATCTTGCTGCAGGGTGTTCCGCCCTCGCTTGACGGAGCTTGAAGTTGTCGTCGTCGGATTGGTGGTTTGCCGGAGGAGGCCGCATTGTACTTCTGCCGCAAGGGCCGCAATATGTTCTTCTGTACGGAGAGAGCGGTCCATGTTTCCGTTGACTGTTATGACCCCGCACGGGCCTGGTATCTTGAGCTTGAGGTATGCATAGTGTGGTACCGCATTGAATCTAGCAAATGCGGGTCGTCCGAGCAGTGCGTGGTAACCATTGCGGAAAAGGACGATATCAAAGATTAGCTCTTTGCTTCAGAAGTTATCCGGAGATCCGAAGACCACTTCCAATGTTATAGAGCCCATGCAACGGGCCTCTACTCCAAGAATTACACCTTTAAAGGTGGTTTTGGTGGGCTTAATCCTTGAAGGATCGATGCCCATCTTCCGCACTGTATCCTAGTAAAGCAGGTTCAGGCTACTGCCGCCGTCCATGAGGACTCTCGTGAGGTGGAATCCGTCGATGATTGGGTCTAAGACCAATGCGGCTGAGCCGCCATGACGGATGCTAGTAGGATGATCCCTACGATCAAAGGTGATCGGACAAGCTGACCATGGGTTGAATTTGGGGACGACTGGCTCCATCGCGTATACGTGCCGTAGTGCTCGCTTCCGTTCCCTCTTGGGGATGTGGGTGGCATAGATCATGTTGACCGTTTTCACCTGGGGAGGAAATTTCTTCTGTCCCCCCATGTTCGGACGCCGGGGTTCATCGTCATCATTGCTGTGCAGCCCCTTGTCCTTGTTTTCAGCGTTTATTTTGCCAGCCTGTTTAAATACCCAGCAGTCTCTGTTGGTGTGGTTGGCTGGCTTGTCCGGGGTGCCATGAATTTGGCACGAGCACTCTAGTATACGGTCCAGACTGGACGGTCCTTGATTGTTACACTTGAATGGCTTCTTCCACTGACCGGATTTGGATCCGCTGAATCCGGCATTGACCGCCGTATCCTCGGTGTTGTCGCTGTTGTTCCGTCGCTTGTGTCTGTTGTGCCGTGGCTTGCCATTATTGTCCCGGACATCTGAAGTTCCAGAATATGGCGTAGTGCTACTGCGAGCCAACCAGCTGTCCTCGCCCGCACAAAAGCGGGTCATTAGTGTCGTAAGAGCTGCCATGGACTTGGGTTTCTCCTGGCCGAGGCGTCTGGTGAGCCATTCGTCTCGGATATTATGCTTGAAAGCCGCCAGGGCTTCAACGTCCGGACAGTCGACTATTTGGTTCTTTTTAGTTAGGAACCGAGTCCAGAATTTCCTGGCTGATTCTTCGGGCTGTTGAGTAATGTGGCTCAAGTCATCGGCATCCAGAGGTCGGACATATGTGCCCTGGAAGTTGTCAAGAAATGCGTCTTCCAGATTTTCCCAACTGCCAATGGAATTTGCGGGCAGGCTGTTTAGCCAGTGTCGGGCAGGTCCTTTGAGCTTAAGGGGAAGATACTTGATGGCATGTTGATCATCTCCACGGGCCATGTGGATGTGGAGAAGGAAATCCTCGATCCATACCGCGGGGTCTGTGGTGCCATCGTATGATTCGATGTTTACGGGTTTAAACCCTTCTGGGAATTCATGATCCATCACTTCATCAGTGAAGCAGAGGGGGTGTGCGGCGCCTCTATGTCGGGCTATGTCATGGCACAGTCAGGCTGCGTCTGACTGGTTGTATTCGGCCCGGCCGGATTTACTATTAGTGTATCCGGTATGACGGTCATCGTCATGTGCTTCGTCGCACCCCCGTGATCCGTAGATCGATCTTGGTTGTCCTGCGGCGTTATCCAGTTTATCGCGTAGGTCCTGAGTATTGCCCCGGGCCATAGTAAACCGGCGCGGTGGTGCAGGCTGGTATTTCGGCTGATATGTCGTTTTGTCTCGACCTCGAGGCGGTCGATCAGCCGTGGGGCGCTCGAGTCCATATTCCTCGGTTGCCAGGACTTCTGTCCATCTGTCTGTGAGCAGATCTTGATCAGCTTGGAGCTGCTGCTGCTTCTTCTTCAGGCTTCTCGAAGTGGCAATAAGCCGGCGCTTGAAGCGCTCCTGCTCTATGGGGTCTTCGGGTACGCCGAACTCGTCGTCGCCGAGGCTGATCTCGTCTTCGGAGAGGGGCATGCAGTTGTCCTCCTCCGGATACCCGTCCGTCGCCTGTTCATCTGGGCTGTCATGCCCGTCTTCCTGTTCGGCCTGCTCGAAGGCGGGCTGTTCGGGGTTGTATTCATCGTCGGCACCATCCGGATTATGATCATCTCCGGTGCCGGTATTGCCTTGGCGGGGCTTGGAACGGCGCTGGCGACTTTGCTTTCTTCTTGGAGGGGTTATCCTCCGTTGCCTCATCGCCATTGGTTTCTTTCGGAGTGTCCACCACATATATATCATATGAAGAGGTGGTTGTCCACCGCCCTGTGAGTGGTGGCTCCTGTATGTTTCCTGCATCGTCGTCCATGCCGTCGATGTCTCCGAAGTCGAATTCGAGCACGTCGGTTAAATCATCGATTGTGGCGACAAAGTGGGTGGTGGGTTGGCAGCGAATTCCTTCGTCGCCTGCTTCCCACTCAAGCCGGACATAGTTCGGCCCAGAGCCTCCTGAAAAAGAGAGAGACTTCAATGAGTTCAGCATATCGCCAAAGGGCGAGTGCTGAAAGATGTCCGCAGCGGTAAACTCCATTACCGGAGCCCAGCCTGGCTCGGCTGGCTCGAGAGTGAGCGGACCAGGGCCAACAGCCGGATATGAGTCCGGGGGCCCAGGGTTACAGGCCTCCATAGAGGTGAGACCCGTGTTCGGCTCCACCGCCGATAAGTGTGCGGCCTGCGGGGCGGGATCCAGCCCGCCGTCCATAGGCAACACAACCTGCCCTGGATTTAGGTCCGGGGCTGCTTCAGGGATGATGTCCCGGGCACTGTCCTACAACAGGTCTAGGCCGTGCTCGTCGTGGCTGTCCGGCGCTCCTGGCGCAGGCTCGAATCCGTCGAAGATCAAGTCTCCATGGACATCCGCCGTGTAGTTCAAGTTTCTGAACCTGATCTGGTGGCCAGGGGCGAAGCTGTCGATCTGCTCCAACTGGCCAAGCGAATTGGCCCGCAGTGCGAAGCCGCCGAACACAAAGATCTGTCCGGGGAGAAAAGTCTCACCCTAGACCGTGTTGTCGACGATTGAAGACACCATCAAGCCTCGAAGCGACGACGCAGAGGAACTCTCAATGAAAGCACCAATGTCGGTGTCAAAACCGGCGGATCTCGGGTAGGGGGTCCCGATCTGTGCGTCTTAGGCTGATGGTAACAGGAAGCAAGAGACACAATGTTTACCCAGGTTTGGGCCCTCTCGATGGAGGTAAAACCCTACTTCCTGCTTGATTAATATTGAAGATATGTGGAATACAAGAGTAGATCTACCACGAGATCATAGAGGCTAAACCCTAAGAGCTAGCCTATGATGGTATGATTGTAATTGTGATCGGCCTTCTAAGGACCATCCTCTCCGGTTTATATAGACACCGGAGAGCTAGGGTTTACATGGAGGCGGTTTACAAGGAAGGAAACATATTATCTGGATCGTCAAGCTTGTCTTCCATGCAAAGGAGAGTCCCATCCGGACACGAGCCGAAGTCTTGAGTCTTGTATCTTGACGCTTCTATAGTCCGGACGATGAATATAGTCCGGCTGTCCGGATACCCCCTTATCGAGGACTCCCTCAATCGTAGAGAGAACAATATTCCACAAATCTAATCTGCTGACAATTCTTCATAGCACGACATCACACCATGGCCTGGTCATTATTCAAACCGTTTTTCACAACCAGCTACTGAACATATTGCGAGGCGGTTTCCTTGGCACGTCTTGTCGAAGCAGAGATCGTGTCCCCTTATCGTGGGATTCTCATCAATACGGGTATGGGTAACCCAACCGTGCCATCAATCATGTCGCTTTGGAAAATAAGCGATTTTAACACACAAGTGGGGAGGCGCACAGTTTATACTGCCTTTATAAAGAGATAGGCATTCCCCGTTTTTACCCACGCCTTCTTCCTCCTTTACTCATCCATTCTCGCACCCTTGAGCTCCAGCGCCCAAGTTCTCACCTTCTCTATAAAGCCATGCATGACATGTCCGGAGTGGGAGGCAAGTGGATGGCCTCCTCCGTTATGGAGGAGGACATTATGAAGCTTCGGGAGGCCGGATACCTAGCCGCAAACATCGTGCACAGGCTTCTGGTGGAGGGGCAGATCATCCCCACTCCGAAATCTCGGGAAAGAGTAGTATTCCTCTCTCATTTCGTCCGCGAACTAAGATTTCCGCTTCACCCATTTGTCCGTGGGCTCATGTTTTACTATGGGCTAGATTTTCATGATCTAGCCCCAAATTTCGTCCTCAACATCTCGGTGTTTATTGTTGTGTGCGAGGCCTTTCTCCGCATCAAGCCCCACTTTGGCCTGTGGCTAAAGATCTTCAATGTAAATCCGAAGATAGTGAGCGGCCAGCAAGCGGAGTGCGGAGGCGCCATGGTGGGCAAGATGCCCAACGTCACCTGGCTTGAAGGCTCTTTCGTGGAGATCGTGAAGGGATGGCAATCGAGGTGGTTCTACATCACCAGCCGCGCGATGCCAACTGGGCGGCGGCCCCTGAATTTCAATCCGGCATCCCCATGCGGCTCACCTCCTGGGAAAAGAAGGGCTTGGCCTGGGGTGCACCTGCGGAGCTGACTGGACTCCAGAACTGCATCAAAAATATGAGAGACAAGAAGATCAAGCTTGTCAACATGGTCCAGGTCATGCTCTTCCGCCGGATCCTCCCATGTCAAAGATGGGCGTTCAATATGTGGGAGTTCGATCTGGCCGAACACCAGACGCCGCAAGAGCTCTTCAATACGACGCATAAAGACGTCTGGAAGGTGCTGTTCAAAACTGCCGAAGTACCTCCTCCCACTTCCGAGGACCGCGGACTCAGCATAAAACGCCCCGCCAATCCGGTAAGCTCTCTAATATCACAAGACGTGCATTTCCCAGTACACCTGTGGGAGGATTTTAAGCCACCATGCTGACCAAACAGGACTATGTGGCGATGGCCGAGCGGATCGATTGTCCGGCTCTGCTACCTGAAGATCCAGCAACCGCGCTCCTGACGGAGATGCTGGTTCCCGCGCCTTACAAGGTACCGGAGAAGAAGGCCAAAAAGAAGGCTACAGGGACCAGGAAAGGTCTCCAACGCAAGGCTACATCGGACGAATCGTCCGAAGACGCCGAGGCGCACTCCTCCAACCAAGACGAGGAGGAGGAAGAGGAAATTCCTCCCCCGACCAAGGAGGGGAAGAAAAGGAAGGCCGCCCCATCTGGGGAGGCCGAAGGGTCTAAGAAGGGAAGGACCCTCCCTCTGGACCAATCCACAACAGCCGCCTACAGCGACGAGGAGTGGTTGCCCAGGGGCAAGCCCCGAGCGAAGTCGTAAGTATCCGGCCACTGAAACTTCCGGTATGTTTTGCTTTATTGCTTGTTATAACACCGAACACACATATGCAGTCCGGCCAAGTCCCACCTCGAGGTATCCTCTTCGGATGGGTCCTTGAGTGCATCGGATATGAATAGCTATTCACTCCCGACGGCCACCTCCCCACGGCCCGCGGATGACACCGAGGTGTGGTCCCAGGAATACTAAAACAGGGGGCAACGGTTCTGGAGACGCCCCAAGGAAAAATCCCAGACGTCGGGCACATGGGGGGTAAGATCCCCATGGATTATGCTGACGGGAGCCGCAACAAGTCTGGCTCCCAGTTGGATACTGTGCCGGAACCTCCAATGGTTCCGGATTCAAGTAGGCAGCCCCTCGCTAAGGAGGGCGAGCCATCAGTGCCGATGACCTCTGTCCAGCCGGAGGCATCAGATAATTTGCTGGAAGTGCTTCACGGTGCTTCCATCGACGAAGAGCACCGTACTCTTATGAGTACGGTGATTGAGAAGGTTCGGTCCGCCAAAATAGGATTGACCGAAGCCTACGCCAGCCTCCTAACAGGCTTTGAGGTAAGTAACAAATGTGTAAGAAAATATCACCTGTTTGGAGGGTCAATTTTTATCCGCAGGAGTCTGACAGTAAATGTCTATGCGAATAAGCAGGCGTTGCTGCTAGTCGCTGCCGCCCGTACTGCGGAGGTCGCCGGACTGAAGCAGGACCTGGGGCAGGTCGAAGAAGAGCTCAACCTCGCGAAGAGGCAGCTCGAAGAGAACAAAGGTAAGTGATACCCCGTCCGTGTGTTATAGAAAGGAAAAAAATTGGGGATGCTAACAGAAGCATCATGAATTTTAATAGGGGCCACGATCGAAGTGGCGGCCCTGAAGAAAGCGCTGTCTGAGGCCGAAGACAAGGCGGCCAAGGAGCGCACCAAGCGTGAGAAACAGGATGCTCGGGTGAGCGAGGTACATCAAGAGCTCCAGGACTTCGGTAAAAAATCCGAGTCCTTGGAGCATGACTTCAAGACGCAAGAGTCCGATCTTGCGAAGGCCCTCCAGAGCGCGAGAGACGCCAAGGCCAAAGCCCAAAAGGCCCTCCAGGAAATTCAGGCGGCCAAGAAGATAGCGGCAGGTAAGGCATTCATTATGCAAAGCAAGCATGTGGAGGAGACATTTATTTTACTTACCCAAATTCGGAGCTCTCCAGGGGCATTCGCAGATCTGCCACGCAACATATCAGATGACGTGGAGTTCTACCATGCCGAAGAGGGGAGCTCGACGGAGAAGTTGTTCTGGTCCCAGTAATCCGGGGCCGAACATCCGATGCCCTTGAGTGACCAGCTGAAGCAATTGGTCGAGCTCCACAAGGCTGCTGAACTGGCCATGAAGGACTTTATAGTGCGGCTGTGGCCTGGCGAGCCCCTGCCCGACAGCTACTTCGGCCTTATAAAGCGGATGGTAAATGCCTGTCTGTGGCTTGAAGTTATTAAGCGATCCGTCTATATTGAGGGTGCATGCCGAGCCATTGCCCGCGCGAAAATGCATTGGGCCAAAATGGATGCAGAGAAGCTAATGACGGAGGGACTGCCGGAGGGCAAGGTGCATCGCCACCCCAAGAAGTATTATGACGGTGTTATGAAAGGCGCCCGCCTTGTGGCTGATGAATGTGCCAAGGATGTAATTTTTGAGTGAAGGTACTCATGTCGTCCTGTAATATGAAAACGAGTTCGTGTGCATTATATAACGCTTTTTTAAATTTAAAATATTACCTTCTATGCGGTCGTTTATAAAATTCTGAAAGTTGTCCAGTCGTCGGCTTCCGCCCCCATGTAACTAGTACTAGGGTGTTCGTGGAAAACCCAAACACTCTTTATCCAAATTTTTGGTCCTTTAAGGAGGTGTTTAGCGCGGCGAACAAGGCAATCGGACTATGCGGCTTTATCACTCCCACTTAGCCATAGAAGTCTAAAATTTTAAATTTCGGTGAAGCCCCCTAGTATTCGGAAGGCCGAACTTGGGGCGCTATACACACCTAAATCGGACAAGGCTGATTCCTCGCCTGAAGCGGAAAAAATCTTTATGGATTTAAGACCTCTCGAACAGCGACCAGCTCTCGCCGCATCATGACAGTCAGTTTTCGGCTTTCTCTACTGAGATGCTCGTCCGAAAGAACCAGGACACAATCGCAGTAGTTCTCCCTGTGCTACCTTAGCCGATATAGTGGAACGTAAGGCACCAAAACAAGGGAGCCGGGCAAACCCAACTATTGACGCAAAACATGATTCGGAGCTGATGCATATAATGCTATAAGTTCAGGGTGTCGCACTGTTGAAAGTGTTCGGACTTTTCTTGCCATGTTATGGGGCACAATGAAGCCCCTGGCAAACTGAACGTACCAAAGTGTACGGGTGCAATTTGTATTAAATAAGCAGTCAAGGGAAAATATTAAGAAAATAGTAATAAGTTGATGCTGTATATTTTTCCCTTGTTATTTAAATAATACGTCAAAGTGTATGTATACAAGTAATGCAATAAGCAAGAATAGGACTATTTGACATGTCCTAACCAAGGGCAGGCTGTGTGTGGGTATGGAAAACAGGTATAACGATCGTTAACAGAGACCACCTGGGTATTCCATTGTACGCAAAGCCTCTTGCCTCCTTGGTTTTTCCTTCTTGTGATGAGTCTGATGATCAGGTTCTCTGAGGGGGCTTCCCGAAAGTAGGGTCCTGAAAAAGAAAGAAGATGATAAAGGTATGCGGGTCTTGTGACGGTTGAGCCGCACTGTGGACCGCATCGCCATCGTGCCTCCGCCTATGCCCATGGTATTTTTAGTGCGCAATTGTGTACGCGTGGCACAAATTTTGCTGCTTGACTAGGACTAGGATGGAGGCCGAATTGCTAGTCGAGCTCTTGGCGTGCCGGACGGTCCTGTTGCAGAGTATTCTGAACTTGCTTGACGGTGTCCGGGGTTTTCATCGCCGAGTTGGCGGTCTGTCGAAGAAGGCTGCTTTGTACTTCTTCTGCGAGGGCCGCAGTGTGCTCCTCCGTATGGAGAGAGCGGTCTATGTTTCCATTGACTGTTATAACCCCGCGAGATCCTAGCATCTTGAGCTTGAGGTATGCATAGTGTGGTACCGCATTAAATCGAGCAAATGCGGTTCGTCCAAGTAGTGCATGATAGCCACTACGGAAGGGGACGATATCGAAGATTAACTCCTTGCTTTGGAAGTTGTCCGGAGATCCAAAGACCACTTCCAGTGTTACCGAGCCTATACAACAGGCCTCTACACCTGGGATTACACCTTTAAAGGTGGTTTTGGTGGGTTTTATCCTTGAGGGATTGATGCCCATTTTGCACACTGTGTCCTGATAAAGCAGGTTCAGGCTGCTGCCATCGTCCATGAGGACTCGCGTGAGGTGGAATTCATCAATGATTGGGTCGAGGACCAATGAGGCTGAACCGCCATGACGGATACTGGTAGGATGGTCCCTGCGATCAAAGGTGATCGGGCATGATGACCATGGGTTGAACTTTGGGGCGACTGGCTCCATCGCATAGACGTCCCTTAGTGCATGCTTCTGTTTCCCGCTTGGGAATGTGGGTGGCATAGATCATGTTTACCGTTTTCACTTGGGGAGGACATTTCTTCTGTCCCCCTGTGTTCGGTCGCCGAGGCTCCCCATCATCCTTGCTATGCAGCCCCTTGTCTTTGTTCTCAGCATTCAACTTGCCGGCCTGTTTAAACACCCACCATTCTCTGTTAGTATGGTTGGCTGGTTTATCAGGGGTGTCATGAATTTGATAGGAGCGGTCGAGTATGCGGTCCAGACTGGACGATCCCGGATTGTTTCTTTTAAATGGCTTTTTCCGCTGACTGGTCTTGGAGCCACTGAATCCGGCATTGACTGCCGTGTCTTTGGTGTAGTCGCCATTATTTCGACGCTTATGTCTGTTGCGTCGTGGCTTGCCATTGCTATCTCGGGCATCCAAAGTGCCGAGATTTCTTGGTGTGATGTTACTACGAGCTAGCCGGCTGTCCTCGCCCACACGAAAGCGGGTCATGAGTGTCGTGAGGGCTGCCATGGACTTCGGTTTCTCTTGGCCGTGGTGTCGGGCGAGCCACTTGTCCCGGATATTATGCTTAAAGGCCGCTAGGGCTTCTACATCCGGACAGTCGACAATTTGTTTTTTTAGTTAGGAACCGAGTCCAGAATTTCCTGGCTGAGTCTCCGGGCTATTGGGTTATGTGACTTAAGTCATCAGCGTCCGGTGGTCGCACGTAAGTGCCTTGGAAATTGTCGAGGAATGCGTCCTCCAAGTTTTCCCAATTGCCAATGGAGTTCGCCGGTAGGCTATTCGGTCGATGTCGAGCCGGTCCTTTGAGCTTAAGGGGAAGATACTTGATGGCATGTAGATCATCACCGCGGGCCATGTCAATGTGGAGAAGGAAATCTTCAATCCATACCGCGGGATCTGTTGTGCCATCGTATGAGTCGATGCTTACGGGTTTAAACCCTTCTGGGAATTCGTGATCCATTACTTCATCAGTGAAGCAGAGGGGGTGTGCGGAGCCTCTATGCCAGGCTATGTCACGACGCAGTTCGAATGAGTCTGGTCTGTTGAGTTCGGCCCGGCCGGACTTGTTGCTAGTGTATCCGGCATGACGGTCATCATCACGTGTTGTGGCACGCCCCCGCGATCCGTAGATCGATCTTGATTGTCCTGCTTTGTTTTCCAATATGTCTCGCACGTCCTGCGTATTGCCCCGAGCCGTAGTGTATTAGTGTCGGGGTGCGGGCTGGTGTTCGGGCTGATATGCCGCTTTGTCTCGGCCACGAGGTGGCCGGTCAGCCTCGTCCCGCGCTGGTAGTGTATGCTCTAGTGCCTCCTCCTCGAGTTGAGGTAGCAACTTGTGCTTTGGGTAACCTTTGGTTGGGCGCTCGAGTCCGTATTCCTCGGCTGCCAGGACCTCAGTCCATCTGTCTGTTAGTAGATCATGATCAGCTTGGAGCTGCTACTTCTTCTTCAGGCTTCTTGCAGTGGCTATAAGCCGGCGCTTGAAGCGCTCCTCCTTGACGGGATCCTCAGGCACGACAAATTCATCATCGCCGAGGCTCACCTCGTCTTCAGAGAGAGTCATATAATTGTCGTCCTCCAAGTCTCCGTCCGTTGCCTGTTCATCTGGGCTAGCTTTCCCGTCCCCCTGCTCGACCCGCTCGAAGTTAGGCTGGTCGGGATTGTATTCGTCTTTGGCATCATCCGGATTGCTATTGTCTCCTGTGCCAGTATTGCTGTGGCGGGGCTTAGAGCAGCGCCGATGATGCCCATGCTTTGATTGCTTCCCTAAGGGGTTATCCTCTGTTGCCTCCTCGCCATTGTTTTCTTTGGGGGTGTCCATCATATATATATCATGTGATGAGGTGGCTGTCCAGCGCCCTGTGGGCGGTGCTTCCTGTTCTTCTCCTGCATCGTCGTCCATACCGTTGATGTCTTCGGAGTCGAAGTCGAGCACGTCGGTTAAGTCATCGACAGTGGCTATTAAGTGGGTGGTGGGTGGGCAACAAATTTCTTCGTCATCAGCTTCCCACTCGAGCCGGACATAGTTCGGCCAAGAGTCTCCTGATAAAGAGAGAGACCTCAATGAATTTAGCACGTCACCCAAGGGTGAGTGTTGAAAGATATCTGCGGAGGTAAACTCCATGATCGGTGCCCAATCAGATTCGATGGGCACGGATGCGCGCGGTCCAGAACCTACGACCGGAGACAAGTCCGGGGGTCCGATGACACAGATTTCCTTAGAGGTGGAGTCTGTGTTCGGCTCCAACACCAATGAGTGTGCGGCTTCCGTGGCGGGGTCCATCCACCCGTCCTCGGATGGCGCGATCTACTCCAGATTGAAGTCCGGAGCTGCTGTAGGTGCGATATCCTGAATACTGTCCGATGGCAGATCTAAGTCATGCTCGTTGTGATCGTTAGGCGCTCCTGATGCGGGCTCGAACCCGTCGAAGATCAAGTCTCCGCGGATGTTGGCTGTGTAGTTTAAGTTTCCGAACCTGACCTGATGGCCAGGGGCGTAGCTATCGATCTGCTCCAGATGGCCATGCAATTGGCCCGCAGTGCGAAGCCACCGAATACGAAGATCTGTCCTAGGAGAAAAGTCTGACCCTGGATCGCATCGTTGCTAATGATTGAAGGAGCCATCCATCCTTGTAGCGATGACACAGAGGAACTCTCAATGAAAGCAACAATGTCGGTATCAAAACCGATGGATCTCGGGTAGGGGGTCCTGAACTGTGCGTCTAAGGCTAATGGTAACAGGAGGCTGGGGACACGATGTTTACCCAGGTTCGAGCCCTCTCGATGGAGGTAATACCCTACTTCCTGCTTGATTGATCTTGATGATATGAGTATTACAATAGCTGATCTACCACGAGATCGTAGAGGCTAAACCCTAGAAGCTAGCCTATGATTATGATTGTTCTTGTCCTACGGACTAAACCCTCCGGTTTATATAGACACCGGAGGGGGCTAGGGTTACACAGAGTCGGTTATAGAGGAGGAGATCTACACATCTGAATCTCCAAGCTTGCCTTCCATGCAGAGGAGAGTCCCATCCGGACATGGGACGAAGTCTTCAATCTTGTATCTTCATAGTCCAACAGTCCGTCCAAATGATATAGTCCGGCTGTCCGAGGACCCCCTAATCCAGGACTCCCTCACCGGCAGCCCCACCCCGCCTCGCCGGAGCCGCCGCCTCGTCGCCGGAGCCGCCGTTCCGATCCGATCCGGAGCTGCCGGTTTTTTTCGGTTTAGGTAAAAACCAACTGGTTTTTATTTAAACCCTAGTTCCATTTTTTTAGAATAGATTGATTTTTCTTTCGGTTTAGTTAGTTAGCGAATGCCCGTTTGTGCGTTCATTTTAACGAACGGTTTTCACCATTTAGCCGCAGACAGCGAACGTTCGTTTGTTAGCCTGTTCGTTAGTTTTCTTTTTCCAGGGTTTTTCCGCGATTATTTTCAATCGCGATTCTAGCCCGGATCTTAGTTTTAGATTTTCTCTTCGCTCGTTTATCAGAATTAGGCGATTCAAGCGCCTAGTTCTTCGTTTCGAAGCCCTCTTTCTGTTTAACCAACTTGAACAAGATTTTGGTACTGTAAAATTTGACCTAAGTCCAAATTAGTAATCAGATCTTGTTTCTTTCACAGTTTGAGTTTCGTTGCTTCGTTTGTTTTGATTCTTTTTGCAAACCGGAGTTCTTATGTTGAACTTTCTGGTTAGTTTATCTTATTTGAGTTTTACCCATGCTTTATATTGATTGCTTATTGTAAGCTTGTTTGTTTGCGATAGAGTACTCATAGTGCGAAGTGTGCTACTATTAGTCTCTAGGTTTCACGGATCATCAGCAAGGCAAGTAACACTTTGATCATACCTCTTTACTACCCAGTTTTATTGCATTAGATAATTCCATCAACATTGCATGATTAGGATCTGATTAATATGTGGGTTTTGGGAAGTAGATGAGGTAGTACATATTGTCCTGTTTATTATCAAACCTTTGGGAGTTACTTCTACGTACTGCTTATATTGCCATGCTATGCTAGTAGACGTGGATTGGGTGAGTGTATCCATGACAGATGTGAGTTTATTAATTAATGGTTAACTTAAGGTGGCAACTTTAATGCACATCTGGGTGGATTGAGGCACCTGGGGAACCCAGTGTTGCCTGTATTTTTGGAAATCCCGGGGTTCTGTGTGATTTTCCTATGGACCGCCACCCAGGCTCAAAGGTATCATAAGATTATTCATGCTAGAAAGTTCCGTGTGCAGCCACAAGCTATTATGGGCTCTAGCATGGTTGATTAAGTTGCAAGACATCTTTCAGTGGTGGGATAGCAGATGTAGGGGAAAGTAGGTGTAACTGTGCATCCAGAGTAAAGAGTAATTGTTTCTGAAAGACCATGTCTCGGTCGTCCGTTTCTCAAACACCCTATAGTGCGAGAAATCCAATGGAGGAGATTGAGTCTTGTGGGGAAAAGTGTGCAAACCTCTGCAGAGTGTACAAACTAATCATGGTTAGCCGTGTCCCCGGTTATGGACATCTTGAGTATTTGGTTCTTGGATTATCATATTGATCTCATCATGTTACTTAAATAAATTGATTGGGTTTAATGACGATTCTTAATTGGGATTGAGTTCGAGGAACCTTCTCAATGTTTAACAACCACCATGATAGTTAAATAATATTATTCCTTTGTTGTAGGGAAAAATTGGCTTTATGCAAAACTGTAACCATAGAGATTTCCACCAACCATATTGCATGTAGTAATAGCAATTATCTGTTCATTATTCTCTATGTGTTATATTGCCAGCATATTCCATGTGCTGACCCGTTTCCGGGCTGCAACGTTCATGTTGCAGACTTTTCAGACGACAAGTAAGGTGCCTTAGGTCGTGATCTTTCACTTAGCTATGCTGTTGGAGTTGATGGACTCACTTTATCTTCCAAGCCTTCCGCTGTTATCATTCTTAGATGGCCTTAAGCCATATTATTGTAATAAGTTCTCTTTTGAGACATTCGTTGTAATAAGTGTGTGAGTGCTACTCTGTTATAAATCCTTCAAGTACTGTGCGTGTCAGCATTACTGATCCAGGAATGACACTGATGCACAGAGATCAAACTGTTTGAGGTCTGGTCGCTACAAGATGGTATCAGAGCACACGCTGACTGTAGGACACGACCACTAAGCCAAGACCATAGTACACTCTTCTCTACTCATTTCTGACTCCTCTCCCTTTTCTACTCTATAGGATGGCGGATGCAAGGAACAAATTCACGCAACCAGATAAGATACACCTTTCGGACGCCACTTGAAGGAAGTCACTAAGTACCTGAACATAGGAATACCAAGCTTCACCTGGACCTACATCGCCACCCTACCAGAAGAGGAGCGCTGGATGATTCAAGTTCAAATTCCAGGAAGGACGTTCATGCCAGTCTTCGAGCCCATAGAGTTTTCCTTTGATGCACCAACCTAGAGTCTAAGAAGGAGCATGGCAGCCCACATCGCCATGGGACGCATTGGAGAAGTTTACCACAAGGATCTCAAGGATACTATCTACCAGATTTGTGGGCGCCGGGATGAGCAATGGGAAATCATCAGCACCAGGAAGGATAGATCCATTGCAGCTTTTATCCAGGAGTTAAACCAGCACATTCGTTGCCAGGAGAACCAGATGTGCGCAGGCATGATAGATCTGAAGAAGGAAATGACCAGGATCACGGAGCTGGAAGAAGAACTCAAGTCTACACGCGATGGATACGAGGAAGAGATGATGATACTCGTGGAGAAGAATGACGATTTGACAAGGAAACTAGGAGTGTTCATGGCGACCCCGCGCGAGGAGGAGAAGACGATGATTCCACCTGTCCAGAGAACTACATCATCATGAACGACACCGACTCGGACCCCGACAATAGCAATGATGACTATGTTGATGAAGCTGGAGCAGATATCATGGAGTCTTCCACCGATCAATTTTTCTAGTCGACCACCATATCGGTAGTAGTATTTCCCCATGTATATAGTATAGCCCGAGCACTTTTGTAACGGTAGCTAGACCGGTAGTATGCCCTTGTTTGATTTGATTGAAGTGAAATTAATTGTGTTGTCTCATGAGCATATGGGTGGTGTTTTCCCTCTAGACATGTTTCTATTCTATTTTCTCATCTTTTCTAAACCTATCAGATGCCTCCGAGATGCGACAATGGATTTGCTTTCCCACCGGAGCTCACTCAGTTGATCCAGCAGCAGAATGCATTGATGCAGCTACTAGACCAGAATCAGAATCAGGGGAACAACAACAACAACAACCCACCACCACCACCACCTGTTGATCACTTAGCCCAGTTTCTAAGGCTGAATCCGCCGGTGTATTCTAGTAGCACCGAGCCAATTGTTGCAGATGATTGGCTCCGCAAGATTGGAAGGGAGTTGACCACTGCAGGATGCATAGATGCGGAGAGAGTGCGTTTTAGTGCACACTAGCTTGATGGACCCGCAACATCATGGTGGGAGAATTTCACAACCACTTACCCCATCAACACTGTCACATGGGATCAGTTCCAGCAGGCGTTTCGCACTGCCCATGTTTCAGCAGGAGCTATGGCCATGAAGAAGCGCGAGTTTCGCCACTTGCGCCAAGGAGGACGTACAGTAGGCCAGTATGTGGATGATTTTAGTAAGCTAGCACGTTATGCCCCAGATGACGTTTCTACCGACACCGCTAAGCAGGAGAAGTTTCTAGAAGGACTGAATGATGAGCTGAGCATGCAGTTGATGGTGGCAAACTTCAACAACTACCAGGAGTTGGTAGATAAAGCGCTCATGATTGAAGGGAAGCAGCAGCAGATAGACAACTGCAAGAGGAAGTATGGACAACGGAAGTACAATTCGGGAGCTCATCAAAAATCCCGTTTTACCCCGAACTCGGGAGGACACCTTCAGCATAACCATGGAGGGATTCCGCACAACCATAGTGGCTCCAAGAATGGGAATGGGAATGGAGGAAGCAACGGTCAGAACCGTTCCAACCCAACAACGCTAGCAAAGAGGGATCTAAGCTACATTACCCGTTTCAAGTGCCAGAAGACTGGACATTATGCCACTGAATGTCCTGAAGCAAAGAACGGAAATGACAATGGAAGTTCTAGGAAGAAGCCCAACCCTTTCAACAAGGGACAAGTGAACCACGTTAGCGTGGAGGAGGTTGAAGCACATCCAGATGCAGTAATAGGTAAGTTTTTGGTTAAGACATTTACTGCAATTGTTCTTTTTGATACTGGTGCATCGCATTCATACATATCAAGGGGATTTGTGGATAAGTATAAATTGCCTACTAAGGTTCTTAGAACACCCATGTTAGTAAGTTCACCGGGAGCAGAGTATATGGCAAGTCAAGGATGTTTTCAGATGCCATTAACCATAGGTAGGCATGTATTCCCCTCGGATTTGATAATTTTGGAGTCGCAAGGATTGGATGTGATTCTGGGTATGGATTGGCTATCGATGTATGGAGGAAACATTGATTGCACCAGTAAGACGATTTTGCTCACCACCCCAGAAGGAAGAAGGATAAGGTACGTATCCCAGCATGTGCCGAAGAGGACTCAAGTAAATTCTTATCAGGAGTTGTACAGGAGGAAGTACTAGTGGTGAAGGATTTCCCTGACGTATTTCCAGAGGAATTGCCAGGCATGCCACCGGATAGAGACATTGAGTTTTTGATTGAACTGTTGCTAGGCACAGGGCCAATATCTAAGAGACCGTATAGGATGCCCGCAAAGGATTTGGAGGAGATTAAGAAGCAGATTAAGGAGTTACTAGATAAAGGCTATATTTTCCCAAGTTCGTCACCGTGGGGATCGCCAGTGCTTCTAGTGGAGAAGAAGGATGGATCGTTAAGGATGGTTGTTGATTATCGTGGATTGAATGAAGTGACGATCAAGAACAAGTACCCACTATCGATGATAAACGATCTGTTTGACCAATTGCAAGGAGCTAAGGTATTTTCCAAGATCGATTTGCGATCGGGATACCACCAGCTGAAGATTCGAGAGCAGGATATACCTAAGACAGCTTTTACCACAAGGTACGGGCTATATGAGTATACCGTTATGTCATTTGGTCTGACTAACGCGCCTGCCCATTTCATGAACATGATGAACAAGGTGTTTATGGAGTTTTTGGATAAGTTCATTGTGGTGTTCATTGATGACATATTAGTCTACTCGAAGAATGAAGAACAACATAAGGAACATTTGCGTTTGGTACTTGGGAAGCTCAGAGAACATCAGCTATATGCCAAGTTCAGCAAGTGTGAATTTTGGTTGAAAGAAGTTGGATTCCTCGGACATGTGATATACGGAGAAGGAATAGCAGTAGACCCCATCAAGGTTATCACCGTGACAAATTGGGAAGCACCCACGGCAGTTGGAGAGATCCGGAGTTTTCTGGGACTCGCAGGATACTACAGGAGGTTCATTGAGAATTTCTCCAAGATTGCGAAGCCCATGACAGAACTGTTGAAGAAGGATACCAAGTTCAATTGGATCGAGGAATGTGAGGCCAGTTTTCATGAGTTGAAGAAACGCTTGGTTACAGCTCCAGTGTTGATTCTTCCAGATCAATGCAAGGATTACCAGGTGTATTACGACGCTTCTCGTCGAGGACTTGGAGCAGTGCTTATGCAGGATGGAAGAATTGTCTCATATGCCTCAAGACAGCTTAAAACACATGAGCTAAATTATGCTACACATGATTTGGAGTTAGCAGCCGTAGTGCATGCATTGAAGACGTGGAGACATTTTCTCATTGGAAATCACTACGAGGTGTACACGGATCACAAGAGCTTGAAGTATATCTTCACGCAGAAGGAGCTGAATCTTAGGCAAAGGAGATGGTTGGAGCTCATCAAAGATTATGATATGAAGCTGCATTATCACCCCAGAAAGGCTAATGTTGTAGCCGATGCGTTGAGTCGCAAGAGCCATGTTAATACCCTCTTGACCAGAGAGTTACCCAAGGAGTTAGCAGAGGACCTTCGTGAGCTATGTTTGGAAATAGTTCTGAGAGGCTATGTAGCAGCGTTGGAAGTTCAGTCTACTTTGATGACTAACATCAGAGAAGCTCAGAAGACAGACAAGGAGATTGCCGAGATTAAGGAAAGAATGAGCAAAGGAAAAGCTAAGGGATTTCGTGAGGATGAACACGATACCCTATGATTTGAGGACCGCATTTATGTTCCCAATGATCCGGAGATCAGGAAATTGATACTACAGGAGGCCCATGATTCACCATACTCGATTCACCCAGGAAACACCAAGATTTATCTGGATTTGAAGGACAGTTTTTGGTGGACCAGTATGAAGAAAGATATTGCTGAGTGCCGTGGTTCTAAGACTGATAGTAGAAAGGGGGGTCAGGTAGGGAGAGGCAAGATCTCAACTATGGTGAAGGTGTACACATGAGGTTTACGAGTTCAGGCCCTTCTCAGTGGAAGTAACAGTCCTACGTCTCGGTGCCCGGAGGCGGTTGATTGGATTATGTGTGTGATATTACAGGGGGTGCGAACCCTTGTGCCAGAGGAGGGGGTGGCTTATATAGAGTACGCCAGGACCTCCACCGTCCTCCATTACAAGGGACTTAATGTACATAAAGTGGGGGCATTACTAGTAACGCCAGCCTTAAGTGTTGTTAATGACCTTAAAGACTACAGAGTGAACGCCTGTCCGATGTAACGCTGAATGACTCCTGGTCTTCGGTAGGTCGAGTGATTCTCTAGATGGTTGAGCGACGGTAGGGAGGAGGACTCCCAAGTGACATGTGTTGGGGATCGTTGCAGAAAATAAAAAATTTCTATGCATCACCAAGATCAATCTATGGATTCATCTAGCAACGAGAGAGATGGGAGTGCATCTACATACCCTTGTAGATCGCGAGCGGAAGCATTCAAGAGAACGGGGTTGATGGAGTCGTACTCGTCGTGATCCAAATCACCGAAGATCCTAGTGCCGAACGGACGACACCTCCGTGTTCAACACACGTACAGAGCGGAGACGTCTCCCGCTCCTTGATCCAGCAAGGAGGAGGGAGAGGTTGAGGAAGAGAGCTCCAGCAGCAGCACGACGGAGTGGTGGTGGTGGAGAGGCAGTACTCCGGCAGGGCTTCACCAAGCTCTTAACGGAGGAGGAGAGGTGTTGGGGAGGGGAGGGGCTGCGCCTTAGATGTGGTGCGCAGCCCTCCCCTCGCCCCTCTATTTATAGGGGAAGGGGGAAGGGGGCCGGCCCCCTCTAGATGAGATCTAGAGGGGGGGTAAGGGGAGGGGGCTTGCCCCCAAGCAAGGGGGGCGCCCCCTCTAGGGTTCCCCCCAACCCTAGGTGCATGGGCCCAAGGGGGGTGCGCCCAGCCCCCTAGGGGCTGGTTCCCTGCCCACTACAGCCCATGAGGCCCTCCGAGAGAGGTGGCCCCTCCCGGTGGACCCCCGGAACCCCTCCGGTGGCCCCGGTACAATACCGATAAGCTCCCGAACTTTTCCGGTGACCGTATGACAACTTCCCATATATAAATCTTCACCTCCGGACCATTCCGGAACTCCTCGTGACGTCCGGGATCTCATACGGGACTCCGAACAACATTCGGTAATCACTCACAAGTCTTCCTAATAACCCTAGCGTCACCGAACCTTAAGTGTGTAGACCCTACGGGTTCGGGAATCATGTAGACATGACCGAGACAGCTCTCCGGCCAATAACCAACAGCGGGATCTGGATACCCATGTTGGCTCCCACATGTTCCATGATGATCTCATCGGATGAACCATGATGTTGAGGATTCAAGTAATCCCGTATACAATTCCCTTTGTTAATCGGTACGTTACTTGCCCGAGATTCGATCGTCGGTATCCCAATACCTCGTTCAATCTCGTTACCGGCAAGTCACTTTACTCGTCACGTAATGCATGCTCCCGTGACCAACCACTTGGTCACATTGAGCTCATTATGATGATGCATTACCGAGTGGGCCTAGAGATACCTCTCCGTCATACGGAGTGACAAATCCCAGTCTCGATCCGTGTCAACCCAATAGACACTTTCGGAGATACAGTAGTATACCTTTATAGCCACCCAGTTACATTGTGACGTTTGGTACACCCAAAGCACTCCTACGGTATCCGGGAGTTACACCATCTCATGGTCTAAGGAAATGATACTTGACATTTAGAAAAGCTCTAGCAAACGAACTACACGATCTTGTGCTATGCTTAGGATTGGGTCTTGTCCATCACATCATTCTCCTAATGATGTGATCCCGTTATCAATGACATCCAATGTCCATAGTCAGGAAACCATGACTATCTATTGATCAACGAGCTAGTCAACTAGAGGCTCACTAGGGACATGTTGTGGTCTATGTATTCACACATGTATTACGATTTCTGGATAACACAATTATAGCATGAATAATAGACAATTATCATGAACAAGGAAATATAATAATAATCATTTTGTTATTGCCTCTAGGGCATATTTCCAACAGTCTCCCACTTGCACTAGAGTCAATAATCTAGTTACATTGTGATGAATTGAGCACCCATAGAGTTCTGGAGTTGATCATGTTTTGCTCGCGGAAGAGGTTTAGTCAACGGATCTGCGACATTCAGATCCATATGCACTTTGCAAATATCTATGTCTCCATCTTGAACATTTTCACGAATGTAGTTGAAGCGACGCTTGATGTGCCTGGTCTTCTTGTGAAACCTAGGCTCCTTGGCAAGGGCAATAGCTCCAGTGTTGTCACAAAAGAGAGTGATCGGCCCCGACGCATTGGGTATGACTCCTAGGTTGGTGATGAACTCCTTCATCCATATTGCTTCATGCGCTGCCTCCGAGGCTGCCATGTACTCTGCTTCACATGTAGATCCCGCCACGACGCTTTGCTTGCAACTGTACTAGCTTACTGCCCCACCATTCAAAATATACACGTATCCGGTTTGTGACTTAGAGTCATCCAGATCTGTGTCGAAGCTAGTGTTGACGTAACCCTTTATGACGAGATCTTCGTCACCTCCATAAATGAGAAACATCTCCTTAGTACTTTTCAGGTACTTCAGGATATTCTTGACCGCTGCCCAGTGTTCCATGCCGGGATTACTTTGGTACCTTCCTACCAAACTTACGACAAGGTTTACATCAGGTCTGGTACACAGCATGGCATACATAATAGACCCTATAGCCGAGGCATAGGGGATGACACTCATCTTTTCTCTATCTTCTGCCGTGGTCGGGCATTGAGCCGAGCTCAATTTCACACGTTGCAACACAGGCAAGAACCCCTTCTTGGATTGATCCATATTGAACTTCTTCAATATCTTATCAAGGTATGTGCTTTGTGAAAGACCTATGAGGCGTCTCGATCTATCTCTATAGATCTTGATGCCTAATATGTAAGCGGCTTCTCCAAGGTCCTTCATTGAAAAACACTTATTCAAGTAGGCCTTAATGTTGTGCAAAAGTTATATATCATTTCCCATCAAAAGTATGTCATCTACATATAATATGAGAAATGCTATAGAGCTCCCACTCACTTTCTTGTAAATGCAAGCTTCTCCATAAGTCTGCATAAACCCAAACGCTTTGATCATTTCATCAAAGCGAATGTTCCAACTCCGAGATGCTTGCACCAGCCCATAGATGGAGTGCTGGAGCTTGCATACCTTGTTAGCATTCTTAGGATCGACAAAACCTTCCGGCGGCATCATATACAATTCTTCCTTAAGATAGCCGTTAAGGAATGCCGTTTTGACGTCCATTTGCCATATCTCATAATCATAGTATGCGGCAATTGCTAACATAATTTGGACGGACTTCAGCTTCACTACGGGAGAGAAAGTCTCATCATAGTCAACTCCTTGAACTTGCCGATAACCCTTAGCGACAAGTCGAGCTTTATAGATGGTAACATTGCCATCCGCGTCCGTCTTCTTCTTAAAGATCCATTTGTTTTCTATCGCTCGCCGATCATCGGGCAAGTCTGTCAAAGTCCATACTTTGTTTTCATACATGGATCCTATCTCGGATTGCATGGCTTCTAGCCATTTATTGGAATCTGGGCCCGCCATTGCTTCTTCATAGTTCGAAGGTTCACCGTTGTCTAACAACATGATTTCCACGACAGGGTTGCCATACCATTCTAGTGTGGAACGTGTCCTTGTGGACCTTCGAAGTTCAGTAGCAACTTGATCCGAAGTACCTTGATCATCATCATTAACTTCCTCTCTAGTTGATGCAGGCACCACAGGAACATCTTCCTGAGCTGCGCTACTTTCCGGTTCAAGAGGCAGTACTTCATCGAGTTCTACTTTCCTCCCACTTATTTCTTTCGAGAGAAACTCTTTCTCCAGAAAGGACCCGTTCTTGGCAACAAAGATCTTGCCTTCGGATCTAAGGTAGAAGGTATACCCAATGGTTTCCTTAGGGTATCCTATGAAGACGCATTTTTCCGACTTGGGTTCGAGCTTTTCAGGTTGAAGTTTCTTGACATAAGCATCGCATCCCCAAACTTTTAGAAACGACAGCTTAGGTTTCTTCCCAAACCATAATTCATACGGTGTCGTCTCAACGGATTTAGAAGGTGTCCTATTTAAAGTGAATGTAGCTGTCTCTAGAGCGTATCCCCAAAATGACAGTGGTAAATCGGTGAGTGACATCATAGATCGCACCATATCCAATAGAGTGCGATTACGACATTCGGACACGCCGTTACACTAAGGTGTTCCAGGCGGCGTGAGTTGTGAAACGATTCCACATTTCCTTAAGTGCGTACCAAATTCGTGACTTAAATATTCTCCTCCACGATCTGATCGTAAGAACTTTATTTTTCGATCACGTTGATTCTCTACCTCATTCTAAAATTCCTTGAACTTTTCAAAGGTCTCAGACTTGTGCTTCATCAAGTAAACATACCCATATCTACTCAAGTCATCAGTGAGGGTGAGAACATAACGATAGCCACCGCGAGCCTCAACGCTCATTGGACCGCACACATCAGTATGTATAATTTCCAATAAGTTGGTTGCTCGCTCCATTGTTCTGGAGAACGGAGTCTTGGTCATTTTACCCATGAGGCATGGTTCGCACGTGTCAAATGATTCGAAATCAAGAGACTCCAAAAGTCCATCTGTATGGAGCTTCTTCATGCGTTTGACACCAATGTGACCAAGGCGACAGTGCCACAGATATGTGGGACTATCATTATCAATCTTACATCTTTTGGTATTCACACTATGAATATGTGTAACATCACGTTCGAGATTCATTAAGAATAAACCATTGACCAGCGGGGCATGACCATAAAACATATCTCTCATATAAATAGAACAACCATTATTCTCGGATTTAAATGAGTAGCCATCTCGTATTAAACGAGATCCAGATACAATGTTCATGCTCAAAGCTGGCACTAAATAACAATTATTGAGGTTTAAAACTAATCCCGTAGGTAAATGTAGAGGTAGCGTGCCGACGGTGATCACATCGACCTTGGAACCATTCCCGACGCGCATCATCACCTCGTCCTTTGCCAGTCTCCGTTTGTCGGTGTCAAAATCGGCAGATCTCAGGTAGGGGGTCCCGAACTGTGCGTCTAGGCGGATGGTAACATGAGACAAGGGACACGATGTTTTTACCCAGCTTCGGGCCCTCTCAATGGAGGTAAAACCCTACTCCTGCTTGATTAATATTGATGTTATGGGTAGTACAAGAGTTGATCTACCACGAGATCAGAGAGGCTAAACCCTAGAAGCTAGCCTATGGTATGATTGTTGTTCATCCTACGGACTAAACCTCTCCGGTTTACATAGACATCGGAGAGGGCTAGGGTTACACAGAGTCGGTTACAATGGGGAGGAGATCTTCATATCGTATCACCAAGCTTGCCTTCCATGCCAAGGAAAGTCCTATCCGGACACGGGAGGAAGTCTTCAATTTTGTATCTTCATAGTCCGGGAGTCCGGCCAAAGGTCATAGTCCGGCCATACGGACACCCCCTAATCCAAGACTCCCTCAGTAGCCCCTGAACCAGGCTTCAATGATGACGAGTCTGGCGCGCAAATTTGTCTTCGGCATTGCAAGGCGGGTTCCTCCTCCGAATACTTCATAGAAGATGTTGAACACAAGGATAGTGTCTGGCTCTGTAAAATAAGTTCCACATACCACCGTAGAGAGAATAATATCTGCACCAAGCCTTCATTCGAATTGTTTTACTGTCCCACCTCAGCGTGTTTAGCGAGGCGGTTTCCTTGGCACGTCTTGTCAAAGCAGAGATCGTGTCCCCTTATTCCGGGATTCTCATCAATACGGGTGTGGGTAACCCAACCGCGCCATCAATCACGACGCTTGGGAGATAAGCGAGCTTTACTAGGCTGGTGGGGGCACGCTGTTTCGGCCTCCCATATAAGGGGATAAGAGTTCACCCTTTCAATCTACGCCTTCTTCCTCCTTTGCTTATCATTTCCGCGCACTCGAGCTCCAGCGCCCAAGTCCGCACTTCCCACCTCAACCTTCTCCAATCATGTCCGGAGCGGGAGGTAGATAGATGGCCTCCACCGTCACGGAGGGGCACATCAAAAAGTTGAGGAAAGTCGGATACTTGTCTAACGACATCGCGCACCGGCTCCCAGATGAGGGGCAACTCATCCCCACCCCTAGGCCCCATGAGAGGGTCGTGTTTCTCCCCCATTTCCTCCGCGGACTGGGCTTTCCTCTTCACCCATTTGTCTGGGGGCTCATGTTCTACTACGGCCTGGATTTCCACGATCTGGCCCCGAACTTCATCCTCAACATCTTGGCGTTTATCGTCGTGTGTGAGCTCTTCCTCCGCATCCAGCCCCACTTCGGCTTATGGATGAAGACCTTTAATGTCAAGCCGAAGGTTATGGGCGGCCGACAAGCGGAGTGTGGAGGCGCCATGGTAGGCAAGATGGCCAACGTCACATGGCTCGAGGGCTCCTTTGTGGAAACCATCAAAGGGTGGCAATCGGGGTGGTTCTACATCACCGAGCCGCGTGACCCTGAGTGGGCAGCGGCCCCCGAATTCCAATCTGGCATTCCCACACGGCTCACATCTTGGAAAGAGACAGGCCTGTTGTGGGGTAATCCGAAAGAGGTGACCGGACTCCAAACCTGCGTCCAAGACCTGGTAAACAAGAAGGTCAAACTTGTCAACATAGTCCAGGCCATGCTCTTCCGTCGGATCCTCCCGTGCCAACGACGGGCCTTCAACTTGTGGGAGTTCGACCCGGCCCAGCACCAGACTTTGTCCAGGCTCTTCGACACAAAGCACGAGGACGCCTGGAAGGTGCTATTCAAGAGCTCCAAGGTCTCCCCTCCCGTCACCGAGGATCACGGATTTTGCGCTAAGCGCCCAGCCACCGAAGTAAGCTTGTCTTTATCCTTTACCGGACACTTGATTTTCATAGTTTGACTCTATGCAGGATCTAAACTCCCGCTCCTTTGACAGGACTGGAAGAGGACGTCCGAGCAGTTTGACTGTTCGGCCCCTTTGCCTGAAGGCCCAGTAGATGCACGCTTGACGAAGCTGCTGGTTCCGGCACCTCATGTGGTGCCGAAGAAGAAGGCCAAGAAGAAGGCCACGGGGACTCGAAAGAGTTCCCGACGCCTAGTGGTGTCAGATTCATCGCCCGACAACCCCGAAGCGCCCTCCGCCTCCGAGGAAGAAGAAACCTCCCCCCTCCAGCGGGGGAAGGAAAGAACAGGAAGGCCGCCCCAACTGGGGAGGCCGGAGGGTCCAAGAAGGGGAAGACCCTTCTTCCGGACTACGCCTCCGATGCCGACGACGGCGGAGAGGAACGGCCATCCAGGGCCAAGCCCCTAGCAAAATCGTAAGTATCCGGATACCGGAATAACTTATGGCATTCCTCTATTGTACAGTACCTTCTGACGCCGAATTCAATCATGTAGTCCGCCCAAGGCTCAGCTCGGCGATTCGTCGAGCGGCTCCCTGGATTCGTCGGATGTGAATAGCGCTTCACTTTCGACGGCCTCCTCCCCTCGCCCTACGGACGATGCCGAGGTGGAGTCCCAAAAGGGGATAAACCAGGAGGAGGTGGTCCTGGAGGCTCCGCAAGGCGACCTCCCGGACTCCAGGCCCAAAGGGGATGAAGCCCCAGAGGGATCTAAGTCCGGCCCTGGGCCGGACACCGTTCCGGAACCTTCAGTGATTCCGGAGTCCAGTAGGCGCCACCCTCGCAAGAAGGGCAAGCCTACAACACCGGTGGCCTCCGTCCAACCGGAGGCGCCGGACAATTTGCTGGAGGTGCTTAACGGCGCCTCCATCAACGAGGAGCACCACACTGTTATGAGTGCGGTGATTTAGAAGGTTCAGTCCGCCAAGAGCGGGCTGACAGAAGCCTGTACCAGCCTTCTAACAGGCTTTGAGGTATGTATTTAAAACATATAAAAATGTTACCGCATAGACAGTAGCCCCTGATGCTCAGTTTGGTGTTCGGAAAGAAAAGCCGGACTGAGGATCGAAAAAAGATATATGCAGGAGTCTAACATAAATATGTCAATATGGGAATGCAGGTTGCGCTGCTGACCTCTGCCGCACTAACTACGGAGGTCGATGCAATGAAGCAGAGCCTCGAGCGGTCTGAGAACAAGCTCGGCCATGCCAAGAAGCAGCTCGAGGACAAGGAAGGTATGTAATACCTTATGTAAGTATATAAAAAATACCTGGTTGCAAATAATGATAGGACCAACGTGAATGTTGCAGGGGCCACAACCGAGGTGGCGACCCTGAAGGAAGCGCTTTCCAAGGCTGAAGACAATGCGGCCATGGAGCGCTCCGAGCGAGAAAAACAAGAGGCGCAGGTGGCGGAGGTTTGGCAAGAGCTCGATGCTCTCGTGAAGAAACATGAGAGTTTAGAGCTTGACTCGAATACTCGAGAGTCCGAGCTTGCCTCGGCACTTGAAAGCGCCAAATCTGCCAAGGCCGAAGCCCAGAAAGCCCTCCAGGAAATTGAGGCGATGAAAAGGATTGCGGCGGGTAAGGCATTCTTTATGCAAAGCAAGCACGTGAAAGTAAATGACCTGTTACTTACCCGAATCCGGAGCTCTCCAGGAGCATTCGCAGATCTGCCCCGCAGTGTATCCGCCGCCGCGGCATTCTACCAGGCCGAGGAAGGGAGCTCGACGGAGAAGGTGTTCTGGTCCCAGTATGCTGGGGCCGGACACCCGGTGCCCCTGAGCGACCAGCTGAAGCAGCTGGTCGAGCTTCATAAGGCAGCCGAACATGCCATGAAGGGCCTGATAGGCCGGCTGTGGCCTAGGGAGGCCATGCCTTTGAGCTACTTTGGGCTGGTGTGGCGGCTGGTGGATGCCTGCCCCCGGCTTGACGTCATCAAGCGCTCCGTTTGCATCGAAGGCGCCCGTAGGGCTTTTGCCCGTGCTAAAGTGCACTGGGGCAAACTGGATGCTGAGAAGCTGGTGACAGAGAGGGTACCGGAGGGGAAGGAGCATCGCAGGCCCGAGATGTATTATGAGGGCGTCCTGAAGGGTGCCCGTCGTGTGGCGGATGAATGTACCAGGATGTAATTTTTGAGTAAACTCGCTCGTGCTTATCCTGTGCGCTGAAAACTTGTTCATATGCGCTAAGCAACGCTTTTTGAATTTAAAATATTGCCTTTTGTGTAGCCATTTATTAAATATGAGAGATGCAAGTCGTTGGCTTCTACCCCCATGCCACGAGTGCTGGGGTGTTCGGGATAAACCTGAGCGCCCTTGTTCCCATTCTTGGGTCCATCGAGGGAGGCGCTCAGCACAACGAACAAGGCAATCAGACTTATAATGCTTTATCACTCTCACTTAGCCATAGAATTCTATAATTTTAAATTTCGGCGAAGCCCCTAGTATTCGGAAGACCGAGTTCGGAGTGTTATCCACGACTAGGCCGGACAAAGCCAGCTCCTCGCTCTAAGCGGCATAAGTCTTTAAGGACCCAAAAACCTCTCGAACAGCGACCGGTCTCTCGCCCTATCATGATGGTCAGTTTTAGCTTTCTCAACTGAGGTGTTAACCCAGCTCAACTGGGGCACAATCGCAGTAGTTCTCCCAGTGCTACCTTAGCCGACATAGCGGAACGTAAGGTACCAAAACATGGGAGCCGGGCAAACCCAACTATTGACCCAAGACATGATTCGGAGCCGATGCATATAATGCTATAAGTTCGGGGTGCCGCACTCATGAGAGTGTTCGGTCTTCTCACACCGTATTATGGGGTACTTAAGCCCCTAGTGTATTGGCCGTACCAAAGTGTACGGTTGCATAATGTCATAACTGAACATATTTATATAAAAAATGAGTGCAATAATAGACAAGAGCTATGTATTGTTTATTAAAAGGGCTGCTATGAGAGCAGAACGATACAAATAGTGCGATACGCAAAAGATGGGATTATTTGACATGTCCCCCTCCAGGGGCAAGCTGCAAGACTTTAAATAAGACAGGTATTTAGCTCGTTATAGAGACCACCTGGGCATTTGATGTGGCCTATTGTCTCCCTGGCTGTTGCATCGTGTGTTCGGCGATTGTACTACCAACAGGGCCTTCCGAATAGTGCAGTCCTGAAAGTATATAAAAAAAGAAGAAATGGCAAAATCGAGAGCCCCTAGTGCGGTTGAGCCGCATTCTGGGCGTGCCGTGGTTGTGCCCCTCCCCTTGTTCCCATGGTATTTCCAGAGTGTAATTATGTACGCGTGGTACTGGTATCGCAATCTCGCGAGGGCTGGGGTTGGGGCCGCACTGCTATGCTTGCTCGGAACGTGCCAGACGGTTTTGTTGTAGGTTACTTCGGGCACGTTTGACGTTGTCCGGACGTTTAACAGCCGGACTGGAGAATTTCCTTGAGAGGCTACTTTGTACTTCCGCCACTAGGGCTGCCGTGTGCTCCTTTGTTCAGAGAGAGCGTTCGGTGTTTCCATTGACTGTAATGACTCCACGAGGGCCGAGCATCTTGAGCTTGAGATATGCGTAGTGCGACACTGCATTGAATTTTGCAAATGCGGTTCGTCCAAGCAGGGGGTGATAGCCACTGCGGAACGTGACTATGTCGAAGATTAACTCCTCGCTTCGGAAATTATCCGGGGATCCGAAGACCACTTCAAGCGTAACTGAGCCTGTACAGCTGGCTTCTACACATGGTATGACGCCTTTAAAGGTCATCTTTGTGGGTTTAATCCTTGAGGGATCTATACCCATTTTTTGCACTGTATCCTGATAAAGCAGGTTTAGGCCGCTGCCGCCGTCCATGAGGACTCTAGTGAGGTGAAATCCGTCAATGATTGGGTCTAGAACCAATGCGGCAAATCCGCCGTGACGAATGCTAGTGGGGTGGTCCCTTCGATCAAAAGTGATCGGGCAGGAGGACCATGGGTTGAACTTTGGGGCGACTGGCTCCAAGGCATAGACGTCCTTGAGAGCATGCTTCCGTTCCCTTTTGGGGATATGGGTTGCGCATATCATGTTCACCGTCCGCACTTGTGGGGGAAAGCCCTTTTGTCCTCTGTTGTTCGGCGGCTGGGGCTCCTCCTCGTCATCGCAATGCAGCCCCTTGTCTCTGTGTTCGGCACTTAACTTGCCTGCTTGCTTGAACACCCAACAATCCCTGTTGGTGTGATTGGCTGGTTGTTCGGGGGTGCCGTGTATCTGGCACGAGCGGTCGAGTATCCGGTCTAAACTGGACGGGCCTGTAGTATTTCTTTTGAATGCTTTTTTCCGCTGACCGGGTTTCGAGCCTCTGAATCCGGCATTAACTGCCGTATCCTCAGTATTGTCGCCGTTAATGCGGTGCTTGTGTTTGTTACGACGTGACCTGCCATTGTTGTCCTTGGTATCCGAATTACGAGGGCTCTTGGTCATGTTATTGCTACGAGCTAGCCAGCTGTCTTCACCCGCGCAAAAGCGGGTCATGAGTGTTGTGAGGGCTGCCATAGATTTCGGCTTTTCCTGTTCTAGGTGCCGGCAAGACATTCGTCTCAGATGTTATGTTTGAAGGATGCAAGGGCCTCTGCGTCCGGACAGTCGACTATTTGATTTTTCTTGGTTAGGAACCGCGTCCAGAATTGTCTGGCTGATTCCTCTAGATACTGAATTATGTGGCTTAGGTCATCGGCATCTGGTGGTCGCACATAAGTGCCTTGGAAGTTGTCGAGGAATGCGGATTCCAGGTCCTCCCAGCAACCAATTGACTCTGCTGGCAGGCTGTTAAGCCAATGCCGAGCTGGTCCTTTAAGCTTGAGCGGGAGGTATTTGATAGCGTGTAGATCATCACCACAGGCCATGTGGATATGAAGGATATAATCCTCGATCCATACCACAGGATCTGTTGTGCCATTGTATGATTCGATGTTTACGGGTTTAAAACCCTCGAGGATTTGATGATCCATTACTTCATCTGTGAAGCATAGTGGGTGTGCGGCGCCTCTGTACTGGGCTATATCACGACGTAGCTCGGATGAGCTTTGTCTGCTGTGTTCGGCCTGGCCGTATTTGCCATATCCGGCGTGATGGTTATCGTCACGTGTCGTGGGGCGCCCACGCGATCCGTAGATCGATCTTGTTTGCCTTGCCTTGTCCTCCAATATGCCTGGCAGGTCTGGTGCATTTCCCCGTGCCTTGGTACTTTTTGAGCGGCGCCGGGGTGCGGCTTGAGTTGAGGGCCGAAAGGCCTCTCTGTCGCGGCCACGGGGTGGCCGATCGGTCGCATCATACGCTGGTGATGTAGGTTTAGTTGCTTCCTCCTCTAGTTGGGGTAGCAGCCTGCGCTTTGTGTAGATCTTGGAGGGGCGTTCGAGTTTGTATTCTTCGGCCGCCAGGACTTCAGTCCATCTATCGGCTAGCAAATCTTGGTCAGCTCTAAGCTGCTGCTGTTTTTTCTTGAGGCTGCTCGCCGTGGCCATAAGCCCGCATTTGAAATTCTCTTGTTCGACGGGATCCTCTGGCACGACAAATTCGTCGTCGTCGAGGCTTGCCTCGTCTTCGGAGGGAGGCATATAATTGTCGTCCTCGACCTCTCTATCTGTCGTTCTCTTATGAGGGTTGGCTTCTCCATCCTCCTGCGCTGAATCCTGCTGGAGGGGGTTGTCTTCGGCACTGTCCGGGGTGTTATTGTCTCCGGTGCCGGAATCGCTGTTTTTGCTGTGGCGGGATATAGAGCGGCGCCGCTGACGTCGGCGCTTAGGCTGTTTCTTGGAGGGGTCATCCTCCGTTGTTCCATCGCCATTCCCTTCCTTTGGGGTATCCACCATGTATATGTCATATGACGAGGTGGCTTTCAAGTCCCCTATAGGTGTTGGTTCTTGGTCATCTCCTTCATCGGCGTCCATACCGTCGATGTCTTCGGAGTCGAAGTCAAGCATGTCGGTTAAATCATGGACAGTGGCTACGAAGTGGGTGGTGGGTGGGTTTCGAATTTCTTCGTCGTCCGTATCCCAACCTTGCTGACCATAGTCTGGCCAGGGCTCTCCTGATAAAGAGAGATACTTTAGTAAATTCAGGATGTCGCCAAAGGGAGAGTGCTGAAAGATGTCCGCGGCGGTGAACTCCATGATCGGGGCCCCATTGGGTTCGATCGGAAGGGGTGCGGAAGATTCGGAGCTCGGAAAGGAGTCCGGCACCTTGGAGTCACAAGCTTCACAAACGACAAGGCTGGTATTCGGCTCGATCGTCGTAGAGATTGCAACCCCTGAGGCGGCGTCCAACCATCCGTCCCCGATTGGCACGGTCGGCTCCGAGCTAAGGGTCAGAGCGGACACCTGAGCGGCGCTCTGGGCATTGTCCGGTGGCTGAGCTAGATCATGCCCATCGTGACAGTGCGGCGCGCTCGGCTGTGGCTAGAATCCGTCGAAGATCAAGTCCTCGCGGATATTAGCCGTGTAGTTCAAATTTCCAAATCTGACCTGATGGCCAGGGGCGTAGCTTTCGATCTGCTCCAGTTGGCCAAGAGAATTGGCCCGCAGTGCAAAGCCGCCGAACACGAAGATCTGTCCAAGGAGAAAAGTCTCACCCTGGACCGCGTCGTGGTTGATGATCGAAGAAGCCATCGGGCCTAAAGGTGATGACATAGAGGAACTCTCAATGAAAGCACCAATGTCGGTGTCAAAACCGGCAGATCTCGGGTAGGGGGTCCCGAACTGTGCGTCTAGGCGGATGGTAACTGGAGACAAGGGACACGATGTTTTTACCCAGGTTCGGGCCCTCTCGATGGAGGTAAAACCCTACTCCTGCTTGATTAATATTGATGATATGGGTAGTACAAGAGTCGATCTACCACGAGATCAGAGAGGCTAAACCCTAGAAGCTAGCCTATGGTATGATTGTTGTTCGTCCTACGGACTAAACCTCTCCGGTTTATATAGACACCGGAAAGAGCTAGGGTTACACAGAGTCGGTTACAATGGGGAGGAGATCTTCATATCGTATCACCAAGCTTGCCTTCCACGCCAAGGAAAGTCCTATCCGGACACGGGACGAAGTCTTCAATTTTGTATCTTCATAGTCCGGGAGTCCGGCCAAAGGTCATAGTCCGGCCATCCGGACACCCCCTAATCCAGGACTCCCTCACCGTTTATTCCGCAGCTCCTATTTTGAGTTACAAATATGAGCAACCGCACCGGTATCAAATACCCAGGAGCTACTACGAGTACTGGTAAGGTACACATCAATTACATGTATATCACATATACCTTTGGTGTTGCCGGCCTTCTTGTCCGCTAAGTACTTGGGGCAGTTCCGCTTCCAGTGTCCGCTTCCCTTGCAATAAAAGCACTCAGTCTCAGGTTTGGGTCCATGCTTTGGCTTCTTCCCGGCAACTGGCTTACCGGGCGCGGCAACTCCCTTGCCGTCCTTCTTGAAGTTCTTCTTACCCTTGCCTTTCTTGAAACTAGTGGTTTTATTGACCATCAACACTTGATATTCCTTTTTGATTTCTACTTCCGTTGATTTCAGCATTGAAAATACCTCAGGAATAGTTTTCACCATCCCCTGCATATTGTAGTTCATCATAAAGCTCTTGTAGCTAGGTGGGAGCGACTGAAGGATTCTGTCAATGACCACCTCATCCGGGAGTTTAATGTCCAGCTGGGACAAGCCGTTGTGCAACCTAGACATTTTGAGTATGTGCCCCCATCTCGCCCCGGGTGAGGGAGTCCTGGATAAGGGGGTATCCGGACAGCCGGACTATATACATCGTCCGGACTATAGAAGCGTCAAGATACAAGACTCAAGACTTCGGCTTGTGTCCGGATGGGACTCTCCTTTGCGTGGGAGACAAGCTTGGCGATCCGGTTATTATGTTTCCTTCCTTGTAACCGACTCCATATAAACCCTAGCTCTCCGGTGTCTATATAAACCGGAGAGCATGGTCCTTAGAAGGCCGATCACAATTACAATCATACCATCATAGGCTAGCTCATAGGGTTTAGCCTTTACTATCTCGTGGAAGATCTACTCTTGTATTCCCCATATCTTCAATATTAATCAAGCAGGGAGTAGGGTTTTACCTCCATCGAGAGGGCCCGAACCTGGGTAAACATTGTGTCCCTTGCTTCCTGTTACCATCAGCCTAAGACGCACAGATCGGGACCCCCTACCCGAGATCCGCCGATTTTGACACCGACATTGGTGCTTTCATTGAGAGTTCCTCTGTGTCATCGCTTCGAGGCTTGATGGCATCTTCAATCGTCAACAACACGATCCAGGGTGAGACTTTTCTCCCCGGACAGATCTTTGTGTTCGGCGGCTTCGCACTGCGGGCCAATTCACTTGGCCAGTTGGAGCAGATCGATAGCTTCGCCCCTGGCCACCAGATCAGGTTTGGAAACTTGAACTACACGGCAGATATCCGCGGAGACTTGATCTTCGATGGATTCGAGCCTGCGCCAGGAGCGCCGGACAGTCACGACGAGCACGGCCTAGACCTGCTGTCGGACAATGCTCGGGACATCACCCCTGAGGCAGCCCCGGATCTAAATCCAAGGCCGGTTGCATTGCCTATGGACGGAGGGCTGGACCCCGCCCCACAGGTCGCACACTTATCGGTGGTGGAGCCGAACACAGGTCTCACCTCTGTGGAGGCCTGTAACCCTGGGGCCCTGGACTCATATCCGGTTGTTGGTCCTGGTCCGCTCACTCTCGAGCCAGCCGAGCCAAGTTGGGCTCTGGTAATGGAGTTTACCGCTGCGGACATCTTTCAGCACTCATCCTTTGGCGACATGTTGAACTCATTGAAGTCTCTCTCTTTGTCAGGAGACTCTGGGCCGAACTATGTCTGGCTGGAGTGGGAAGCAGGCGACGAAGGAATTCGCTGCCCACCCACCACCCACTTGGTCGCCACAATCGATGATTTAACCGACGTGCTCGACTTTAACTTCGAAGACATCGACGGTATGGACGACGATGCAGGAGACATACAGGAGCCACCGCTCACAGGGCGGTGGACAACCACCTCTTCATACGATATATATATGGTGGACACTCCGAAAGAAATGAATGGCGATGAGGCAATGGAGGGTAACCCCTCCAAGAAGAAAGCAAAGCATGGGCGTCGCCAGCGCCGCTCAAAGCCCCGCCAAGGCAATACCAACGCCTGAGATGATAATAATCCGGATGGTGCTGACGATGAATATAACCCCGAACAGCCTGCCTTCGAGCAGGCCAAACAGGAAGACGGGCATAACAGCCCAGATGAACAGGCGACGGACGGGTATCCGGAGGATGACAACTACATGCCCCTCTACGAAGACGAGATTAGCCTCGGCGACGATGAGTTCGGCGTACCCGAAGACCCCGCAGAATAGGAGTGCTTCAAGCGCCGGCTTATTGCCATTCCGAGAAGCCTGAAGAAGAAGCAGCAGCAGCTCCAAGCTGATCAAGATCTGCTCACAGACAGATGGACAGAAGTCCTAGCAGCCGAGGAATATGGACTCGAGCGCCCCACGGCTGACCGACCGCCTCGAGGTCAGGACAAGACGACATATCAGCCGAAATACCAGCCCGTACCCCCGCGCCGGTTTGCTACGGCCCGGGGCAATACTCAGGATCTGCGCGATAAACTGGATAACGCCACAGGACAACCAAGATCAATCTACGGATCATGGGGGCGCGCCGAAGCACATGACGATGACCGTCATACCGGATACACTAACAGCAAATCCGGCCGGGCCGAATACAACTAGTCAGACACAGCCGGACTGCGCCGTGACATAGCCCGACACAGAGGCGCCGCACACCCCCTATGATTCACTGATGAAGTGATGGATCATGAATTGCCAGAAGGGTTTAAACCTGTAAACATCGAATCATACGATGGCACCACAGACCCCACGGTATGGATCGAGGATTTCCTTCTCCACATTCACATGGCCCGCGGAGATGATCTACATGCCATCAAGTATCTTCCCCTTAAGCTCAAAGGACCTGCCCGGCACTGGCTAAACAGCCTGCCCGCAAATTCCATTGGCAGTTGGGAAAACCTGGAAGACGCATTCCTTGACAACTTCCAAGGCACATATGTGCGACCTCCGGATGCCGATGACTTGAGCCACATAACTCAACAACCCGGAGAATCAGCCAGGAAATTCTGGACTCGGTTCCTAACTAAAAAGAACCAAATAGTTGACTGTCCGGATGCCGAAGCCCTGGCGGCTTTCAAGCATAATATCCATGACGAGTGGCTCACCAGACACCTCGGCCAGGAGAAACCCAAGTCCATGGCAGCTCTTATGACACTAATGACCCGCTTTTGCGCGGGCGAGGATAGCTGGTTGGCTCGCAGTAGCACTACGCCACATTCTGGAACTTCAGATGTCCGGGACAATAATGGCAAGCCATGGCACAACAGACACAAGCGATGGAACAACGGCGACAACACCGAGGATACGACGGTCAATGCTGGATTCAGCGGATCGAAATCCGGTCAGCGGAAGAAGCCATTCAAGCGCAACAATCAAGGACCGTCCAGTCTGGACCGTATACTGGAGCGCTCGTGCCAAATTCATGGCACCCCGGACAAGCCAGCCAACCACACCAACAGAGACTGCTGGGTCTTTAAACAGGCCGGCAAAATAAATGCCGAAAACAAGGACAAGGGGCTGCACATCGACGATGACAATGAGCTCCGGCGTCCGAACATGGGGGCCAGAAGAAATCCCCCCCCCCCCAGGTGAAAACGGTCAACATGATTTACGCCACCCACATACCCAAGCGGGAACGGAAGCGAGCACTGCGGGACGTATACGTGATGGAGCCAGTCGTCCCCAAATTCAACCCATGGTCAGCTTGTCCGATCACCTTTGGTCGTAAGGATCATCCTGCTAGCATCCGTCACGGCGGCTCAGCCGCATTGGTTTTAGACCCAATTATAGACGGATTTCACCTCACAAGAGTCCTTATGGACGGACGCAGCAGCCTGAACCTGCTTTATCAGGACACAGTGCGGAAGATGGGCATCGATCCTTCAAGGATCAAGCCCACCAAAACCACCTTTAAAGGTGTCATTCCTGGAGTAGAGGCCCGTTGCACGGGCTCTATAATATTGGAAGTGGTCTTCGGATCCCCGGATAATTTCTGAAGCGAAGAGCTAATCTTCGATATTGTCCCTTTCCGCAGTGGTTACCATGCCCGGCTCGGACGAACCGCATTTGCTAGATTCAATGTGGTACCACACTATGCATACCTCAAGCTCAAGATGCCAGGCCCGCGCAGGGTCATAACAATCAACGGGAATATGGACCACTCTCTCTGTACAGAAGAACATACTGCGGCCCTTGCGGCATAAGTACAATGCGGCCTCCTCTGGCAAACCACCAATCCAGCGACGACATTTTCAAGCTCCGTCAAGCGAGGGCGGAACACCCTGCAGCAAGATCAGCAGGCACGACAAGAGCAGGACTAGCAGTTCGGCCTCCGCTCCAATCCCATCAAAGCGGCATTCGTGCCACGCGTACACAATTACGCACTCAATATACCATGGGCACAGGCGGAGGCGTATCAGGGGCTCAATCAATAGTACGGTATCACTTCACAACCTTTCCATTCACCTTTAAGGACATTGCTTTAGTGCAGCTTCTCCAGAATAGCCGGATTGTCGGACTTACATAGGAGAGGAAACCCATGAGGCAACAGGCTTTGGGCACAGCAGGAAACACCCAGGTGGCATCTATTTACGATCATTATTCCTACTTTATCTATCTGTACGTAGCCTGCCCCTGGATAGGATATGTCAAATCATCCTATTTTGTCTCCGCTTAATGCATACATTGTAAACATACGCTTAAACATATTATTCATCAATGAGAGACCACAAATAGCGTCAGCTTACTCATTTTTATTTGAGCATTTTTTATAAATGTCTATTTAATTTTGCATCCGTACACTTTGGTACATGTAGTTTGCCAGGGGCTTCTTATGGTACCCCATATTACGGCAAGTCAAGTCCGAACACTTTCAACAGTGCGGCACCCCGAACTTATAGCATTATATGCATCAGCTCTGAATCATGTCTTGGGTTACGGTTGGGATAGTCCGACTCCCTTCCTTTGGTGCCTTACGTTCCGTTAATTCGGCTAAGGTACCGCAGGGAGAACTACTGCGATTGTGCCCTGGTTCTGTCGGACGAGCACCTCAGTAGAGAAAGCACAAAACTGTCCGACATGATGCGGCAAGAGACTAGTCACTGTTCGAGAGGTCTTAAAATCCTTAAAGATTTTTCCGCTTTAGGCGTTAATCTGGCTTTGTCCGATATAGGCGTGTATAGCGCCCCAATTCGGCCTTCCAGATTCTAGGGGCTTCGCCGAAATTTAAAATCATATACTTCTATGGCAAAGTGAAGGTTATAAAGCCGTATAGTCCGATTGCCTGGTTCACTACGTTGGACACCTCCTTAAGGGACCAAAAATTTGGATAAAGAGTGTCCGGGTTTTCCACGAACACCCCAGTACTAGTTACACGGGGGCGGAAGCCGATGACTGGCCTACTTTCAGAATTTGATAAACAGCCGCACAGAAGGTAATATTTTAAATTACAAAAGCGCTACATAGCGCAAGTAACTTCGTCTTTAAATTACAAACATGGTAGAAGTGAATTCATTCAAACATTATGTCTTTGCTACATTCATCGGCCACGAGGCAAGCACCCTTCATAATGCCATCATAATACTTCTCAGGGACGCGATGCGGTTTGCCCTCCGGTGGCCCGTCCTTCACCAGCTTCTCCACATCCAGCTTGCCCCAATGCACCTTGGCGCGAGCAAGGGCCCGACGGGCACCCTCGATGCAAGCGGATCGCTTGATGACTTCCAGTCGCGGACAGGAATCCACCATCCGCTTGATCAGGCCAAAGTAGCTAGTGGGTAAAAGCTCGCCAGGCCATATCCGGACTATGAGATCTTTCATAGCCACTTCGGCCGCCTTGTGGAGTTCGACCAACTGCTTCAGTTGCTCACTCAGAGGCGTTGCATGCTCGGCCCCAGCATACTGGGACCAGAACAACTTCTCTATTGAGCTCCCCTCCTGGGCATGGTAGAACTCCGCGGCGTCTGATACGCTGCGTGGCAAGTCTGCGAATGCCCCTAGAGAGCTCCGGATTCGAGTAAGTAAAAGAAACGCCTCCTCCACATGTTTGCTTTGCATAAAAAAATTCTTACCCGCCGCTATTTTCTTGGCCTCCTAGATCTCTTGCTGAGCCCTCTCGGCTTCGGCCTTAGCGTCTTTTGTATTTGTAAGGGCCTTCGCAAGCTCGGCCTCCTTTGCTTTAAGCTCCTGCTCCGCAGACTCGAGCTTCTTGCCGAGCTCCTGGAGCTCTTCTTGTACCTCGCCCACTCGGGCCTCTTGCTTTTTGCGCTCTTTGAGTTCCAAGGCCGCATTGTGTTCGTCCTCGGACAGCACCTTCTTTAGATACGCCACTTCGGTGGCGGACTCTGTTACCACACCACGACATCTTGTCATTAGCATAATCAAATTTTATTTACTATTTATTATATGAGAGAGGGGAATCATGCACATTTATTCTCTTTGAGCTGCATCCTCGCGAGGCCGAGCTCTCCCTGTGCCCGCTCTAAATCCTGCGTCAGGTCGGCGATTTCGGCCGTGCGAGCAGCAGCGGCCAGCAGCACAGCCTGTTTATTTACATTCAACACTTACTGTTAGACTCCTGCGGATTACAATTGACCCTCCATTTGGTCTTTCTTTCCGAACACCAAACAGAGTATCATGGGCTACTATCTATCGGGTTATGATTTTACACATTTTTACTGCTTACCTCAAAGCCTGTTAGGAGGCTGGTGCAGGCTTCGGTTAGTCTGCTCTTGGCGGACGAAACCTTCTGAATCACCACACTCATGAGAGTACGGTGCTCTTCATCTAGGGAAGCGCCTCGAAGCGCTTCCAGCAAACAATCCGGCGCCTGGGGCGCAACGGAAGTCCTTGATATAGACGGCCCTCCCTCCATAACGAGGGGCTGCCTGCCTAAGTCCGGAACCACTGAAGGCTCCGAAACAGTGTTCTCCCGAGAGCCCGGCTTGCCGTGGCTCTCATCGACACGATCCGCGGGGACCTTAAACCCCGCGAGTCCGACGCCTGGACGCCGCCTTGAGGCGCCTCCAGGGCCACCTCCGCCATCGTCGGGAACCTTCGGGACAACACCTCCGTGTCATCCGCGGGACGAGGAGACATGGCCGTCGGGAGTGAGTTCATTGCTGACTCACTCAAGGACCCGTCCGAAGACGACACTCCCGGATGGGCCCTGGCCGGACTGTATACAAGTTCGACATTATAAACAAAATTATGAAGCGAAAATTACGACTGAGTGCGGATACTTACGACCGCATGAGGGGCTTCTTCCTGGGAAGCTACCCTTCCTTGCTATCGGCGGCGGTGGCGGAGTAGTCCGGAAGGGATGCTTTTCCCTTCTTGGATGTCCCAGTCTCCCCCACCGGGGCGGCCTTCCTCTTCTTGCCTCCCCCTACACGGGGAGGTGGTGTTTGTCCTTGTTCCTCCTCACCTCCGCGGGAGGAAACCGCCTCGTCCTCATCAGACGACAAGGGTATGACGTGACGGCCTTACGCCGGGAGCCTCTCCTGGCCCCCTGATTCACCATCTCAGGCCCCCCATCCTTTCCGGACGGGGCGACCTCCTCTTCTTCTTCTTCCCCTTTGGGGGAGGAGTGCGCGTCGTCATCTTCGGACGAGGCTTGTGCAACCTTACTTCGGAGACCCTTTCGGGTCCCTGGGGCCTTCTTGTCGGCCTTCTTCTCCGGCCCCTTATAGGGCAATGGGACCAACATCTTCGTCAGAAGATCATTGGCTGGGCTTTCCGGCAACGGAGCCGGACTGTCGATCTGCTCCGCTGTCTCCACATACTCCTAAAACAAATATACACAATCACTTAGGAATTCCCCTATGAGTACATTGGGAAGAACCGGACCCGGTGGCGGCCTGAGAACTCACCTGGGTAGGTTGCCGTGCGGCATGGAGCCCGCGGTCCTCGGTTATGAGAGGAGGTACCTCGATGGCCTTGAACAACGCCTTCCATGCGTTCTTATGCTTCATGCCGTAGAGCCTCTGGAGCGTACGGTGTTCGGACGGGACGAATTCCCACAAACTGAATGCCTGCCTTTGGCACGGCAGTATCAGGCGAATGAGCATGACTTGGATCACGTTGACGAGCTTGATGTTCTTGTCCCTCATGCCCTTAACACAGGTGATGAGTCCGGTCAGCTCTGCAGATTCGCCCCATAACAGGCCCTTCTGTTCCCAGGAGGTGAGCCGCATAGGGGTCCCAGATCGGAACTCGGGGGACGGCGCCCAGTCGGCGTCGTGTGGCTCGGTGATGTAGAACCACCCCGATTGCCACCCCTTCACGGTTTCCGCAAAGGAGCCTTCAGGCCAGGTGACATTAGGCATTTTTCCCACCATGGCTCCTCCGCACTCCGCTTGCTGGCCACTCACAATCTTCGGCTTCACCCAAAAGGTTTGGAGACACAATCTGAAATGAGGCTTGATGCGGAGTAAAGCCTCACACACGACGATGAACGCCGAGATGTTGAGGACGAAGTTCGGAGCTAGATCATGAAAGTCTAGCCTGTAGTAGAACATAAGCCCGCGGACGAAGGGGTGGAGTGGAAACCCCAGTCCATGAACGAAGTGGGCAAGGAACACGACCCTCTCGTGGGGTCCTGGAGTTGGAATGACCTGCCCCGCGTCTGGTAACCGGTGCGCTATGTCTGCCACCAAGTATCTGGCCGCCCGGAGATTCGCGATCTTCTTCTCCGTCGCGGTGGAAGCCACCCACTTGCCTCCTACTCCGGACATGACTAACTGTGCGGAGAAGACCTAGACTAGGGCACTGGAGCTCGAGGGGGCAAGAGTATGCGAGGGGAGGAAGAAGGCGTGGGTAAAAATGAGGAACTCTTATCCCTTTATAGAGGCAACGAAAGCGGTGCGCCTCCCCACTAGCCTGTTGAGAATCACTTACTTCCCAAGTGCCACGATTGATGGCACGGGGGGATTACCCATACCCGAGAATCCCATGATAAGGGGACATGATCCCTGCATTGACATGACGTGTCAAGGAAACCGCCTCGCAATACGCGCTGTGGCTGGTTGTGAAAAAATGGTTCGAATAATGACCTGGCCCTAATGCCATGTCACGTCGTCTAAAAGTTATCAGCTGAAGTATCATTCTCTCTACGGTGGTATGTGAAGATCATTTTGCAGATCTGGACACGGTCTATGTGTTCGATGGTAACCTTGGAGTATTCGGAGGAGGAACCCGCCTTGCAATGCCGAAGACAAGACTGCGCGCCGGACTCATCGTCATTGAAGCCTGGTTCAGGGGCTACTGAGGGAGTCCTGGATAAGGGGGTATCCGGACAGCCAGACTATATACATCGTCCGTACTATAGAAGCGTCAAGATACAAGACTCAAGACTTCGGCTCGTGTCCGGATGGGACTCTCCTTTGCGTGGGAGACAAGCTTGGCGATCCGGATATTATGTTTCCTTCCTTGTAACCGACTCCATGTAAACCCTATCTCTCCGGTGTCTATATAAACCGGAGAGCATGGTCCTTAGAAGGCCGATCACAATTACAATCATACCATCATAGGCTAGCTCATAGGGTTTAGCCTCTATGATCTCGTGGTAGATCTACTCTTGTATTCCCCATATCTTCAATATTAATCAAGCAGGGAGTAGGGTTTTACCTCCATTGAGAGGGCCCGAACAGGGGTAAATATTGTGTTCCTTGCTTCCTGTTACCATCAGTCTAAGACGCACAGATCGGGACCCCCTACCCGAGATCCGCCGGTTTTGACACCGACACTCACTGACAGAACTATTTTCCTCCATCTTACAAATGTAGAACTTGTCGGAGACTTCATATCTTTCGACCCGGGCATGAGTTTGGAAAACAATTTTCAGCTCTTCGAACATTTCATATGCTCTGTGTTGCTCAAAACGCTTTTGGAGCCCCGGTTCTAAGTTGTAAAGCATGCCGCACTGAACGAGGGAGTAGTCATCAACACGCGACTGCCAGGCGTTCATAACGTCTTGAGTTGCTGGGGAAACGGTTGCTTCACCTAGCGGTGCATCTAGGACATATGCTCTTTTGGCAGCTATGAGGATGATCCTCAAGTTTCGGACCCAGTCCGTATAGTTGCTGCCATCGTCTTTCAACTTGGTTTTCTCTAGGAACGCGTTGAAGTTGAGGGCAGCATTAGCATGGGCCATTTGATCTACAAGACATATTGCAAAGGTTTTAGACTAAGTTCATGATGATTAAGTTCATCTAATCAAATTAGTTAATGAACTCCCACTCAGATAGACATCCCTCTAGTCATCTAAGTGATCCATGATCCGAGTCAACTAGGCCGTGTCCGATCATCACGTGAGACGGACTAGTCATCATCGGTGAACATCTTCATGTTGATCGTATCTTCTATACGACTCATGTTCGACCTTTCGGTCTCTTGTGTTCTGAGGCCATGTCTGTACATGCTAGGCTCGTCAAGTCAACCTAAGTGTTTTTGCATGTGTAAATCTGTCTTACACCCGTTGTATGTGAATGTTAGAATCCATCACACCCGATCATCACGTGGTGCTTCGAAACAATGAACTTTCGCAACGGCGCATAGTTAGGGAGAACACTTTCTTGAAATTATTATGAGGGATCATCTTATTTACTACCGTCGTTCTAAGCAAATAAGATGCAAAACATGATAAACATCACATGCAATCAAATAGTGACATGATATGGCCAATATCATTTTGCTCCTTTTGATCTCCATCTTCGGGGCGCCATGATCATCATCATCACCGGCATGACACCATGATCTCCATCATCGTGTCTTCATGAAGTTGTCACGCCAACGATTACTTCTACTACTATGGCTAACGGTTTAGCAATAAAGTAAAGTAATTACATGGCATTATTCAATGACACGCAGGTCATACAATAATTAAGACAACTCCTATGGCTCCTGCCGGTTGTCATACTCATCGACATGCAAGTCATGATTCCTATTACATGAACATGATCAATCTCATACATCACATATATGTCATTCATCACATCCTTTTGGCCATATCACATCACAAGGCATATGCTGCAAAAACAAGTTAGACGTCCTCTAATTGTTGTTGCATGTTTTTACGTGGCTGCAATAGGGTTCTAGCAAGAACGTTCCTTACCTACGTCAAAACCACAACGTGATATGACAATTTCTATTTACCCTTCATAAGGACCCTTTTCATTGAATCCGATCCGACTAAAGTGGGAGAGACAGACACCCGCTAGCCACCTTATGCAACTAGTGCATGTCAGTCGGTGGAACCTGTCTCACGTAAGCGTATGTGTAAGATCGGTCCGGGCCGCTTCATCCCACGATGCCGCCGAAATAAGATAAGACTAGTAGTGGCAAGTAAATTGGCAACATCTACGCCCACAACAAAATTGTGTTCTACTCGTGCTTAGAAAACTATGCATAAACCTAGCTCATGATGCCACTGTTGGGGATCGTTGCAGAAATTAAAAAATTTCTACGCATCACCAAGATCAATCTATGGAGTCATCTAGCAACGAGAGAGATGGGAGTGCATCTACATACCCTTGTAGATCACGAGCGAAAGCATTCAAGAGAACGGGGTTGATGGAGTCGTACTCGTCGTGATCCAAATCACCAAAGATCCTAGTGCCGAACAGACGGCACCTCTGCGTTCAACACACGTATGGAGCAGAGACGTCTCCCGCGCCTTGATCCAGCAAAGAGGAGGGAGAGCTTGAGAAAGAGAGCTCCAGCAGCAGCACGACGGCGTGGTGGTGGTGGAGAGGCAGTACTCCGGCAGGGCTTCGCCAAGCTCTTAACGGAGGAGGAGAGGTGTTGGGGAGGGGAGGGGCTGCGCCTTGGATGTGGTGTGCAGCCCTCCCCTCACCCCTCTATTTATAGGGGAAGCGGGAAGGTGGCCGGCTGAAGGAAATATGTCCTAGAGGCAATAATAAAGTTATTATTTATTTCCTCATATCATGATAAATGTTTATTATTCATGCTAGAATTGTATTAACCGGAAACATGATACATGTGTGAATACATAGACAAACATAACGTCACTAGTATGCCTCTACTTGACTAGCTCATTAATCAAAGATGGTTATGTTTCCTAACCATATACATGTGTTGTCATTTGATTAAAGAGATCACATCATTAGGAGAATGATGAGATTGACATGACCCATTTCGTTAGCCTAGCACTTGATCATTTAGTATGTTGCTATTGCTTTCTTCATGACTTATACATGTTCCTGTAACTATGAGATTATGCAACTCCCGTTTACCGGAGGAACACTTTGTGTGCTATCAAACATCACAACGTAACTGGGTGATTATAAAGGAGCTCTACAGGTGTCTCCAAAGGTACATGTTGGGTTGGCGTATTTCGAGATTAGGTTTTGTCACTCCGATTGTCGGAGAGGTATCTCTGGGCCCTCTCGGTAATGCACATCACTATAAGCCTTGCAAGAAATGTAGCTAATGAGTTAGTTACGGAATGATGCATTACATAACGAGTAAAGAGACTTGCCAGTAACGAGATTGAACTAGGTATTAGATACCGACGATCGAATCTCGGGCAAGTAACATGCCGATGACAAAGGGAACAACGTATGTTGTTATGCGGTTTGACCGATAAAGATCTTCGTAGAATATGTAGGAGCCAATATGAGCATCCAGGTTCCGCTATTGGTTATTGACCGAGAATAGTTCTAGGTCAAGTCTACATAGTTCTCGAACCCGTAGGGTCCGCACGCTTAACGTTAGGATGACAGTTTATTATGAGTTTATATGTTTTGATGTACCGAAGGTTGTTCGGAGTCCCGGATGTGATCCCGGACATGACGACGAGTCTCGAAATGGTTGAGACATAAAGATTGATATATTGGAAGCCTATATTTGGATATCGGAATCGTTTCGGGAGAAACCGGGATTTTTCCGGAGTACCGGGGGGTTACCGGAACCCCCCTCCCCCGGGGGTTATTGGGCCTACATGGGCCATGAGGGAGAAGAGGAGGGCCGGCCAGGGCAGGCCGCGCACCCCCTCCCCCCTAGTCCGAATAGGACAAGGAAGGGGGGCGCCCCCCTTTCCTCTTTCCCCTCCCCCCTTTCCTTCTCCACCAAGGCAAGAGGGGGGAGTCCTACTCCCGGTGGGAGTAGGACTCCTCCAGGCGCACCCCTAGGGGGCCGGCCGCACCTCCCCCCTCCCTCCTTTATATACGGGAGCAGGGGGGCACCTCTAGACACACAAGTTGATCTTCGTGATCGTTCCTTAGCCGTGTGCGGTGCCCCCCTCCACCATATTCCACCTCGGTCATATCGTTGCGGTGCTTAGGCGAAGCCCTGCGTCGGTAGAACATCATCATCGTCACCACGCCGTCGTGCTGACGGAACTCATCCCCGACACCCTGCTGGATCGGAGTCCGGGGATCGTCATCAAGCTGAACGTGTGCTGAACTCGGAGGTGCCGTACGTTCGGTGCTTGGATCGGTCGGATTGTGAAGACATACGACTACATCAACCACGTTGTCATAATGCTTCCGCTTACGGTCTACGAGGGTACGTGGACAACACTCTCCCCTCTTGTTGCTATGCATCACCATGATCTTGCGTGTGCGTAGGATTTTTTTTGAAATTATTATGTTCCCCAACAGTGGCATCAGAGCCTAGGTTTTATGCGTTGATGTTATTTGCACGAGTAGAACACAAGTGAGTTGTGGGCGATACAAGTCATACTGCTTACCAGCATGTCATACTTAGGTTCAGCGGTATTGTTGGATGAAGCGGTCCGGACCGACATTACGCGTATGCTTACGCGAGACTGGTTTTACCGCCGTGCTCCGCACACAGGTGACTAGCGGGTGTCTGTTTCTCCAACTTTAGTTGAACCGAGTGTGGCTATGCCCGGTCCTTGCGAAGGTTAAAACAGCACTAACTTGACGAACTATCGTTGTGGTTTTGATGTGTAGGTAAGAACGGTTCTTGCTCAGCCCGCAGCAGCCACGTAAAATTTGCAACAACAAAGTAGAGGACGTCTAACTTGTTTTTGCAGGGCATGTTGTGATGTGATATGGTCAAGACGTGATGCTATATTGTATGAGATGATCATGTTTTGTAACCGAAGTTATCGGCAACTGGCAGGAGCCATATGGTTGTCGCTTTATTGTATGAAATGCAAACGCCCTGTAATTGCTTTACTTTATCACTAAGCGGTAGCGATAGTCGTAGAAGCAATAGATGGCGTAACAAGACTGTTGGGTACACCTTCTATCACAGATCTGAGGGCAAGATTTTCGTTGCTAAATTCAGATCCTTTCTAGAGAAGGAGTTTCTCTCGAAAGAAGTGAGTGGGAGGAAAGTAGAACTTGATGAGGTAACGGTACCTGCTCCCTTATTGGAAAGTAGTCCATCACAAGAACCGGTTCCTGTGACAACTACACCAATTAGTGAGGAAGCTAATGATATTGATCATGAAACTTCAGATCAAGTTTCTACTGAACCTCGTAGGTCTACCAGAGTAAGATCCGCACCAGAGTGGTACGGTAATCCTATTCTGGAAGTCATGTTACTTGACCATGGCGAACCTACGACCTATGAGGAAGCGATGATGAGCCCAGATTCTGCAAAATGGCTAGAAGCCATGAAATCTGAGATGGGATCAACTCATGAGAACAAAGTATGGACTTTGGTTGACTTGCCTGATGATTGGCAAGCCATTGAGAATAAATGGATCTTTAAGAAGAAGACTTACGCAGATGGTAATGTAACTGTCTATAAAGCTCGACTTGTTGCGAAAGGTTTTCGACAAGTTCAAGGGGTTGACTATGATGAGACTTTCTCACCCGTAGCGATGCTTAAGTCTGTCCGAATCATGTTAGCAATTGTTGCGTTTTATGATTATGAAATTTGGCAAATGGATGTCAAAACTGCATTCTTGAATGGATTTCTGGAAGAAGAGTTGTATATGATGCAACCAGAAGGTTTTGTCGATCCAAAAGGTGCTAACAAAGTGTGCAAGCTCCAACGATCCATTTATGGACTGGTGCAAGCATCTCGGAGTTGGAATAAACACTTTGATAGTGTGATCAAAGCATATGGTTTTATACAGACTTTTGGAGAAGCCTGTATTTACAAGAAAGTGAGTGGGAGCTCTGTAGCATTTTTGATATTATATGTAGATGACATATTATTAATTGGAAATGATATAGAATTTCTGGATAGCATGAAGGGATACTTGAATAAAAAAATTCTATGAAAGACCTAGTGAAGCTGCTTACATATTGGGCATCAAGATTTATAGAGATAAATCAAGACACTTAATTGGACTTTCACAAAGCACATACCTTGATAAAGTTTTGAAAAAGTTCAAAATGGATGAGGCAAAGAAAGGGTTCTTGCCTGTATTACAAGGTGTGAAGTTGAGTCAGACTCAATGCCCGACCATAGCAGAAGATAGAGAGAAAATGAAAAATATTCCCTATGCTTCAGCCATAGGCTCTATCATGTATGCAATGCTGTGTACTAGACCTGACGTATGCTTAGCAATAAGCTTGGCAGGAAGGTACCAAAGTAATCCAGGAGTGGATCACTAGACAATGGTCAAGAACATCCTGAAATACCTGAAAAGGACTAAGGATATGTTTCTCGTATATGCAGGTGACAAAGAGCTAGTCGTAAATGGTTACGTCGATACAAGCTTTGACACTGATCCAGACGATTCTAAATCGCAAACCGGATACGTGTTTTTATTAAACGGTGGAGCTGTAAGTTGGTGCAGTTCTAAACAAAGCGTCGTGGCGGGATCTACATGTGAAGCGGAGTACATAGCTGCTTCGGAAGCAGCAAATGAAGGAGTCTGGATGAAAGAGTTCATTTCCGATCTAGGTGTCATACCTAGTGCATCGGGACCAATGAAGATCTTCTGTGACAATACTGGTGCAATTGCCTTGGCAAAGGAATCTAGATTTCACAAAAGGACCAAGCACATCAAGAGACGCTTCAATTCCATCCGGGACCAAGTCCAGGTGGGAGACATAGAGATTTGCAAGATACATACGGATCTGAATGTTGCAGACTCGTTGACTAAGCCTCTTCCACGAGCAAAACATGATCAGCACCAAGACTCCATGGGTGTTAGAATCATTATTGTGTAATCTAGATTATTGACTCTATTGCAAGTGGGAGACTGAAGGAACTATGCCCTAGAGGCAATAATAAAGTTATTATTTATTTCCTCATATCATGATAAATGTTTATTATTCATGCTAGAATTGTATTAACCGGAAACATGATACATGTGTGAATACATAGACAAACATAACGTCACTAGTATGCCTCTACTTGACTAGCTCATTAATCAAAGATGGTTATGTTTCCTAACCATAGACATGTGTTGTCATTTGATTAAAGAGATCACATCATTAGGAGAATGATGTGATTGACATGACTCATTTTGTTAGCCTAGCACTTGATCGTTTAGTATGTTGCTATTGCTTTCTTCATGACTTATACATGTTCCTGTAACTATGAGATTATACAACTCCCGTTTACCGGAGGAACACTTTGTGTGCTACCAAACGTCACAACATAACTGGGTGATTATAAAGGAGCTCTACAGGTGTCTCCAAAGGTACATGTTGGGTTGGCGTATTTCGAGATTAGGTTTTGTCACTCCGATTGTCGGAGAGGTATCTCTGGGCCCTCTCGGTAATGCACATCACTATAAGCCTTGCAAGAAATGTAGCTAATGAGTTAGTTACGGAATGATGCATTACATAACGAGTAAAGAGACTTGCCAGTAACGAGATTGAACTAGGTATTAGATACCGACGATCGAATCTCGGGCAAGTAACATGCCGATGACAAAGGGAACAACGTATGTTGTTATGCGGTTTGACCGATAAAGATCTTCGTAGAATATGTAGGAGCCAATATGAGCATCCAGGTTCCGCTATTGGTTATTGACCGAGAATAGTTCTAGGTCAAGTCTACATAGTTCTCGAACCCGTAGGGTCCGCACGCTTAACGTTACGATGACAGTTTTATTATGAGTTTATATGTTTTGATGTACCAAAGGTTGTTCGGAGTCCCGGATGTGATCCCGGACATGACGAGGAGTCTCGAAATGGTCGAGACATAAAGATTGATATATTGGAAGCCTATATTTGGATATCGAAATTGTTCTGGGAGAAACCGGGATTTTTCCGGAGTACCGGGGGGTTACCGGAACCCCCCCGGGGGTTATTGAGCCTACATGGGCCATGAGGGAGAAGAGGAGGGCCGGCTAGGGCAAGCCGCGCGCCCCCTCCCCCCCTAGTCCGATAGGACAAGGAAGGGGGGGGCGGCACCTCCCTTTCCTCTTTCCCCTCCCCCCTTTCCTTCTCCACCAAGGCAAGAGGGGGGAGTCCTACTCCCGGTGGGAGTAGGACTCCTCCAGGCGCACCCCTAGGGGGCCGGCCGCACCTCCCCCTCCCTCCTTTATATACGGGAGCAAGGGGCACCTCTAGACACACAAGTTGATCTTCGTGATCGTTCCTTAGCCGTGTGCGGTGCCCCCCTCCACCATATTCCACCTCGGTCATATCGTTGCGGTGCTTAGGCGAAGCCCTGCGTCGGTAGAACATCATCATCGTCACCACGCCGTCGTGCTAACGGAACTCATCCCCGACACCCTGCTGGATCGGAGTCCGGGGATCATCATCGAGCTGAACGTGTGCTGAACTCGGAGGTGCCGTACGTTCGGTGCTTGGATCGGTTGGATCGTGAAGACGTACGACTACATCAACCGCATTGTCATAACGCTTCCGCTTACGGTCTACGAGGGTACGTGGACAACACTCTCCCATCTCGTTGCTATGCATCACCATGATCTTGCGTGTGCGTAGGAAATTTTTTGAAATTACTACGTTCCCCAACACCGGCCCCCTCTAGATGAGATCTAGAGGGGGGCAAGGGGAGGGGGCTTGCCCCCCAAGCAAGGGGCGCCCCCTCTAGGGTTCCCCCCCAAACCCTAGGTGCATGGGCCTAAGGAGGGGTGCACCCATCCCCCTAGGGGATGGTTCCCTGCCCACTACAACCCATGAGGCCCTCCGAGAGAGGTGGCCCCTCCCGGTGGACCCCCGGAACCCCTCCGGTGGCCCCGGTACAATACCGATAAGCCCCTGAACTTTTCCGGTGACCGTATGATAACTTCCCATGTATAAATCTTCACCTCCGGACCATTCTGGAACTCCTCGTGACTTCCGGGATCTCATCCGGGACTCCGAACAACATTAGGTAATCACTCACAAGTCTTCCTAATAACCCTAGCATCACCAAACCTTAAGTGTGTAGACCCTACGGGTTCGGGAATCATTCAGACATGACCGAGACAGCTCTCCGGCCAATAACCAACAGCGGGATTTGGATACCCATGTTGGCTCCCACATGTTCTACGATGATCTCATCGGATGAACCACGATGTCGAGGATTCAAGTAATCCCGTATACAATTTCCTTTGTCAATCGGTACGTTACTTGCCCGAGATTCGATCGTCGGTATCCCAATACCTCATTCAATCTCGTTACCTGCAAGTCACTTTACTCATCATGTAATGCATGATCCCAAGACCAACCACTTGGTCACATTGAGCTCATTATGATAATGCATTACCAAGTGGGCCAAGAGATACCTCTCCGTCATACGGAGTGACAAATCCCAGTCTCGATCCATGTCAACCCAACAGACACTTTCGGAGATACATGTAGTATACCTTTATAGGCACCCAGTTACGTTGTGACGTTTGGTATACCCAAAGCACTCCTACGGTATCCGGGAGTTACACGATCTCATGGTCTATGGAAATGATACTTGACATTTAGAAAAGCTCTAGCAAACGAACTACACGATCTTGTGGTATGCTTAAGATTGGGTCTTGTCCATCACATCATTCTACTAATGATGTGATCCCATTATCAATGACATCCGATGTCCATAGTCAGGAAACCATGACTATCTATTGATCAACGAGCTAGTCAGCTAGAGGCTCACTAGGGACATGTTGTGGTCTATGTATTCACACATGTATTACGATTTCCGGATAACACAATTATAGCATGAATAATAGACAATTATCATGAACAAGGAAATATAATAATAATAATTTTGTTATTGCCTCTAGGGCATATTTCCAACAGCATGACTATCGAGTGGATTGCACTCGACATCTTCGACTGGGGGTCTCTTGCTGTCTCTTGGACTTCTTATCTTCAAGGGTAGTGACCTTGGGTAGGACGCATAGGTCAGGCCTATGACCCTACCCCAGGTCTGTATCCTCATCAGTAGCCCCCGAATGGATTAAGGTTCAAGTGGAAAGTAGGTTGATGTTTAACTTGTTCTGAGCTTTGCACCTTCGTGAATGTTTTCTCCAAGATTGAAAACTCATGTTGGTACTTCAGCGTTGACTCAGCCACCTTGATCCATTCAGAGAGTTGTCGACTGAACTTGTGGCATCATGTGCCGAGTGCTGTATTAGAGTGCGGGATCTTGGGCGCGATTGACTGCTGTGTATCCCGGATTTCGCGGGATACGAAATTTCGGGGAAGCGCGCGGGACAGAGAGCGCCGAAGCGGGCGGAACGGATAAATAGTGATGCCTCAATTTCTGCACCGCCTTTTTCGCCACGTACGTTGCGCGCGGCTGTTGCGGGATTTGACAGGATTGCATGGTCCCACGCATCAGTCACTCGAAAGCAACCCTTTATAAGGTGACGGGGCCGAGGTGTCTGCACTGTGCACGCCCGTTCCTCCTTCTTTTTCCTCCGCTTCTCCACCGCGCCCAGCTCTTCCGCTCTCGATGCTGCTGCTCCACCGCCATGGTGAAGGACAAGATGGCGGCGCTAGAGCGCGCAAAGAAGGCGATGGGGGCGGCAAAAGGCAAGAAGTAGAACTGCAAGTCGTCATCGCGCGTGGGACTGCCACTGGGCTGGATCCAGGGCGATTGGATCCGGTATTCGATTCGGCAAGAAGATCTGATTGAGCTGGCGGCGTCCGGGCTAATCACCAAGGGAGCGGTTGTTGGGTAACACAGTAATTGCAAAAAAAAATCCTATGCATACGCAAGATCATGGTGATGTATAGCAACGAGAGGGGAGAGTGTGTCCACGTACTCTCATAGACCGTAAGCGGAAGCGTTATCACAACGTGGTTGATGTAGTCGTACGTCTTCACGGCCCAACCGACCAAGCACCGAAAGCACGGCACGTCCGAGTTCTTGCACACGTTCAGCTCGATGACGTCCCTCAAACTCTGATCCAGCCGAGTGTCGAGGGAGAGTTCCGTCAACATGACGGCGTGGTGACTATGGTGATGTTCTACCGATGCATGGCTTCGCCTAAGCACCGCTATGATATTATCGAGGTGGATTATGGTGGAGGGGGGCACCACACACGGCTAAGATATCCAAGGGATCAATTGTTGTGTCTATAGGGTGCCCCCTACCCCTGTATATAAAGGAGCAAGGGGGAGGCGGCCGGCCTAGGAGGAGGGTGCATCAAGGGGGGAGTCCTACTCCCACCAGGAGTAGGATTCCTCCTTCCCTTGTTGGAATAGGAGAGAGGGAAATAGGGGGAGAGGAAGAAGGAAAAGGGGGCTGCACCCCTTGTCCAATTCGGACCAGAGGGGGGGCGCATGCCTTCTTCCTTTTGGCCTCTCTCCTCTATTCCCGTATGGCCCAATAAGGCCCATATACTCCCCGGCGAATTCCCGTAACTCTCCGGTACTCCGAAAAATACATCTCTCAGAACCTTTCCGAAGTCCGAATATAGTCGTCCAATATATCGATCTTTACATCTCGACCATTTCGAGACTCCTCGTCAAGTCCCCAATCTCATCCGGGACTCCAAACTACCTTCGGCACATCAAAACACATAAACTCATAATATAACCGTCATTGAACTTTAAGCGTGCGGACCCTACGGGTTCAAGAACTATCTAGACATGACCGAGACACGTCTCCGGTCAATAACCAATAGCGAAACCTGCGTGCTCATATTAGCTCCCACATATTCTACGAAGATCTTTATCGGTCAAACCGCATAACAACATACGTTTGTTCCCTTTGTCATCGGTATGTTACTTGCCCGAGATTCGATCGTTGGTATCTGAATACCTAGTTCAATCTCGTTACCGGCAAGTCTCTTTTCTCATTCTGTAATACATCATTCCGCAACTAACTAATTAGTTGCAATGCTTACAAGGCTTATAGTGATGTGCATTACCGAGTGGTCCCAGAGATACCTCTCCGACAATCGGAGTGACAAATCCTAATCTTGAAATACGCCAACCCAACAAGTACCTTTGGAGACACCTGTAGAGCACCTTTATAATCACCCAGTTACGTTGTGATGTTTGGTAGCACACAAAGTGTTCCTCCGGTAAACGGGAGTTGCATAATCTCATAGTCACAGGAACATGTATAAGTCATGAAGAAAGCAGTAGCAACATACTAAACGATCAAGTGCTAAGCTAACGGAATGGGTCAAGTCAATCACATCATTCTCCTAATGATGTGATCCCGTTAATCAAATGACAATTCTTTGTCCATGGCTAGGAAACATAACCATCTTTGATTAATGAGCTAGTCAAGTAGAGGCATACTAGTGACACTCAGTTTGTCTATGTATTCACACATGTATCATGTTTCCGGTTAATACAATTCTAGCATGAATAATAAACATTTATCATGAAATAAGGAAATAAATAATAACTTTATTATTGCCTCTAGGGTATATTTCCTTCAGTCTCCAACTTGCACTAGAGTCAATAATCTAGTTCACATCATCATGTGATTCAACACCAATATTCACATCTATATGTGATTAACACCCATAGTTCACATCGTCATGTGACCCCAAAGGGTTTACTAGAGTCAATAATCTAGTTCACATTTCTATGTGATTAACACCCAAAGAGTACTAAGGTATGCTCATGTTTTGCTCATGAGAGAAGTTTAGTCAAGGGTCTGTCACATTCAAAGCCGTATGTATTTTGCAAATATTCTATGTCTACAATGCTCTGCACGGAGCTACTCTAGCTAATTGCTCCCACTTTCAATATGTATCCAGATTGAGACTTAGAGTCATCTAGATCAGTGTAAAAGCTTGTATCGATGTAACTCATTATGACAAACTCTTTTATCACCTCCATAATCGAGAAACATCTCCTTAGTCCTCACTAAGGATATTCTTGACCGCTGTCCAGTGATCTACTCTTAGATCAAAATTGTATTTCTTTGCCAAACTCAGAGTAAGGTATACAATAGGTCTGGTACACAGCATAGCATACTTTATAGAACCTACGACTAAGGCATAGGGAATGACTTTTCATTCTCTTTTTATTTTTGCCATGGTCGGGTTTTGAGTCTTACTCAACTTCACACATTTGCATCACAGGCAAGAACTCTTTCTTTGACTGTTCCATTTTGAATTACTTCAAAATCTTATCAAGGTATGTACTCATTGAAAAATCTTATCAAGCGTCTTGATCTATCTCTATAGATCTTGATGCTCAATGTGTAAGCACCTTTACTGAGGTCTTTTTTTGAAAAACTCCTTTTAAACACTCCTTTATGCTTTCCAGAAAAATTCTACATCATTTCCGATCAATAATATGTCATTCACATATACTTATCAGAAAAGTTGTAGTGCTCCCACTCACTTTCTTGTAAATACAGGCCTTTCCAAATGTCTGTATAAAACCATATGCTTTGATCAACTCATCAAAGCGTATATTCCAACTCCGAGATGCTTGCACCAGTCCATTGATGGATCGCTGGAGCTTGCACATTTTGTTAGCACCTTTAGGATTGACAAAACCTTCTGGTTGTATCATATACAACACTTCTTTAAGAAATCTCCATTTAAGGAATGCAATTTTGAAATACATTTGTCAGATTTTATAAAATGTGGCAATTGCTAACATGATTCGGACAGACTTAAGCATCGCTACGGGTGAGAAAGTCTCATCGTAGTCAACCCCTTGAACTTGTCACCTTTCGCAACAAGTCGAGCTTTGTAGACAGTAACATTACCATCAGCGTCAGTCTTCTTTTTGAAGATCCATTTATTCTCAATGGCCTGCCGATCATCGGGCAAGTCAACCAAAGTCCACACTTTGTTCTCATACATGGATCCCATCTCAGATTTCATGGCCTCAAGCCATTTTGCGGAATCTGGGCTCATCATCGCTTCCTCATAGTTCGTAGGCTCGCCATGTTCAAGTAACATGACCTCTAGAATAGGATTGTCGTACCACTCTAGTGCGGATCTTACTCTGGTTGACCTACGAGGTTCGGTAGTAACTTGATCTGAAGTTTCATGATCAATATCATTAGCTTCCTCACTAATTGGTGTAGTTGTCACAGGAACTGGTTTTTGTGATGAACTATTTTCCAATAAGGGAGTAGGTACAGTTACCTCATCAAGTTCTACTTTCCTCCTACTCACTTCTTTCGAGAGAAACTCCTTCTCTAGAAAGGATCCATTCTTGGCAACGAATGTCTTGCCTTCGGATCTGTGATAGAAGGTGTACCCAACAATCTCCTTTGGGTATCCTATGAAGACAGATTTCTCTGTTTTGGGTTCGAGCTTATCAGGCTGAAGCTTTTTCACATAAGCATCGCAGCCCCAAACTTTAAGAAACGACAACTTTGGTTTCTTGCCAAACCATAGTTCATAAGGCGTTGTCTCAACGGATTTTGATGGTGCCCTATTTAACATGAATGCGGCCGTCTCTAAAGCATAACCCCAAAACAATAGCGGTAAATCAGTAAGAGACATCATAGATCGCACCATATCTAGTAAAGTGCGATTACGACGTTCGGGCACACCATTATGTTGTGATGTTCTGGGTGGTGTGTGTTGCAAAACTATTATGTATTGTTTTAAATGTAAACCAAACTCGTAACTCAAATATTCTTCTCCACGATCAGATCGTAGAAACTTTATTTTCTTGTTACGATGATTTTCAACTTCACTCTGAAATTCTTTGAACTTTTCAAATGTTTCAGACTTATGTTTCATTAAGTAGATATACCCATATCTTCTTAAATCATCTGTGAAGGTGAGAAAATAACGATACCCGCCGCGAGCTTCAATATTCATTGGATCACATACATCAGTATGTATGATTTCCAACAAATCAGTTGCTCACTCCATAGTTCCAGAGAACGGCGTTTTAGTCATCTTGCCCATGAGGCAGGGTTCGCAAGTACCAAGTGATTCATAATCAAGTGATTCCAAAAATCCATCTTTATGGAGTTTCTTCATGTGCTTTACGCTGATATGACCCAAACGGCAGTGCCACAAATATGTTGCACTATCATTATCAACTTTGCATCTTTTGGCATCAATATTATGAATATGTGTATCACCATGATCAAGATTCAATAAACCATCAACATTGGGTGTATGACCATATAAGGTTTTATTCATGTAAACATGATTTATTCTCTCTCTTAGATGAATAATCTTATCACAATAAACATGATCTAATCATATTTATGATTAATGCAAACACCAAATAACATTTATTTAGGTTCAACACTAATCTCAAAAATATAGGAAGTGTACGATGATGATCATATCAATCTTGGAACCTCTTCCAACACACATCGTTACTTCACCCTCAACTAGTCTCTGTTTTTTCTGTAACTCCTGTTTCTAGTTACTAATCTTAGCAACCGAACAAGTATCAAATACTGAGGGGCTACTATAAACACTAGTAAGGTACACATCAATAACCTGTATATCAAATATACCCTTGTTCACTTTGCCATCCTTCTTATCCACCAAATATTCAGGGCATTTCCGCTTCCAGTGACCATTTCCTTTGCAGTAGAAGCACTTAGTTTCAGGCTTTGGTCCAGCTCTGGGCTTCTTCACGGGAGTGACAACTTGCTTGCCATTCTACTTGAAGTTCCCTTTCTTTTCCTTTGCCCTTTTCTTAAAACTAGTGGTCTTGTCAATCATCAACACTTGATGCTCTTTCTTGATTTCTACCTTCGGCGATTTCAGCATCACAAAGAGCTCGGGAATCGTTTTCGTCATCCCTTGCATTATAGTTCATCACGAAGTTCCACTAACTTGGTGATGGTGAATAGAGAACTCTGCCAATCACTATCTTATCTGGAAGATTAACTCCCACTTGATTCAAGCGATTGTAGTACTCAGACAATCTAAGCACTTGCTCACTAGTTGAGCAATTCTCCTCCATCTTTTAGGCGAAGTATTTGTCAGAGGTCTCATACCTCTTGACACGGGCCTGAGTCTGAAATACCAATTTCATCTCATGGAACATCTCATATGTTCCGTGACGTTTCAAAAACGTTTTTGTAGCCCCGGTTCTAATCCATAAAGCATGGTGCACAAAACTATCAAGTAGTCATCATATTGAGCTAGCCAAACGTTCATAATGTCTACATCTGCTCCTGCAATAGGTCTGTCACCTAGTGGTGCATCAAGGACATAATTCTTCTGTGCAGCAATGAAGATAAACCTCAGATCATGGACCAAGTCCGCATAATTGCTATTAACATTTTTCAACATAGTTTATCTCTAGGAACATATATAAAAACATAGGGAAGCAATAACGCAAGCTATTGATCTACAACAACATAGACATGCAAAATACTATCAGGACTAAGTTCATGATAAATTAAAGTTCAATTAATCATATTACTTAAGAACTCCCACTTAGGTAGACATCTCTCTAATCATCTAAGTGATCACGTGATCCAAATCAACTAAACCATAACTGATCATCACGTGAAATGGAGTAGTATTCAATGGTGAACATCACTATGTTGATCATATCTACTATATTCGGTCTCAGTGTTCCGAGGCCATATCTGCATATGCTAGGCTCGTCTAGTTTAACCCGAGTATTCTGCGTGTGCAAAACTGGCTTGCACCCGTTGTAGATGGACGTACAGCTTATCACACCCGATCATCACATGGTGTCTGGGCACGACGAACTTTGGCAACGGTGCATACTTAGGGAGAACACTTTTATCTTGAAATTTAGTGAGAGATCATCTTATAATGCTACTGTCAATCAAAACAAAATAAGATGTAAAGATAAACATCATATGCAATCAAAAATATGTGACATGATATGGCCATCATCATCTTGTGCCTTTGATCTCCATCTCCAAAGCATCATCATGATCTCCATCATCACCGGCATGACACCATGATCTCCATCATCTTGATCTATATCAATGTGTCGTTACATGGTCGTCTCGCCAACTATTGCTCTTGCAACTATTGCTATCGCATAGTGATAAAGTAAAGCAATTATTTGGCGCTTGCATCTTATGCAATAAAGAGACAACCATAAGGCTTCTGCCAGTTGCCGATAACTTCAAAAAAACATGATTATCTCATACAACAACTTATATCTCATCACGTCTTCACCATATCACATCACAACATGCCCTGCAAAAACAAGTTAGACGTCCTCTACTTTGTTGTTGCAAGTTTTACGTGGCTGCTACGGGCTGAGAAAGAACTGTTCTTACCTATGCATCAAAACCACAACGATAGTTTTTCAAGTTAGTGTTATTTTAACCTTCTCAAGGACCGGGCGTAGCCACACCCAGTTCAACTAAAGTTGGAGAAACTGACACCGCCAGCCATCTATGTGCAAAGCACGTCGGTAGAACCAGTCTCGCGTAAGCTTACGCGTAATGTCGGTCCGGGCCTCTTCATCCAATAATACCGCCGAACCAAAGTATGACATGCTGGTAAGCAGTATGACTTGTATCACCCACAACTCACTTGTGTTCTACTCGTGCATATAACATCTACGTATAAAACCTGGCTCGGATGCCACTGTTGGGTAACACAGTAATTTCAAAAAATTTCCTACGCACATGCAAGATCATGGTGATGTATAGCAACGAGAGGGGAGAGTGTGTCCACGTACCCTCGTAGACTGTAAGCGGAAGCGTTAGCACAACGTGGTTGATGTAGTCGTACGTCTTCACAGCCCGACCGATCAAGCACCGAAAGCACGGCACCTCCGAGTTCTTGCACACGTTCAGCTCGATGACGTCCCTCAAACTCTGATCCAGCCGAGTGTCGAGGGAGAGTTCCGTCAACATGACGGCGTGGTGACTATGGTGATGTTCTACCGATGCATGGCTTCGCCTAAGCACCGCTATGATATTATCGAGGTGGATTATGGTGGAGGGGGGCACCACACACGGCTAAGATATCCAAGGGATCAATTGTTGTGTCTATAGGGTGCCCCCTACCCCTGTATATAAAGGAGCAAGGGGGAGGCGGCCGGCCTAGGAGGAGGGTGCGTCAAGGGGGGAGTCCTACTCCCACCAGGAGTAGGATTCCTCCTTCCCTTGTTGGAATAGGAGAGAGGGAAAGAGGGGGAGAGGAAGAAGGAAAAGGGGGCTGCACCCCTTGTCCAATTCGGACCAGAGGGGGGGCGCATGCCTTCTTCCTTTTGGCCTCTCTCCTCTATTCCCGTATGGCCCAATAAGGCCCATATACTCCCCGGCGAATTCCCGTAACTCTCCGGTACTCCGAAAAATACATCACTCAGAACCTTTCCGAAGTCCGAATATAGTCGTCCAATATATCGATCTTTACGTCTCGACCATTTCGAGACTCCTCGTCAAGTCCCCAATCTCATCCGGGACTCCAAACTACCTTCGGCACATCAAAACACATAAACTCATAATATAACCGTCATTGAACTTTAAGCGTGCAGACCCTACGGGTTCAAGAACTATCTAGACATGACCGAGACACGTCTCCGGTCAATAACCAATAGCGAAACCTGCGTGCTCATATTAGCTCCCACATATTCTACGAAGATCTTTATCGGTCAAACCGCATAACAACATACGTTTGTTCCCTTTGTCATCGTATGTTACTTGCCCGAGATTCGATCGTTGGTATCTGAATACCTAGTTCAATCTCGTTACCGGCAAGTCTCTTTTCTCATTCTGTAATACATCATTCCGCAACTAACTAATTAGTTGCAATGCTTACAAGGCTTATAGTGATGTGCATTACCGAGTGGGCCCAGAGATACCTCTCCGACAATCGAAGTGACAAATCCTAATCTCGAAATACGCCAAACCCACAAGCACCTTTGGAGACACCTGTAGAGCACCTTTATAATCACCCAGTTATGTTGTGACATTTGGTAGCACACAAAGTGTTCCTCCGGTAAACGGGAGTTGCAAAATCTCATAGTCACAGGAACATGTATAAGTCATGAAGAAAGCAGTAGCAACGTACTAAATGATCAAGTGCTAAGCTAACGGAATGGGTCAAGTCAATCACATAATTCTCCTAATGATGTGATCCCTTTAATAAAATGACAACTCTTTGTCCATGGCTAGGAAACATAACCATCTTTGATTAATGAGCTAGTCAAGTAGAGGCATACTAGTGACACTCAGTTTGTCTATGTATTCACACATGTATCATGTTTCCGATTAATACAATTCTAGCATGAATAATAAACATTTATCACGAAATAAGGAAATAAATAATAACTTTATTATTGCCTCTAGGGCATATTTCCTTCAGCGGCAAGACTACCGGAGGGGGAGACAGAACCGCAGCCTCGACCGGGTGAGTGTGTTCTGCTCGCCCCCCACGTCGACCGGGGTTTTTCGCTTCCTCCGCACCCCTTCTTCCGGGGATTCTTGAATTTCTTCGGTGCTCAACTCCACCATTTTTCTCCCAACACCATCACGTATCTGGCTGCGTTCGTGTTGATGTGTGAAAACTTTTTAGGGTGTCGACTGCACTGGGTCCTTTCAAACATATCTTCACCATCCGCTCCCAGTCGGTCAAAAAAGAAAAGTCGAGTGACTCAAAAACCCATGTTATCTAGATGTGTGGGGGTTTAGGTATCCAAAAGAGGCATAGGAGTGCCTTCCCTGCTATGACTCTCCCTGAATCTGTTAGAGGCTGGCAGTCGACCTGGTTCTACTGCCAGGACGTCGCAGCTCCAGGCCAGTCGACTGGTCTTCCCCACTTCACATTCGACCGCCTCCAGACCCCTACCCCACTGAAAGTGACTTCTGCTGAGAGCGTGGAGACGATGATGTTGGTGGAGAAAGTGGTCCAACTTATTAATGAGGGCGCCACCGGCCTGGACCTCCTGGAAGTGTTCCTCAGTCGATGCATCCAGCCCCTTCAGGCCCGTGATCATCCCATGTGGCTGTACTCGGGACCTGACGACACCGCTCGGGTCCATCCAGAAGAAGTGTCGCCCAAGACTGTGGCTTTGTGGCTGAGGAGCATCACAGGTAATTAGGACAACCCCAGTGGATCTAGGCGAGTCATTCCCTTTGGCGATGATAATCAGCTTGACAAGGTATGCTCTTTGTTCCGACTGCCTTGCATTTACGTTCCGACTGTACTTGATGTCGACTAACTTTTACTTGACTTATTTGTCCTGCAGGTTTTCACTGAGATGCATTGGATGCCCAATGGCGAACAAGCTTTGGAGCAGGACCAGGAGGGAGAAGCCAGTGCGGAGGAGAGTGGCGACTGGGAGTCTTCAGATGAAGAGGAGGAGGAGGAGAGCGAGGAGTCGGACGATGAGGAAGAAGTCGACTCGTCGCTGCGCTTTGAACGCCGGTCCAAACAGCACCATGACCCGTCCGGCGGGCGCGGGAAGAACGTGGCTCCGAGTACCCACGCTCAGAAGCGCACTCGGACATCGACTCCAGAGCCAACGGAGAAGGTAGCCAAGCAGCCCAAAGTTGTTCCTCCCAAGGCTCAGAAGACTTTGCCGCGGATCAAGATGGACGTCCCTGTTGCTTCGGGGTAAGTGTCTCGCTTGTGTTTATGTAGGTCAACTGAAGTTTTTGTTCTGACCAGCCGGATCATGTATCTTTCTAGCCCCACCTCTGCTGCCACTGACATGGACATCGACAAGGCACCAGGAGACGAGGAGGCCACCTCACGAGTTGGTAAGTCTGCTCGACCAGGCTTCATTAAGTTGAGTGGATCACCAATCGGCAGAGTTTCTGATATTTCCCTCTTTCTCTAGTTTTGAAAGAGGTCGTCGTGCTCCCTGATGGTGAAGAAGAAGTGCCTCTACAGGAGAGGAGGAAGAGGGGTGGGGGATTAGGTAGGAGGAGGCTTGAAGTTCAAGTCCCTCAGTCGACGCCGGCACTTGAGGCGATGGTCGGACGTTCCGAAGAGCCGGTTCGGACCAACGTCACATTCGCCAGCCCGATGACGACTGATCGTCCGTCGGGCTCGACCGCACAGACTCCTGCCGCTCCAGTGCAACTCCACGCATTTGACCCAGCAACTACTTCGACTGCCCTGGAGCCATCACTCTTTGTTGCGTATCAGACCACGGACGACTCGCCGAGTGGCGCTAGGGAAGCTCTTCACCAGGTGAGCCTTGTCATGGAGTAGGTGAAGGTGATGCACGAGGCTAGCCAAGTGGCTTACAATGCCAGTAGTGCCCTTCAGACCAATGTTCAGGTCAGCAAAACCCCAACTGAACTTTTGAATGTTGTTTTATATCCGATCACCCACTGGGGTGTTTCTTTGTTTAGAGTTTAGGAAATCTTCCACTCCACTCGACTCGAGTTGAGTCTCAGTAAACTGTCTGGATCAGTGGGGGCACGCCGAGTGCACCCACTAGGTGTAGTCCCCGAGACCACGGTCGACTGCTGGCAGTCGACCGAGGTCTTAAAATGTACCTCCCTCTTTTTTTTGAACTCACGCTGGGCAGACCCTATTGAGTATTGATCTGAACCAATGGGGGCATGCTAAGTGCACCCACTGGGTGTAGTCCCCGAGACTACTGTTGAATATTTGATTCGGCAGTAGTCTTAGAGTAACCTTTCACTATCACTGTCTCTTATTTCTGTCGACTGACATATCTCTCTTGCTGACTGCAGAGGTCTTGTGATCTTGGAGCTCGACTTTTCAAGTTAAAGAAGAAGCATATCAGCATTGAACTTGACCTTGAACTCGCAAAGAAGAATCTCAAGACTGCTCAACAAGAGACGACCATCATGGGAGGTAACCATTCGACTGTCTTGTCTGCTTAGTAGTTCTCACTTTCCACTGCTTTTCTTTCAGTCTCTTTGAACTGAGTGACTTCACATAAGCAGATGTGCGTAGTGAAAACCGCCAACTTCAGGCTCGTCCAAAGAGTGTTGTTTCTTTAGAGAGAATGAAGGAGGCTTTGGAGAAGAAGGACCTGGACCTTGCTGCTGCTCAGAAGGAAGCATGTGAGAAGACGACGCTTGTGGACCAGAAGCTGGCTTCAGTCGGCAAATTGGAGGAGGAGAACGCGAAGTTGAAGACCGCCATCTCGGAAGCTAATCGGAAAGTCGAGCAACTGAGGAAGGACAAGGAGAACCTGACCACTGAAGTCGGCGGCCTCAGAACCAAGACGGGCAAGCTAGAGTCCTATCTGGAACAACTTGCCGTGAAGCTTGTCCTGAAGCTTCAAGGTATGGTCATTCGACTGGTCAATTATCGTCGACTGAAGTTTGTTATAATATTGTCGACTCATTGTTTTTCACGATGGAACAGAACTTTTTCAGGACTTTGAAGCAGAAACTGGGAGGGTCGAGACAGGTCTCGACCCCATCAATTGTCCCGTGAAAGATGACGTTGCGATGAACTTGCTGCGGTTGGAATCACGCTTGGATGGTGCAGTTGCTTATCTGGCTCGACTGAAGGCGGCGATGACCCGACTGGACGCCGAACTCTGGCCTTAGGCGGAACTTTCTCAAGACCTCGAGTCACTGATCGCTCGACTCAATCAGATCACTGGCCGAGTGCAAGAGTGGAAGAAGTCCTCTTCTGGCTGTGGTGCTGACATCGCCTTGTCATTAGTTCGAGTGAACTACAAGGAGGCTAAAGAAGAGAAGCTGGTGGCCCTCAAGGTAGCGAATACTAAGAAGCACTCTTTCCAGTCCTTCATGGACACCTTCCTCGAGGCAGCCACCCGCATTGCCGACAGCATCGATCTTGACAGCTTCTGCGATCCAGCCAGTCCTTCTCCTGCCGAGTGACTAAAAAACATTATGCCTCACCTTTATTTGCCTCGGAATGCCGAGTGATTTTGTAATCATTAAAACTCCTTAGGGCCTGACGCCCGAGTACTTTTAATCTGCGGTTAGGAACCTTTGGATTTATCTTTGAACATGTTGCGTTTATCTTCGAGTGAAACTCATTCTTCTCTCGGATCAGTTTCTGTTTGTTTGATGCAGCTTCTGAAGAAGAATCGGCAGTCGACCAGTTGGACGAGCCTTGAGCAGCATTGATCAACTCATCAGCAAGGCACTCAACAATAGTCTTGACGTTCCCGTCATCAGCAAGGCACCAGCCGTTGGATGGGCCTTTGACAGTGCGCACAATCTCGTCCTTCTTCTTGACGGTGCAGCCCCCCGGTGGGGTGGTCGTGGTCGACCCGCACCATTCGGCGGGACCGACAACTCATCAACGGGGCATTCAGCAATGGTCTTGGCGTTCTTGAAAATGGCTCGCCTTGGTGACACGCTCAATCTCGTCCTTCTTCTTGATGGTGCAACTTTGGAGTGGGGGTCGTGGTTGACCCGCACTTTGCTAAGTCCCCGAGCGAGAAGATCAGTTTTCACTCGGGAGGGTTTTCAAAACTTAGGTGAGTACTGGACTGCAGCTAAGCCCCCGAGTGGGAGGATTGCTCACCACTCGGTAGGATTTCTCAAACTTAGGCGAGTCCTGGACTGCAGCTAAGCCCTAGAGTGGGAGGATTGCTCACCACCTGGTAGGATTTTTCAAACTTAGGCAAGTACTGGACTGCAGCTAAGCCTTCGAGTGGGGGATTGCTCACCACTCGGTAGGATTTTTCAAACTTAGGCGAGTACTGGACTGCAACTAAGCCCCCGAGTGGGAGGATTGCTCACCACTCGGTAGGATTTTTCAAACTTAGGCGAGTACTGGACTGCAGCTAAGCCCCCGAGTGGGAGGATTGCTCACCACTCGGTAGGATTTTTCAAACTTAGGCAAGTACTGGACTGCAGCTAAGCCCCCAAGTGGGAGGATTGCTCACCACTCGGTAGGATTTTTCAAACTTAAGTGAGTACTGGACTGCAACTAAGCCCTCGAGCAGGAAGATTGCTCCCACAATCTTGTCCTTCTTCTTGATGGTGCAGCCCCCGGGGGGGGCATGGCCGACCCGTACCATTTGGTAGGACTTTTTAAACTTAGGCGAGTAGTGGACTACAGCTAAGCCCTCGAGCGGGAAGATTGCTCCCACAATCTCGTCCTTCTTCTTGACGGTGCAGCCCCGGGGGAGGGGGGGTCATGGCCGACCCATACCGTTTGGTAGGACTTTTTAAACTTAGGCGAGTACTGGACTGCAGCTAAGCCCCCGAGTGAGAGGCAGACTCACCACTCGGTAGGATTTTTTATCACTTAGACGAGTACTGGACTACAGCTAAGCCCCCGAGTGAGAGGCAGACTCACCAGTCGGTAGGATTTTTTATCACTTAGGCGAGTACTGGACTACTGCTAAGCCTCCGAGTGAGAGGCAGACTCACCACTCGGTAGGATTTTTTATCACTTAGGCGAGTACTGGACTGCAGCTAAGCCCCCGACTGAGAGGCAGACTCACCACTCGATAGGATTTTCTATCACTTAGGCGAGTACTGGACTGCAGCTAAGCCCCCGAGTGAGAGGCAGAATCACCACTCGGTAGGATTTTTTATCACTTAGGCGAGTACTGGACTGCAGCTAAGCCCCTGAGTGAGAGGCAGACTCACCACTCGGTAGGATTTTCTCTTCAACTTAGGCAAAACATATTCGCAGCTAAGGCAACATGTAAAAAATAAACAACAATCATTCGGAAGATTGTAAAATCATGTCTTTTGATAATCAAACTAAAAGGTACTTCTTATTACATCTCATCAGTCTAAATACTTAAGAGTAAAAAGGGCGGAGCAGTTCCGCGTTCCAAGCGCGTGGCTCATCTTTGTTGTGCTCGACGTTGAAGAGACGATATGCTCTGTTATGGAGCACCTTGGTGACGACGAAAGGGCCTTCCCAAGCAGGAGCGAGCTTGTGTGGTTTCTGCTGGTCCACTCAGAGAACCAGGTCTCCCTATTGAAATGCCCGACCCCTTATGTTTCTGGCATGGAATCGACGCAAGTCTTGCTGATAAATGGTCGACCGGATCAAGGCCATCTCACTTTCTTCTTCCAGGAGATCGACTGCATCTTGCCGAGCCTGCTCTGCTTCCTCTTCTGAGAAGATTTCGACTCGGGGCGCGTTGTGGAGAAAATCACTCGGGAGTACGGCTTCGGCTCCGTAGACTAAGAAGAATGGAGTCCGTCCAGTCGACCGATTAGGAGTTGTCCTCAATCCCCAAAGCACCGATGGGAGCTCATCAACCCAAGCCCCTGCTACATGCTTGAGGTCGCGCATCAACCGGGGTTTCAGTCCTTTGAGAATCAATCCATTCGCTCGCTCAGCCTTCCCATTCAACTGAGGATGAGCGACCGAAGCGTAATTGACCCTCGTGCCTTGGGAAGCACAAAAGGCTGTGAATTCATCAGAGTCGAAGTTCAATCCATTATCCGTGATGATGTTGTGTGGAACACCATATCTGAATATCAATTCCCTGATGAAACTCACAGTTGTACTTGCTTCAAGGTTTTTAATGGGCTTGGCTTCAATCCATTTGGTAAACCTGTTGACTGCCACCAGCACATGGGTAAATCCGCTCCTGCTAGTCCTCAGAGGTCCAACCATGTCCAATCCCCAAACGGCGAAAGGCCAGACGAGTGGAATAGTCTTCAGAGCTGATGAGGGTTTATGGGACATGTTGGAGTAAAACTGACAACCTTCACACTTGTCCACTATTTCTTTTGCCATCTCATTGGCATGTGGCCAGTAAAATCCGGCTCGGTATGCTTTGGCCACGATGGGCCGAGAGGACGCATGGTTACCATAGGTCCCCGAGTGAATATCATTGAGGATCATTTGGCCTTCTTCTGGCGTGGTGCACTTCTGGCAGGCCCCAGTTACACTTTCTCTGAACAACTGACCCTTTATCACGGTAAAGGCTTTAGATCATCGGACGATCTGTCGAGCCTCTTATTCATCCTCTGGAAGTTCTTTCCTAAGAATGTATGCAATGTACGGCACTGTCCAGTCGGGAGTGATGACCAACACCTCCATGACTAAGTCGACCACGGCCGGGACTTCGACTTCAGTCGGATCTGTGGCACTCTTGGGCTGTGGTGACTCTTCAGTGAAAGGATCTTCTTGAACTGAAGGTGAATGAATATGTTCCAAAAACACATTACGGGGAATGGCCTCTCTCTTTGAACCTATCTTTGCCAACTCATCTACAGCTTGATTTTTTAGTCGGGGTGTCGGTGTCAAAACCGGCGGATCTCGGGTAGGGGGTCCCGAACTGTGCGTCTAGGCGGATGGTAATACGAGACGAGGGACACGATGTTTTTACCCAGGTTCGGGCCCTCTTGATGGAGGTAAAACCCTACGTCCTGCTTGATTAATATTGATGATGTGGGTTACAAGAGTAGATCTACCACGAGATCAAGGAGGCTAAACCCTAGAAGCTAGCCTATGGTATGATTGTTGTTCGTCCTATGGACTAAAGCCATCCGGTTTATATAGACACCGGAGAGGGCTAGGGTTACACAGAGTCGGTTACAAAGGTAGGAGATCTACATATCCGTATCGCCAAGCTTGCCTTCCACGCCAAGGAAAGTCCCATCCGGACATGGGATGAAGTCTTCAATCTTGTATCTTCATAGTCTTGGAGTCCGGCCGATGATGGTAGTTCGGCTATCCGGACACCCCCTAGTCCGAAACTCCCTCAGTAGCCCCTGAACCAGGCTTCAATGACGACGAGTCCGGTGTGCATATTGTCTTCGGCATTGCAAGGCGGGTTCCTCCTCCGAATAATTTATAGAAGATTGTGAACACCAGGATAGTGTCCGGCTCTGCAAAAATAATTTCCACATACCACCGTAGGGAGAATAATATTACACAAGATCAATCTGCTGATGTATTCTGTGGCGTAACGTCACACCACTTCCAAGCCTTTACTCGAATTGTTTTTATTGTTCCACCTCAGCGCGTTTAGCGAGGCGGTTTCCTTGGCACGTCTTGTCGAAGCAGAGATCGTGTTCCCCTTATTTCGGGATTCCCATCAATATGGACGTGGGTAACCCAACCGTGCCATTGATTGTGATGCTTGGGAGATAAGCGAGTTTTACCAGGCCGGTGGGGACGCGTGTTTCTGTCCGCCCATATAAGGGGATAAAGATCCAACCTTTTTACCTGCGCCTTCTTTCTCCTTGGCTTATCCATCACTGTGAACTCGAGCTCTAGCGCCCAAGCCCGCACATCTCACCTCAACCTTCTCCAAATATGTCCGGAGCGGGAGGCAAGTGGATGGCCTCCTCCGTCACGGAGGGGCATATCCAGAAGCTGCGCAGCGCCGGATACTTGTCCAGCAACATCGCGCATCGGCTCCCCGACGAGGGAGAGCTCATCCCCACCCCCAGGCCCCATGATAGGGTAGTATTCCTTCCCCATTTCCTCAGCGGACTGGGCTTCCCACTTCATCCCTTTGTCCGGGGGCTCATGTTCTACTACGGCCTAGATTTCCATGATCTGGCCCCGAATTTTATCCTCAACATCTCGGCGTTTATCGTCGTGTGCGAGGCCTTCCTCTGCATCCAGCCCCACTTTGGCTTGTGGCTCAAGACCTTCAGTGTCAAGCCGAAGGTTGTGAAGGGCAGCCAAGTGGAGTGCGGAGGCGCCATGGTGGGCAGGATGTCCCACGTTACGTGGCTGGAGGGCGCCTTTGTGGAAACCATCAAGGGGTGGTAATCGGGGTGGTTCTACATCACCGAGCCGCATGATCCCGAATGGGCAGCGGCCCCCGAATTCAGATCCGGCATCCCCACACAGCTCACCTCCTGGAAAGAGAGCGGCCGGATTTGGGGCGATTCGGAGGAGCTGACCGGACTCCAAGCCTGCGTCCAAAAGCTGCTGGACAAGAAGCTCAAGCTTGTCAACATAGTCCAGGTCATGCTCATCCGCTAGATTCTCCCGTGCCAACGACAGGGCTTCAATATGTGGGAGTTCGATCTGGCGCAGCACCAGACTTTGAATGGGCTCTTTGACACTACGTACGAAGAGGTCTGGAAGGTGCTGTTCAAGGGCGCTGAGGCTCCCGCATCCGCTACCAAAGATCGCGGATTCAGCTCGCAGCGTCCAGCTGACGAGGTAAGTGATATTGTCCTTTACGGGACGCTTGTTATTCATAGTTTGACTCTATGCGGGATCTAAACTCCCTTTCCTTTGACAGGACTGGCTGAAGAAGGCCGCACAGGCTATCTGTCCGGCCCCATTGCCAGAGGACCCAGCTGATGCCCGCCTAACGGGGCTGCTGGCTCCGGCACCCCATGTGGTGCCGGAGAAGAAGGCCAAGAAGAAGGCCACGGGGACTCAGAAGAGTTCTCGTTTTCAGGTGCTATCGGATGATGAGTCCGAGGCCGACTCCTCCCACCAAGGCGAGGAGGAGAAGAAGAAAGCCTCTCCCCCAGCGGGGGGAGGGAAGAAAAGGAAGGCCTCCCCAACAAGGGAGGCCGAAGGGTCCAAGAGGGGAAAAACTCTTCCCCCGGACTGTTCCACCAACGCCAGTGACGACGACGAGGACTGGCCTCCAAGGGCCAAGCCTCTGGCGAGATCGTAAGTATCCGGACTCCCGAATAACTTCAAGGTTTTCGTTTTCCGCCACATTATGTCTTTCTAATGCCGCATACAACCCTGCAGTCCGCCTAAGGATGATCTCCCCACTTCGTCGAGCGGGTCCTTAGGGGCGTCGGATATGGATTCTCTTCCGACTGCCTTCACCCCCCGTGATGCGGACGATGCCGAGGTGGGATCCCAAAAAGGGACCCACCAGGAGGAGAGGGCCCCGGAGGTGTCGCAGGACAACCTCTCGGACTTTGCACCGGACTCAACCCCGGAACCCATAGTGGCTCCGGAGTCCGGCGGGCGACCCCTTCGTAAGAAGGGCAAGACCGCGACGCCGGCTGCCTCTGTCCAACCGGAGGTGCCGGATAATTTGCTGGAGGCGCTCAACGGCACCTCCATCGAAGAGGAACACCGCACTGTTATGAGTGTGGTGATTCAGAAGGTTCAGCTCGCCAAGAGCGGGCTGACCGAAGCCTGCAGCAGCCTTCTAACAGGCTTTGAGGTAAGAATTTCAATATATGTAAAATGATACCGCATAGACAGTAGCCCCTGATGCTCGGTTCGGTGTTCGGAAAGAAAAGCCGGACTGAGGATCTTTAGAAAGATAAATGCAGGAGTCATGAAAATATGTCAATATGGGATTGCAGGCTGTGCTGCTGACCTCTGCCGCACTGACTGCGGAGGTCAAAACTTTGAAGGAAAACCTCGAGCGGTCCGAGAACGAGCTTGGCCATGCCAAGAAGCAGCTCGAGGAAAAAGAAGGTGAGTAATACCTTATGAAAATTGTACCTTACAGAAAAGGATTTGGTTACAAGAAAAATGACAAGGATAACTGGGGTATTGCAAGGGCCACTAACGAGGTGGCGACCCTGAAGGAGGCGGTGGCCACGGCCGAACGCAATGCGGCTGCGGAGCGTACCGAGCGAGAGAAACAGGAGGCGTGGGTGGCGAAGGTACAGCAAGAGCTCCAGGATCTCGTGAAGAAACACGAGAGCCTGGAGCATGACTCGAAGACTCGAGAGTCTGAGCTTGCAACGTCTCTTAAGAGTGCCAAAGCCGCTAAGGCCGAAGCCTACAAGGCCCTCCAGGAGATAGAGGCGATGAAGAAAATAGCAGCGGGTAAGGCATTTTTCATGCAAAGTAAGCATGTGAGTGTTAATTACCTGTCGCTTACCCGAATTCGGAGCTCTCCAGGAGCGTTCGCAGATCTTCCCCGCAGCGTGTCCGATGCTGCCGCATTCTACCGGGCCGAGGAGGGGAGCTCAACGGAGAAGGTCTTCTGGTCTCAGTATGCTGAGGCCGGACATCCGGTGCCCCTTAGCGACCAGCTGAAGCAGCTGGTCGAGCTCCACAAGGCGGCCGAACAGGCCATGAAGGGCCTCATAGTTCGGCTGTGGCCTAAGGAGGCTATGCCTGGGAGCTACTTCGGCCTGGTGCGGCGGCTGGTGGACGCGTGCTCGTGGGTTGAAGTTATCAAGCACTCCGCCTGTATTGAAGGTACCCGCCGGGCCCTTGCCCGCGCAAAGGTGCACTGGGGCAAGATGGATGCCCAGAAGCTTGTGACGGACCCACCACCAGAGGGCAAGGAGTATCGTCCGCCCGAGATGTATTATAAGAGTGTGCTGAAGGGCGCCCGCACTATTGCGGGTGAGTGCTCCAAAGATGTAATATTTGAGTAGACTCGCATTTTGTTATCCTATGCGCTGAAAACTTGGTTCATATGCGCTAAGCAACGCTTGTTAATTTAAAATATTACCTTCTGTGCGGCTGTTTATCAAATCTGAGAGATGGCAAGTCGTCGGCTTCAGCCCCCATGCCACGAGTGTTGGGGTGTTCGGGATAAATTTGGGCACTCTTGTTCCCATATTTGGGTCCATCAAGGGAGGCGCTCAACACAACAAACAAGGCAACCGGACTTATAATGCTTGAACACTCTCACTTAGCCATAGCATTCTATAATTTTAAATTTCGGCGAAGCCCCTAGTTTTCGGAAGGCCAAATTTGGGGCGTTATCCACGCCTTGGCCAGACAGAATCCGGCACCTCACTCGAAGCGGCATAAGTTTTTAGGAACTCGCAAAGAACCTCTCGAACAGCAACCAGCTCTCGCCTCATCATGACGGTCAGTTTTAGCTTTCTCCACTGAGGCGTTAACCCAGCTCAACTGGGGCGCAATCGCAGTGGTTCTCCCAGTGCTACCTTAGCCGATAAAACGGAACGTAAGGTACCAAAACATGGGAGCCAGGCAAACCCAACTATTGACCCAAGAACATGATTCGGAGCCGATGCATATAATGCTATAAGTTCGGGGTGCCGCACTTGTGAAAGTGTTCGGACTTATCACACCATAACGCGGGAAACATAAGCCCCTGGTGTATTTAGCCGTACCAAAACCTACGGATGCAACATGTCATAGATGAACATATGTGCAAGAAAGAAATGCAATTAGAAGCAAAAATGTGCTGCATTGCTTTATTCAATAAAAACTGTTGTAAGTGTAGGACGATACAAGTGGTGCGGTAAGCAAGGGATTGGACTGTTTAACATGTCCCCCTCCAGGGGTAGGCTACGGAATAATGCATAAAACAGATTTAATGCTCATGATGGAGACCACCTGGATTTTCGTTGTAGCCTTTCTCCTTCCCTGGCTGTTGCATCGTGGGTTTGGCATGTCTGCTGCCGGACAGGGCCTCTGACGAACGGAGTCCTGTAGGTAAAAAATAAAAGGAAAAGAAAAAGAAACGACACACTTAAGAGCCCCTGGTGCAGTTGAGCCGCAGTCTGGGCTTATCGTGGTCGAGCCCCTTGCCCCATGCCCATGGTATCTTCAGAGCGTAATGGAGTACACGAAGGGTCTGTCTTAATGTTTTACAGGGGCTGGGGTTGGGGCCGCACTGCTACGCGTGCTCGGAACGTGCTAGGTGGTCGTGTTGTAGGTTACTCCGGGCACGCTTAGCTGTGTCCGGCCGCTTGGCAGCCGGACTCGAGAATTGCCTTAAAAGGTTGCTTTGTACTTCTGCCACGAGAGCCGCTGTATGTTCCTCCGTTCGGAGGGAGCGTTCAGTGTTTCCGTTGACTGTGATGACTCCTCTAGGGCCTGGCATCTTGAGCTTGACGTATGTGTAGTGCGGCACCGCGTTGAACTTTGCGAACGCGGTACGTCCGAGCAAGGCATGATAGCCGCTGCGGAACGGGACTATGTCGAAGATTAACTCCTTGCTTCGGAAGTTATCCGGGGATCCGAAGACCACTTCCAGTGTAACTGAGCCTGTACAATTGGCTTCCTGGTATGACGCCTTTAAAGGTCGTCTTCGTAGGTTTAATCCTTGAGGGGTCTATGCCCATTTTGCGCACCGTGTCCTGATAAAGCAGGTTTAGGCTGCTACCGCCGTCCATCAGGACTCTGGTGAGATGAAATCCATCGACGATTGGGTCTAGAACCAATGCGGCGAACCCACCATGGCGAATGCTGGTGGGGTGGTCCCTTCGGTCAAAGGTGATCGGGCAAGAGGACCATGGATTGAACTTCGGGGCAACTGGCTCCATCGCGTATACATCCCTGAGTGCACGCTTCCGCTCCCTTTTGGGTATGTGCGTGGCATATATCATGTTCACCGTCTGCACCTGTGGGAGGAAACCCTTCTGTCCTCTATTGTTCGGCGGTCGGGTCTCTTCCTCGTCGTCGCTATGTAGCCCCTTGTCGCTGTTTTCGGCAATTAACTTGCCTGCCTGCTTGAACACCCAACAGCCCTATTGGTGTGGTTAGCTGGCTTTTCAGGGGTGCCATGTATCTGGCACAAGCGGTCGAGAATTCGGTCCAAATTGGACGGACCCTGAGTTGTTATTTTGAATGGCTTTTTCCGTTGACCGGGTTTAGAGCCTCTGAATCCGGCATTGACTGTCGTATCCTCACTGTTATCGCCGTTAATGCGGCATTTGTTTTTGTTGCGACGCGACCTGCCACTACGGTCCTTGGTATCCGGACTGCCAGAATTTTTGTGGAGGTTGTTGCTGCGTGCTAGCCAGCTGTCCTCACCCGCACAGAAGTGGGTCATGAGTGATGTAAGGGCTGCCATGGATTTTGGCTTTTCCTGTCCCAGGTGCCGGGCAAGCCACTCGTCGCGGATGTTATGCTTGAAGGTCGCGAGGGCCTCGGCATCCGGACAGTCGACGATTTGGTTTTTATTGGTTAAGAACCGTGTCCAGAATTGTCTGGCCGATTTGTCTGGCTGCTGAATTATGTGGCTTAGGTCATCTGCATCTGGTGGTCGCACGTACGTGCCTTGGAAGTTATCGAGGAATGCGGCTTCCAGGTCCTCCCAACTCCCGATTGACTTTGCTGGCAAGCTGTTAAGCCAGTGCCGGGCTGGTCCTTTAAGTTTGAGTGGGAGATATTTGATGGCGTGGAGATCGTCTCCGCGGGCCATGTGGATGTGGAGGAGATAGTCCTCGATCTAGACCGCGGGGTCTGTTGTGCCATCATAAGATTCAATATTGACGGGTTTAAACCCTTCTGGGATTTGATGATCCATTACCTCATCTGTGAAGCACAGTGGGTGTGCGGCGCCTCTGTACTGGGCGATATCGCGACGGAGCTCAAAAGAGCTTTGTCTGTTGTGTTCGGCCCGGCCGGACTTACTGTGTCCGGGGTGACGGTGATCGTCACGTATCGTGGGGCGCCCACGTGATCCATAGATCGATCTTGATTGTCTTGCCTTATCCTCCAATATGTCTCGCAGGTCCGGAGTGTTCCCTTGTGGCCTTGTGCTTTTCGAGCGATGCCGGGGTACGGGTCTAGTGAAGGGCCTTGAGGCCTCTCTGTCGCGACCACGGGGTGGTCGATCAGCCGTATTGTCTCCTGATGAAGCGGGATCATATGCCTCCACCTCTAATCGGGGGAGCAGCTTACGTTTGGGGTAGCTTTTGAAGGGGCGTTCGAGTTCATGCTCTTCGGCCGCGAGGACTTCGGTCCATCTGTCGGCTAGCAGATCTTGATCAGCTCTAAGCTGCTACTGCTTTTTCTTGAGGCTGTTTGCCGTGGCCATAAGCCTGCGTTTGAAACGCTCCTGTTCGACGGGATCCTCAGGTATGACGAATTCGTCGTCGTCGAGGCTTGCCTCGTCTCCGGAGGGAGGCATATAGTCCTCTACCTCTTCTTCGGCCGCTCTCTCATGAGGGCTGGCGTCCCCCTCCTCCTGTGCTGGATCTTGCTGGAGTGGGTTGCCTTCGGCGCTATCCGGTGTATTATTGTCTCCGGTGCCGGAATCCTCATTCTTGCTATGGCGAGATTTAGAGCGGCGCCGCTGACGCCGGTGCTTGGGCTGTTTCTTGGAGGGGTCATCCTCCGCTATTCCTTCGTCGTTCCCATCCTTTGGGATATCCACCATGTATATGTCGTATGAAGAGGTGGCTTTCCAGTGCCCGGTGGGCGCTGGTTCTTGGTCGTCTCCGGCATCGTCGTCCATACCGTCGATGTCCTCAGAGTCATAATCTAGCATGTCGGTTAGATCGTCGACAGTGGCTACCAAGTGGGTGGTGGGTGGGCTCTGAATTTCTTCGTCGTCCGCATCCCAACCGTCCTGGCCGCAGTCCGGCCAGGCCTCTCCTGATAACGAGAGGTACTTTAGCGAACTCAAGATGTCGCCAAAAGGTGATTGTTGAAAGATGTCCGCCGCGGTGAACTCCATGATCGGCGCCCAATCGGATTCGATTGGAGGGGGCGCGGGAGGTCCGGAGTCCGGCAAGGAGTCCGGCACCTCGGAGTCATGAGCTTCATGAGGGACAAGATCGGTGTTCGGCTCTATCGCCGTAGAGGTTGCAGCCCCCGAGGCGGTGTCTAGCCATCCATCCTTGGTCTGCGCAGCCGGCTCCGAGTCGAAGATCGGAGCGGGTTCGAGTGCGGCCTCCAGGGTACTGTCCGGCTGCAGAGCTAAATCATGCCCATCGTGACAGTACGACACGCTCGGTTGTGGCTCGAATCCGTCGAGGATCAAGTCCCCGCGGATGTCAGCCGTGAAGTTCAAACTTCCAAATCTGACCTGACGGCCAGGGGCATAGCCTTCGATTTGCTCCAGCTGGCCAAGCGAATTGGCCCGCAGTGCGAAGCCGCCGAATACGAAGATCTGTCCAGGGAGGAAGGTCTCACCCTGGACTGCATCGTCGTTGATGATCGAAGAAGCCATTGAGTCTATCGGTGACGACACAGAGGAACTCTCAATGAAAGCACCAATGTCGGTGTCAAAACCGGAGGATCTCGGGTAGGGGGTCCCGAACTGTGCGTCTAGGCGGATGGTAACAGGAGACGAGGGACACGATGTTTTTACCCAGGTTCGGGCCCTCTTGATGAAGGTAAAACCCTACGTCCTGCTTGATTAATATTGATGATGTGGGTTACAAGAGTAGATCTACCACGAGATCAACGACACTAAACCCTAGAAGCTAGCCTATGGTATGATTGTTGTTCGTCCTATGGACTAAAGCCATCCGGTTTATATAGACACCGGAGAGGGCTAGGGTTACACAGAGTCGGTTACAAAGGTAGGAGATCTACATATCCGTATCGCCAAGCTTGCCTTCCACGCCAAGGAAAGTCCCATCCGGACACGGGACGAAGACTTCAATCTTGTATCTTAATGGTCTTGGAGTCCGGCCGATGATGGTAGTTCGGCTATCCAGATACCCCCTAGTCCGGAACTCCCTCACGGGGTATATGGTGAAGTTCCAATCCTTCAAACTTCTTTTCCAGCTTTCTTACTGCATTGCAATAACCAGTCATGGCCGGGCTCCTGACATCCCATTCCTTCATCACTTGATTAACCACCAAATCTAAGTCGCCGTAGACCATAAGGTGACGGACGCCGAGTGAAATGGCCATACGCAACCCATATAAAAGTGCTTCATATTCGGCTTCATTATTGGAGGAATCAAAATGGATCTGGAGAACATAGCTAAGCTTGTCTCCATAGGGGGATACCAATACTACCCCGGCACCTGAACCATTCAGCATCTTGGAGCCATCAAAGAACATAATCCAATGCTCCGAGTGCACTTGAGTCGCCAATTGCTGCTCAATCCACTCGGCGAGGAAATCTGCGATTGCTTGGGACTTGATAGCTTTCTTTGCCTCAAACTTGATATCCAATGGAAGGAGTTCAATCGCCCATTTTGCCACTCGACTAGTTGCATCTCTGTTATTCAGAATTTCAGATAGTGGTGCGTCGCTGACGACTGTAATGGAGTGATCAGAGAAATAATGTGCAACCTTCTTCATGGTCATGTATATTCCATAGACAAGCTTCTGATAATGTGGATATCGTTGCTTGGATGGAGTCAAAACTTCAGAGAGATAATAAACTGGGCGCTGAACCTTGTAAGCTTTTCCTTCCTCTACTCGCTCGACCGTGAGTACTATACTGACAACTTGTCCAGTGGCTGCAATGTAAAGCAGCAAAGGCTCTTTGCTAATTGGCGCGGCGAGCACCGGCTGGGTGGATAGCAGGGTTTTGAGCTCTGCAAATGCTGCATCAGCTTCCTTAGTCCACTCGAACTTATCAGATTTCTTCATCAGTCGGTAAACAGGCAAGGCCTTTTCACCGAGATGAGAAATGAATTGACTCAAGGCGGCCAAACAATCAGTCAGCTTCTGAACGTCATGCACTTGCACAGTGCATTTCATTCGGAGGATGGTATCAACTTTTTCTGGATTGGCGTCGATCCCTTGTTAGGAAATGAGAAAACCGAGTAACTTTCCTCCTGGAACTCCGAATGTGCACTTTGACGGATTAAGCTTGATATCGTACCTTCTTAGGTTGGCAAAGGTTTTTGCGAGGTCAGTCAATAGGTCGGAACATTTGCGAGAGTTGACCACAATGTCATCCATGTATGCTTCCATATTCCGACTGATTTGAGTGAGCAGGCACTTCTGAATCATTCTCATGAATGTGGCTCCGGTATTTTTAAGACCAAATGGCATGGTGACATAGCAAAAGCACCCAAATGGGGTGATGAAGGCTGTTTTTATTTCATCGGGACCATACAGTCGGATCTGATGATACCCGGAATATGCACCTAAAGAAGACAAGTGCTCACACCCCACAGTCGAGTCAACAATCTGATCGATGTGAGGGAGAGGGAAGTGATCTTTCGGGCAGGCCCGATTGATATGCTTGAAATCAATGCACATACAAAGTGAATCGTCCTTCTTAGGGACCATGACTACATTGGCAAGCCACTCGGAGTGGTAGATCTCACAGATGAACTCTGCTGCTAGCAGCCGAGCCACTTCCTCGCCAATCGCTTTCCTCTTCTGCACGGCGGACCACCAAAGATGTTCTTTGACGGGTTTTACCTTGGGGTCGACACGCAAATGATGCTCAGCCAGTCCTCTGGGTACACCTGGCATGTCAGAGGGTATCCATGCAAAGATGTCCCAGTTCTCACAGAGGAACTGGATGAGCGCTTCTTCCTATTTGCTGTCGAGTGTTGTTGATATATGAGTCGGTGCAGCATTGGGATCGGTCGGGTGAATATGAATCGGCTTCGTTTCACCAGTCGACTAAAATGCAGAATCCGTAGCGGGCTTCTTGGCTTGGAGCAAATCACTCGGATCTGCATTCTTCTGATACTCTTGGAATTCAACTGCTGCCATCTGCGCATCGGCAATTTTGGAACCTTTCTGGAAGCATTCCTCCACTTTCTGCCGATTGCCAGTAACTGTGGTCACACCTTTGGGGCCAGGCATCTTAAACTTGAGGTACACGTAACATGGCGAGCCATAAAACGTGCATAGGCGGGCCTACCCAGAATGGCATGATAAGCACTCTGGAAATCCACGACTTCAAATGTCAACTTTTCCTTATGGTAATGCTTGGAATCATCGAAAACCACGTCAAGGGCGATCTGGCCGAGTGATTCGGCTTTCTTTCCAGGGATAACACCATGGAAACTCATATTGCTCTCGCTAAGTTTGGACATTGGAATGCCCATCCCCTTCAAGGTTTCAGCATAAAGGATGTTCAGACCGCTGCCACCGTCCATCAGCATTTTAGTCAGTCTAGTGCCCCCAACCACGGGGTCGACCACCAATGCTTGCCTCCCGGGGGTGGCTACATGAGCGGGATGGTCAGACTGGTCGAATGTGATGGCTGTCTGAGACCATTTCAGGTATGTGGTCGCCGTCGCCGGAGCAACCATATTCACTTCTCTATTGATAACTTTCAACCGACTCTTGCTCTCAACATCAGCAAAAATCATGAGGGTGGAATTGACTTTGGGATAACCGTCGTCTTCCTCATCATCCTCATCTTTGTCCAACTCTTTTTCCTTCTCACCGGGCTGTTTTTCTCGGAACTGCTGGATCAGGAGTCGACATTGTCGAGTGGTATGCTTAGGGTAGATCAGATTACCCTCTTCATCCTTCTTCATGTGGATGTGACATGGCAAATCCAACACATCATTCCCTGCTTGATCCTTTACCTTATTAGGGGGCCAGGGCCCTTTAGGTTTTCCCTTAAACTTTCCTTGAGCCACTGCAGCAATCTCACCGGGTGCCGCCGGCTCGGCCTTGTGCTTCTGTTTCTGATTGGAATTACCTCCACCGGTCTCTTGGCCGACTGGCTTACTCTTTCCGCTACGGAGTCGATCCTCTTCTTCCCCGTTAGTGTACCGGGTGGCTATTTCCATCATTCGAGTCAGAGTCATATCACCAGTCCGACCAAACTTCAGGACCAACTCTCGGTATTTGACGCCTTCCTTGAAGGCGCACAGTGCTTGATGCTCTGATACATTTTCAACGGTGTGATGCAAAGTGGTCCACCTCTGAATGAAATCTCTCAGAGTCTCACTCGGCTTCTGCACACAATGCTGCAACTCGGTCAATCCTGTTGGTCGTTTGCAAGTGCCTTCGAAAGTTCTGATGAACACTCGAGCCAGCTCTTCCCAACTGTATATACTGCCCGGGGCTAACTGAGTCAACCACGCTCGGGCCGACCCTTCCAACATCAGAGGAAGATGTTTCATTGCTACTTCATCGTTTCCACCGCCAAGTTTCAGGCTTGGACTCTCCAGTGAACTTACTGACTCTAGTCGCCAACTTGAAGTTGGGAGGAATCACTGCCGCCCTGATGGCTCTGCTGAAACACTCTGGACCGGAAACATGCACTCTGCTGCCACTTGGACGATCTCTGCCAGGGTCTTCTCTATGTGCTCTGTTCTAGTCGACTAGGCCTTGAACGAGGATGGATCTCACGTCAAAGCCTGGCTCTCTTGGGTCGACTGATGCTCTGCGCTCTCCACTGTGATGGTGTTTGTCATTGTTCCGCCGAGGCACATTTGACGCACTCCTCGGAGGAGGCGTGGGCACTCGAGGATGATTGTCGCGGTGGAGCGGATGATCATACTATCCACGGCCCTCACGCCGCAGGGGCGACCTTGGGCTGTGGGCCGACTGAACTGTATCCGCTACTACGGATCTACTGTGAATCCTATTCCGCGACTGAGACACTATTGTGTTCTGCTCTCCCACTGTCCGGAGCAAGGCCCGGATCTGCATCAGCCCTCTGCCAGCCTTCGACTGGGAAGGTTGGATCGACTCTGCTATTCGGGCCGCAGCTGTGAGGTTCTGAATCGGAGTACGGTAATACCTTAGGTGGAGGCGGGAAAAGTTGTCGTCGACTGGACTCAGGGACCCGCTCCCGAGCACGCTCGTCGAGAGCGCGCTGAAGGTTATCCCGTCGAATGTGCTCGGCCAAATCATCTAGGCGCACCTCTTCCAAGGCCCGAGTCTCGGGGGTTTCTCCAACGATGGGCGTGTGGAGTGCATCCATGTTGCGGCGACGAAGTTCTTCCCTCTGCTGCAAAGAAAGGGGTTCGGGATCGTGTTCCTCATGGACGCGCGACGGATCGCCGCCACCATCTTCGCCGTCTTCCCGACAGAAGCCAGGCAGACCACGTGGTCCATCGACCATCAAGACTTCGGCCGCAGGGTCGCTGCTATCACACTCGGATGCGGTTTCCGCGGAGCCAGTCGACAGATCGAACAGGCCGTGGAGAGTTTCGTCGGGCTCGATTGCCGTGACTTGATGGATGGCCGAATGCCGAGCCACCACGTGTTTCACCCGCCGCTGAAGCCGTGATCGACTGGACCGCTTGCAGCGGCGAACAACGGGGAGGGAAGACACCATTGGAGCCGACTGATACTGAGTCGACGACTGTCGGAGAAGGACGCCGCGAACGCACGCGCGGAAGTGTGTCGCCGCTCGGATGGGGAGCTCCTTAATGTCCAGGGGAGCGCCTCAATGTCCAGGGGAGCTTCTTGAAGCCACGCGGAGTCGTCGGCAACGAAAACGAGCACGCCGAGACGGATCTCGCGACTCTCAGCCAATCCGCCACGCGGAAACCATGATGATGATGATCGGTAAAACTTGCAACTTCACCAACAAGTCGCTAAGACACCGGCCCCATGGTGGGCGCCAACTGTCGTGGTTCTAAGACTGACAGTAGAAAGGGGGGTCGGGTAGGGAGAGGCGAGATCTCAGCTATGGTGAAGGTGTACACACGGGGTTTATGAGTTCAGGCCCTTCTCAGTGGAAGTAACAGCCCTACGTCTCGGTGCTCAGAGGCGGTCGATTGGATTATGTGTGTGATATTACAGGGGGTGCGAACCCTTTGCCAGAGGAGGGGGTGGCTTATTAAGGACAGTATAACCGAGCCTAAAGCGAGCCATCTCACGCCTTTAGCGGTTTTGGCTGTTGGATCTTGTGTCCTAACCATTTGTGGCCGTCTGATCGCTGCCTCACCCCGCTATCAATTGCTAAGTGGGCTTAGCTGTCCTGCGGCTGGCTACTCTGGTGGAAAAAATGGTGCATTGTGGTTAACTAGGCCTGCTCCCCGACAAAGCCCATCGATTCAGTAGCCGCACTGATTTGTTCTGCGGAGCTCCTCTCTCACGATCTGGAGGCGTGCATAGGCGATGCGGGTGGCACGGCTATCCCGGTCGCGGATGCCGAGTCGTTCGAGCCACCTAGCCCGCACGCCGACGCTGGTAGAGACGAAGCCACGTTCGACTATACAGAAGGGAAACTGCCTCGATGGGATTAAAGGAGGCAATCAGTTATCAGTTCCTGGGAGCATTGACTAATTATTAAGGTGTGTGTTTCTTTTCCCTGATCTGCAGCTGCTTCGATTCCTGCACGTACATATATCTTCATCTTCTGGTGCTCTCCTCGCTCGTATTACTCCAGCAAACAGACTGCCTATCACGTCATAGTGGGGAACTGGGGATTGATTGCCCGGTGGCCACATCCTAGATCGTCAAGCTGACCAGCCTGTAGAAGCTAGGAGCGGCTTCGAAAACGATGACGATTCTACTTAATGGAGCTCCTCGTCAACCCTCGGTTGCTCACTCTGTTTATAGATGGTCGATGGGAATTCCAGGCCCTATAATAACCTTCTGACCCACTGTCGCCGTCCCAGGCCTGCGACTGATCCCCATTTACCGATCTACGTGATGTGAGCCAACAAAACACGGTGAGCAACTGAGCACCCCACTCCTGTTCCTCCATCTGAAGTTTGTAACAAGGTGATCAACTGAACACCCCAATTCTCTTTCGCCATCTGCAATTTTTCTTTTTGTTCAGATCTTGCTACTGATGGAAGGCAGTGTTTATGTATGTCTGTAAATGGGACTCATAATTACATTTGTGTCAAAAATTATTTCTAACCATTTTGCAATTTTGATTGACTGCTATGGACAACTTGTTGATTATCTGTTTTCTTTGTAGCAGGTTTGGTGAGTCTCATGACTACTCAGGGTTCTGTTTTTGCATGTCTAGATTTATTTTCTATGGTGTGCAAATAAATGATGCGTTGTGTATGCAGACTTGTTTGATTATGAAATAAAGTATGGATTGGTCGTACGAATTATCGATTACTTCCCATGGGCTATTTTCTGATGATATTATTTGATATGGTCTTCTATGTATAGCTCCAACTTGGATTGATGATGTACATGCAAATTCGATGGTTAACTTATATTTTTAAAAACTCATTGCATATCTACAATTTTGAACAATTATATGACTAACTATTGAGCCATTTTTTCTCAGATATTTCTTTCATTATTTTCCCAGAATGGATGGGTAACATACCGATGTAATTATATGATTCTTTTGTATTATTCTCATAATAACAACTGTTTGTTTTGTTATTCTGAAACTTCAATTCAGAATTGTCCTTGAGCTGCAAAGTACTTGGTTCATATTTAACCTCTATATTTCGTGCAACAATATAGATAAGAATATTCCTACCATTTTATTGAAATAATAGATGGGCGCAGCAACGCGCACCATCATGATCTAGTATAGAGTACGCCAGGACCTCCACCGTCCTCCATTACAAGGGACTTAATGTACATAAAGTGGGGGCGTTACTGGTAACGCCAGCCTTAAGTGTTGTTAATGACCTTAAAGACTATGGAGTGAACGCCTGTCCGATGTAACGCTGAATGACTCCTGGTCTTCGGTAGGTCGAGTGATTCTCTGGATGGTCGAGTGACGGTAGGGAGGAGGACTCTCGAGTGACATGACTGTCGAGTGGATTGCACTCGACATCTTCGACTCGGGGTCTCTTGCTGTCTCTTGGACTTCTTATCTTCAAGGGTAGTGACCTTGGGTAGGACGCATATGTTAGGCCTATGATCCTACCCCAGGTCTGTATCCTCATCACTGAGTACGTAGCAATTTGTGATGTTTGTCAGAGAGTGAAGGCAGAGCATCAGAAGCCAGCAGGATTGTTGCAGCCATTGTCGATACCCGAATGGAAGTGGGGTAAGCTAGGCATGGACTTTATCACAAGATTGCCCACGACCCGTTCGGTCTATGACTCGATATGGGTTGTAGTCGATCGATTGACGAAGGTAGCTCATTTCATCCCAGTAAAGACCATCTATACAAGTGCAAAGTTGGCCAAGATTTATATGACCAGGATCGTGTGTCTGCATGGAGTTCCAAGATCCGTTGTATCAGATAGAGGAACCCAGTTTACCTCAAAGTTTTGGAATAAATTGCATGAAACTTTGGGTACCAGGTTAGAATTCAGACTGTTTGGGTCTACAAGCTAGAACTGTCCAGGGCTTGGGAACCCTGAGACAGTTCGTGAGCTTCGCAACATTGTGAAGCAAGAAGGTCCCGCCCTTCTCTTTGTCATGGAAACGAAAATCAAGGGTAGAAGGGTTTAGAACTTGAAATATGTTCTAGGGTTTCAAGGTTGTTTTGCAGTAGATAGCACTGGTTTAAGTGGTGGCATCGGCTTGTTTTGGACAAATGAAGTGCATGTTGAACTGAAAAACTACAGCCAAGCACACATTGATGTAAAAGTTAAGAGGAGAGATGATCAGATTTCTTGGCGTTTTACAGGTTTTTACGGAGAACCCCAGACAGAAAACAGACAACATAGTTGGGAGTTCTTGCGTACACTTCATGGCATTCAGCACGAAGGATGGATTTGCATGGGCGATTTCAATGAAACCAAGTATGTCGATGAGCACTTCAGCATGCATGATCGACCGGCAGGGCAGCTGCAGGCCTTCCACGAAGCCATTGATGATTGTTCCTTCGTAGATCTAGGGTGGCGAGGGGTTCCATTTACATGGGATAATAAACCGCATGGCGACTCAAATGTAAAAACTCGACTTGATCGAGCATTAGGCAATAATGGATTCATGCAAATATTTGAGTACACCACTGTCAAACACATCAGTTCAGTCGCTTCCGATCATTGTTATGTGTTGGCAGAACTAAGACATGATCATATGAACAGGTGGCCTGCTTCACAGCGCCCCTTTCGGTATGAAAATGTTTGGCAAACCCATGCAGACTACGACAAACTTGTCATGGATAGCTGGAAATTTGGGGCTGGCCAAGAAGGACTAACAGGAGTAGTGGAGGCACTAAACTCCATACAGTCCCAACTCAGCTCCTGGGGCGAGCGCGAGTTTGGTAATATTGCAAAAAAGGTTCGGAAATTGCAGAAAACCTTGGAAAGGCTTAGAACCGCTTCTGTCGGTAGAGGCCCGACAGAAGAAGAACTCTCCGAGGCTTCTCAGCTCCGAGAAGCGCTGCGGCAAGAAGAAATATGGATCAAACAAAGATCCAGGGTCCAAACTATCCAGGCTGGCGACATGAATACAAATTTTTTTCATGCCTGAGCAGCATAGAGGAGAAGGATAAATCGGATCACCACTTTGGGAAGAGATGATGGTCATATATGTTCAGATCATGAAGAGGTGGCCGACGAGATCCAAAGGTCCTACACGAATCTGTACACCTCCCAAGGTTACAGAGACATGGCATATTTACTTCAATTTGTCACACCCTGAGTAACAACGGCAATGAACGAAGCATTAGAGAAGGACTTCACCGCTGACGAGGTGCAGACAACTCTGTTCCAGATGGCCCCATCCAAGGCGTCGAGTGTCGATAGATTCACTGCCAGGTTCTTTCAAAGGCACTAGGACATCCTTGGTGACGACATAACAATGGCCATACTAGAATTTTTGAATGGAGGTGAACTTCCCAGGGGACTAAATGACACTGCCATAACTCTAATCCCCAAGGTATGTAACTCCTAAAAAATATCTCAGTTCCGCCCTATAGCTCTCTATCCCATTCTTTACAAAGTTGCTGCAAAAGCAAACACCAACCGAATGATAAGCTTGATGGATAAGGTTATAGGCGATGAGCAAAGCGCCTTTGTCCCAGGATGTCTCATCACTGATAACATTCTGGTGGCATACGAAAGTATCCATGCAATGAAGAAGAAAAGGAAAGGCAAGAATTCTTCATGTGCAGTTAAGCTGGACATGCTCAAAGCATTTGATAGGGTGGAGTGGCACTACCTAGAAGCAATGATGACCAAGCTGGGCTTTGGTGAGAAATTCGTCAGACTAGTTATGAAATGTGTATCATCAGTCCGCTTCTCTCTAAAGGTTAACGGAGCACTCCTACCATTCTTTCAGTCGACAAAAGGATTACGGCAAGGGTGTCCCATGTCCCCCTTCCTATTCCTAATTTGTGTGGAAGGTTTTGCTTCGCTGATGAACAACCATCTTGGCCCCCATATTGATGATGGGATTCGCGTGAGTGTATGCTCTCCATGGGTTAACCACCTACTGTTCACAGACGACAGCCTCATATTTCTTGGCGCAAATCTTCAGAGTGCGCAAAGATTGAACGAGATCCTGCGGATCTACACATAATGCTCCGGACAAGCAGTGAACAAGGCCAAAAGTTCAGTTTATTTCAATCCGGATGCAAGTCAGCCTGTTCGTGATATAGTAAAGCAAGAACTGGGAATCCTTTCTGAAGCTTTCACGGAACGAGACCTCGGTCTACCAACAGCGGTAGGACGCATAACCAGCGGCTCCTTCGACCACATCGGTGAGAGAAGCCGCACAAACAAGCAAGACTGGTCAGAGTGCTTCCTCACATGTGCAGGAAGAGAGGTACTACTGAAATCGGTAATTCAAGCCATCCCCACCTTCAGTATGACCTGTTTTCTATTGACGAAAAAAGTTTGCAAACAACTTACATCTTCAATGGCAAAATATTGGTGGAGCAGCTCCATCGATAGGCGATCTTTGCATTGGCTATCATGGGAGAAACTGTCAGTACCTAAGGTTCATGGAGGCATGGGTTTCAGACAACTCGAGAAATTCAATCTGGCACTTCTCGGGAAGCATGGCTGGCGGCTAATAACCCACCCCAACTCCCTTTGCTCTCGTGTCCTCAAGGGGAAATATTTCCCAGACTGTGACTTCATGCAGGCCAATGCTCCATCCTCCTCATCAACGACATGGAAAGCTATCATTGCAAGGAGATGGGCACTACAAGCGTGATTGATCAAGCGTGTTGGAAACGGTGAATCAATCTCTGTCTGGAACGATCCTTGGATCCCCACTTCCACTTTCCTCAAGCCCATGGGACGGCTAGGGAATGATCCGCTCGAGCGTGTCTCGAAGCTCATTGATTCTCATACAGGGACCTGGGATTGTGAAAAAGTACGACAGAACGTTCTTACACTTGATGCGGAGGCCATATTAAACATTCCTATTCGGCGCAACGGTGGAGAAGATTTCTTGGCATGGGCCTTTGAAAGATCCAGAGAGTAGAGTGTAAAATCAGCCTACCGTGCTCTTGTGACTCAGAACGAGCGTCGAGCTCTAGAGGAAGGGACAACAGAGGGAACTTCAACTTCTCAGAAACAGTTGTGGACTGCTCTATGGAAACTCAAAGTGATCCCAAGAGTTCATGTTTTCATGTGGAGAGTTCTCAGAAGGATACTCCGTGACTACGCCAACATGAAATACCGCCATATCCGCACAAACTCTCTGTGCGATTTGTGCAAAGCAATGGATGGAGACCTCTTCCATGCATTGGTTCATTGCTCACACACGCAAGCTTTCTGGTCTGCAGCCAGGGCCGGGCCCATAGTTGTGCTAAGTGTGCGGCCCGC
>NC_041393.1:580643723-580652238 GCF_002162155.2 Triticum dicoccoides
TCCTAGTATGTATATTTTCGAAAAAAAATGTAGCTCCCCTGGGCCGCTGGGCCTGTGGGCGTGGGCATCCTCAACGCGTGCTAGCCGCCAGGTCGCTGCCTCCCCTCGATCCCACGCGCATTTGATCGCTGGTCGCTGCTCGTTTTTTTCCCGTCGGTTGTCCAGCGACCAGCACACCTGATTCCACGCGCACATGATTATAGAAAATAGGGATCACCGGGAGTCTCGGGACGGGAATTAGATGAGATCGATCACAAAACAGTCAGCGTTATAGTGAGCCGTGATCGCATCGCCATCGGCCATCGCTACTCGACTTCGGCTACTGCCCTCTACCTAGTGCAGGAGGATTGATCGGTGATCCGGCGATGATTCTCAGGCCGTTCCTCGATTGAAAACGGGATCGTCCGATCGATCGGCGACCACAACAGTTTCATCCTTCAGGTGCTCTCACCGTCTCATGGCTTCCATCTTCAAAACAAGTAGCCTGTCGTTGGCGAGTCCTCCTTTTTAGTTAACTTCGGTTCCTACTCCTAATTAATAATTTTCTAATTAACTTTTGACAGGGATAGTTAGAGTTCGGTTGTTGCCTTCTCTGTTAAAGATCTTAGTATAGCAGTTTAGCCGGATAGAACAGGAGACTAGGTGAGTTAGACGGTTTGTGTGATTGTCAAATATTGACGCATAATCTTCAATTAATATATGCTGCCTATCACTTCAACTTTTTATATACCCAATTATTATGTAAGTCATTATATTATATATATTATAAATTATAACTATTATGCAAGCGAGAGTTTTTTTTTGCGAGAAAATTTCTGATCTATTCATCTTCAATCATGACAGTACAACGAATACCAGAAATAATAGAAATTACATCCAGATCCGTAGATCACCTAGCGACAACTACCAGCACTGAAGTGAGCCGAAGGCACGCCGCCGTCATCGCCCCTCCATCACCGGAGTCGGGCACAACTTGTTGTAGTAGACAGTCGGGAAGTCGTCGTGCTAAGGCCCCGTAGGACCAGCGCACCAGAACAGCAACCGCCGCAGATGAAGAATAACGTAGATCAGAAAAATCCAATCCGAAGACACACGGACATAGACGAACAACGACGAGATCCGAGCAAATCCACCAAAGATAGATCCACCGGAGACACACCTCCACACGCCCACCAACGATGCTAGACGCATCGCCGGAACGGGGGCTAGGGGGGAAGACCTTTATTCCATCTTCAGGGAGTCGCCGTCGTCTCGTCTTCCTGAGCAGGACACAAACCCTAGCAAAACTTAAAGAAACGATTAAAAACGGAGCCCTCCTACCGACCCTTACCGAGATCCACTGCGCCCCCATGGCCCTAAGGCCATCGGAGAGGAGGCGGACCTGCGGCGGCGGCGACGGGAGGCAAAAATCCTAACTTTTTGTGGAGGAGAAGGAGGAGGCGGCGGCTACAAAGGATGACAGATGCAAGCGAGAGTTGAACAGATAAGATTCTTTTATACCCACTTATGTAAGACATTATATTATATACATTATAATTTTTTCTGTGATATATATATATATGTATGTATATATATACATTATTATAATTACTTGTTACTTTTTTTAGTGAGATAGGGCCTCATTTTTTAGTTTGGCAGAGGGCCCTGGATTTTGCCGGCCCGGCCCTGTCTGCAGCAAAGGAAGTCATTGGTCTTAAACTTCCAAGGCTGCATCCTGACACATGGGCGCAAAGCCCCGGCCCAATTTTTTTTCGGCAACAAGGAAAAACTTTGGCACTTATAACTACCACAAAATACAGTAACACACCATGGCAATTTAAAAAAAAAGATCATATGTAATAACAAACAAAATAAATCTTAATTGTTCAATAATTCTTGAATTTAATCTAGGCCGCCCAATCCAACAGAAGAGATATACCATGATAAAACTAGAAATAATACCGGAATGTAAAAGAGTACCAAATCAATTGTTTATTTCATTTGTGCCTCCCATAACATGATCAACGGCAGAATAAGAAGCAACACCTTCAAGACATCAAACGTGTAATTTCATAAGAAAAGACATAAACATAGTGAAATAATGATGATTAATTAAAATCTAAAATCTTACCTCTACGGGGAGGTAAAAGCCCTTTGCGATCCCTGTAGGCTTGAAAGCGATATAAAATATCATCATTGGGAATACTTGCAAATACATCTCGCTCAATATAGCACATCATGTTATAATTGAGCCAATCATCACCCATCTTATTCCTCAACTTGGTCTTAATAATACTCATAGCCCAGAAAGCTCTTCCCGCTGATACATACAGAATTAGGCAGAAACGGTGACTGAATAGTTGATTCAAGGTTCAGTTAAACTTTCTTCATATAATACATAGTAACATAGACGAGGGCTATACATCAATTCAATTGTAGTCCGGAGTTGGGCAGTGGCCAGAGTAGAGCGGCAGCGTGGAGACGGGGAGTCCGGATCCAGGAAGTGGCCGGAGAGAGCGGCGGCGCCGCCCGGCTAGAGCAGAAACGGCAGATCGCAGTCCACAACCCTGAGCAGCTGGGAGCAGCCGAGCAGGGGATTTAGGAAGAGAAGAGCGGCGTCCCAGGGCTATGTCTGGTCGTGCAGACGAGCGGCAATGAGCGAGAAAATCACCGGTGACCCGGCGCCCCGACGGCAGCGCGGCGCACAGGAGGGAAGGCGGCGGCCCGGCGCACAGGAGGGGAGGCGGCTCCTGACTCGCTTGCGTGCGTGCGAACGGAAGTTCTGTCGTGGGGGCTCGTGGCTGAGGAAGCTGAGCGTCTAGACCTTGGGCTGTGTCGTGGGCTAGGCCCCGGGCCCATATGAAAAACTTACTATAGTAATAGCTAAATAAAAAGGCCACGCCCCGGGCCTGGGCCCTGGGGGCCTGGGGTGTAGATGCGCCCCTGCCTTCATGGGTGCATGGTGCAAGCCAATCCCAGGTGTTACTGACCCTTTCATTGCCGAAGTCCTAGCATTGCGAGAAGGAGTGATATTCGCCCAGCTGAGGGGCTTCTCACACGTGGTAATGAAAGTGGACTACTTGGAGGTAGCGAACCTCTAGAATTCGCATCACAGTCCCAGATCGATTGTGAAGCCTATATTCGATGAAATCAAGGAAAGAGCTGCGAGCTTCGTCTCCTTTTCGATTCAGCATGCCGCAAGAGAAGCCAATTGTTCGGCTGATCTTTGCGCAAAGCATGCGACTTCGCTTTTAGTTTCAGATGTTTGGTTGGACTCCTGTCCATCCTTCTTAGCAGCTTCTTAGGTGATTGTAACCGGATTTCTATCATGCAATAAAGCTCCTTAATTTCGCGTCAGAAAAAAAAAGAATCCGCCGTCCAGCCTCACGGGTCAGCAGCGCCCTCCGTCCTGCAGCTGGCTGCTTCACCTTCTGTTTCCAGTCTCTATATTGTCGCAATGAACGGGAAAAAGCTGAACTCATGTACGCCAGATGACCTTCCCCTCTCGCTAGGGTTTTCTCCTCTCTCCGAGGCGACCTGGAGTTGAGTTCCTGTGTTACTGACCGTTCCCTTCTCTGAGTCCGTTTCTTTGATCGGGCTGTCTTGAGCTGCGCTAGTTGCGTCCCCAGACCTTGGTAGGAGCGCTTTGTTGGGAAGGCGAACAATTTTGCTTGGTCCTCGAGAGTTCTCTTCTAGGGTTCGATGGCGACCAAGGTTTCTGCGTCGGGAGATGACGATGCCGATCTGGAACATCTGATGCAACAACTAGGGATTGAGGACACAGACTTGGATGATGTGGTCTTCGAAGATGAGTGCCCGGCGGCGGCGGCGACTGTCCGTTGGCTGGCGATTGGCCGTGTTCATACCATGAAAGAATACGGGGATTTTTGGTTCTACAAGAATATGCGAAACGCCTGGGACCTTGCGCAGGATGTCAAGTTCAGATCCCTTGGCGATAACATGTATACTATGCAGTTCTCTTGTCTTGGGGATTGGGTTAAGGTCATGGAAGGAGGTCCTTGGTCTTTCCGGGGCAATCCAGTGCTCATGGCTCCTTACGATGGTTTCTCAAAACCATCATCGATCGATCTGCATAGCTTCAAAATTTGGGTCCAAATTCATGACTTACCTGATGGGTTTGAGCCGCTGGTGAAACCCCTTGCGGGTAAAGTAGGAGAGTTCTACTCCATGGATAACCGAGGTAGAGATTTTTCAGGCAATTACTACCGTGTGAGGGTCATCTTGGATGTGACGAAGAAATTGAAAAATCATGTGTCTATTGTCAAGGAGAAGAAGCGCCAGATATTCAAGATTAAATACGAACGTTTGCCTGATTGGTCTGCCTTTTGCGGCATGATAGGTCACTTACACACCGAACATGGTGATGGTGTTCATCCGGAGTCTGCTTTGATTTTTAAGGAGCTGCGTGCTTCATGGGGGGGTGGAGCTGGTAATCGTGGTGGATCACGGGGTGATGGTGATAGGCGTACAGCTATGGCTTCAGAAACACAAGATGATTTTAGCGCCATGGAGATTGAAGATAAGAGCAAAAGCAGCGATGCATCTGATGTGGACACAGACTTGAACAGGAAGAGATCTGGTGTGGATCATCCACCAGGGATGGTGACTCCGGGGAAGCAGGTCATGTTACCAACTACGGGTGCTGCTGTCCCTCCTAGTTCTTTGGATAAACAGGACCTGAAGCGGCCTAAAACAGCCCAGTCTGGAAACGCTTCAAACAATTCGTCAACATCGGCGGGTTCCTTCGAGGAACGCCGCCAGGACAAATGAATCTGATTAGTTGGAACTGCCGGGGTGGGGGGAATCCCCGGACAGTTCGTGAGTTAGCGACTATTGCAAAGTCGCATTCCCCCATGTTTGTCTTTCTCTGTGAAACAAGGCAAAAAGCTTCAAAGATGAGAAGAGTTCGCGGTCGGCTTGGTCTGAAGGGTTTTGAAGGTGTTGATAGCAGTGGTATGAGTGGAGGTCTTGCATTTTTCTGGCATGAATCATGCATTGTGGAGATTATCGATAAGGAGGATAGATATATAGACGCCTTGGTGCGAGTAACTAATGATGCGCAGCAGTGGAGGATTACCCTGGTCTATGGTGAGCCGCGGGTGGAGAACCGACATTTGATGTGGGAAAAGCTACAAAATTTAAAGAATGTCAGTGAACTTCCATGGCTTGTGGTGGGCGACTTTAACGAGGCGCTTTGGGACTTTGAACATCTTTCAGCAACGCCTAGACCAGAAGCACAAATGGTAGCCTTTCGTGATACTTTGGAAATCTGTGAGCTAGTTGACTTGGGATTCAGTGGATTGCCCTTCACATACGATAACAGGCGTGCAGCTGCGAGTAATGTGAGAGTACGTTTGGATAGAGCTACAGCTACTAATTCTTGGAGGAATCTTTTTCCTTTATATTATGTACATCATGTTGCTTCGCCATGTTCTGATCATGTTGCTTTAGTGGTGAAGGGGGAGCCTGAAACTGCTCATGTGGGTCCAAAAACACGTCGTTATGAAGTTTTTTGGGAAAGAGATGGTGCTTTGCCGGATGTGATAAAAGGAGCATGGGCTTCTGTGGGGTCGGTTGCTAGTTTAGAGCAACTTCAATCGGCCTTGACCAAGACAATGGCTACTCTGGGAGCATGGAGTAATAAAAAAATTGGCAATGTTTCCAGAGAGTTAGCTAAATCCCGGTCGCAGCTAGAGGAACTTATGAATATGAATGCGGATAGACAGGACATACGTACAATTACTGACAAAATGAATGAACTATTATATCAGGAGGAAATGATGTGGATGCAAAGATCAAGAATAACATGGTTGAAAGAGGGTGATAGGAATACGAAATATTTCCAGAGTAAGGCTGTTTGGAGAGCTCGAAAGAATAAAATCCGTGCACTGACCGACAGCATCGGTATTGTCCATTCCGATTTCGGTGAGATGGCTACCATGGCAAATGAGTATTTCCAAGGAATTTTTTCGGCAGACCCGTCACTTGATGCTACCCCCGTCCTCGATCTTTTGGAAGCTAGGGTGTCTGAGGAGGATAATGAGAGGTTGTGTGCAGCCTTCAGCGACAAGGAAATTGCAGATGCATTATTTCAGATTGGTCCTTTGAAGGCTCCAGGTCCGGATGGTTTTCCGGCTAGATTTTTTCAGCGGAACTGGGGCACTCTAAAGGACAGCGTGATTTGTTCTGTCAAGGAATTTTTCAGGACTGGAATTATGCCAGACGGGGTAAATTCTACTTCCATTGTTCTGATTCCTAAAAATTCTAATCCTACTAGTCTGACTGATTACAGGCCCATTAGTCTATGCAATGTCATTTACAAGGTTATTTCCAAATGCCTTGTTAATCGTTTGAGGCCACTATTGGATGACATTATTTCTCTAGAGCAGAGTGCATTTATTCCTGGGAGGATGATCACAGACAATGCTCTTGTGGCCTTTGAATGCATCCATCATATTAAACAGGAAAAGGAGCCAACAAGGAGTTTTTGTGCGTATAAGCTTGATTTGTCCAAAGCATATGACAGGGTTGATTGGGTGTTCTTGAAGCAGGTGATGCAAAAGCTGGGTTTCTCTCGTCGGTGGGTGGACTGGATTATGTCTTGTGTCACATCGGTGAGGTATTCCGTTAAATTAAATGGAACCCTCTTGGATTCATTTGCACCATCGCGTGGTCTTCGGCAAGGGGACCCTCTTTCTCCCTTTTTGTTCCTCTTGGTGGCGGATGGTCTTTCTGCTATTCTTAAACAAAATGTGGCTGCCGGTGATATTACTCCTATCAAAATATGTAGAAGAGCTCCGGGTATTTCACACCTTTTGTTTGCAGATGATACTATGTTATTTTTTGAAGCATCACGTGTTCAAGCTGAAAAGGTTAAGCATGCTCTGGATTTGTATAGTAATGCTACAGGACAGAGTCTGAACTTTAATAAATGCTCCATTCTCTTTGGAAGTTCTTGTCCTGCTCCTGTTCAAGAGGAAGTTAGAGAGGTTCTCAATGTCTCTAGTTCTATTTTTGAAGAAAAGTATTTGGGTCTTCCAACTCCTGATGGCCGTATGTCTAAAGGACGTTTCCAAAATTTGCAAATGAGCCTCACAAAACGTCTTATTCAGTGGGGAGACGGGTTCCTCGCTCAGCCTGGTCGAGAGACACTCATCAAATCTGTAGCGCAAGCATTACCCACTTACATTATGGGCGTGTTTAAATTACCCTTTTCTGTATGCGATGAGCTCACTAGGATGGTGAGGGGCTTCTATTGGGGTTCCTCAAATGGTAAACGGAAGGTTCATTGGCGTGCTTGGGATGATTTGTTACAGCCAAAGAATAAAGGCGGTGCTGGATTCCGGGATTTTCGTCTGTTTAATCAAGCGTTATTAGCTCGTCAGGCTTGGCGTTTAATTACTAGACCAGAGAGCTTATGTGCACAAGTTCTGAAGGCCAGGTACTATCCAGAAGGGAAACTAGAGGACACTGTTTTTTCTGGGAATGCCTCATCATCTTGGCAGGCTATTTCTTATGGGCTGGAGCTTTTGAAAAAAGGTTTGGTTTGGAGAGTTGGGAATGGCAGGAGCATCCGAGTCTGGTGTGATAATTGGATACTCCGTCCTTTCTCATTCAAACCTATCACGCTTCAGGGCAGATGCCGTATACGTTTTGTGTCTGAATTGTTGAATGCTAATGGTTCTTGGAATATAGGATTGCTACAGGAGTATTTTTTGCCGCCTGATGTGTTGGAAATTATTAAAATTCGAGCTTCGCCCCGGTTGGAAGATGATACACTTGCTTGGGGTCCAGGCAAATATGGTATTTTTACTGTGAAGAGTGCATATCAATTTGCCTTCGATGAAGCTCACAGAATGAATGCAGCGGGATCTAGTTCCAGTCCGGATGGTCGCCGTTCTTGTTGGAACCTTATTTGGTCTTGCGATGTTCCTCCTACAGTTCGAAACTTTGCTTGGAAAGTCGCTACTAATGCTTTGCCGACATGGCAGAAGAAGCACAGTAGGAGTCTGGAGGTTAATGACCTTTGTCCAATTTGTGCTGTTGAGCCGGAAGATAACTTCCATTCCCTCTGTCGCTGCACTTTTGCTAGAGAATTATGGTCAACAATGTCGGAGGTTTGGTCCTTACCTGACTTGGCTGCTATTAGAAATACAGGTAAGGAATGGCTGCTTCATGTCCTTGACCCATTGCCAGAAATCGAGAGGTGCATGCTTCTTATGACTTTGTGGAGGATTTGGCACATCCGTAACGAAGTGTTACACCATAAACCTGCGCCCCCAATGGAAGCGTCCAGGAGGTATTTGGTGAGTTACCTTGATTCCTTGGTTGGTCTTAAAATTGATCTATCTTCTGATCCGAGCAAAGGGAAGTCCTTAGTTACATACGACAGGCCACTTAAAAATCCACATGTTCGAATAGTTGAGAGCACTCCTGTCAAATGGTGTCCCCCTATGGCGGGTTGGGTGAAACTGAATACTGATGGGTCCTTTGCAGTAAATGGTACGGCTGGTGC
>NC_041393.1:580652708-580663923 GCF_002162155.2 Triticum dicoccoides
CCGGAGCGGCAGGCAGGAGGCGGAGAGGACGACCCCCACCCACCCACCACCACCGGCGCCGCGGCTGGCGCCCACCGCGTTCCCCACGTCGCCGTCGCCGCCGCCGCCGCAGCCCGATCCGACCGACCGAACGACAAGGCCGGCTTGGTCCCCTTAGTAATGTACGTGACTCCCTTCCCATCGCCGTGCCTTCGCATTGGTGCCGTCTGAATTACGGTTGTGTTGTGTCATTGCGGACGATGGGGTCGTGTTGCAGCTCGGTTTCGATTGTGCGTCGTCGATCGTCATCGGCAAAACTCCCAAAATGATTCGACTCACCAACCCGGGTTTGACCAAAATGTAGCTTGATTTTGGTAGCCTTGGGGGAGAGCTCGCAGCCTGATACAGTGAAATCTGAATCAACTGTTTTGTTATATTGCTTGGCTGATGATCGATCCTGACGAGTTCAACCGATCCGCCTTGGGTGTTTGTAAAGGGCTGCTTCTAATGTTTTTTGTCGACCCCCCCTCTGCATCGAGTGATGCACACAGCCTTGGGTTGCTTCTAATGTGCGTTGGGGATGGCACTAACATGTGCTGTATCAATTCTGCCTGCAGTAGTAGAGGATGGGTGTGATATCGCGGAAGGTCCTGCCGGCGTGCGGGGCCCTGTGCTATTTCTGCCCCGGGCTCAGGGCACGGTCCAGGCAACCCGTTAAGCGCTACAAGAAGATCCTTGCCGAAATCTTCCCCAGAACACAGGTTGGGCCATCTCTGTCTTTCATGTTACCATGATGCGGCATTAGCCGGTGTTCTGGATCAATGTAATAATCATCTTGTGCTTTTGCGATGTAGGACGAAGAACCAAATGAGAGAAGGATCGGGAAGCTGTGCGAGTACGCCGCCAAGAACCCTCTTCGAGTGCCCAAGGTTCCCCCTCTTCTCTTCAGAACCTGAAATGTTTACTCAATTGTTTTGGTAACTTGCGTGCATTCTAATGTGTGTTCATATTTGAGCAGATCACAGTTTACCTGGAGCAAAGGATTTACAAGGAATTAAGAGCTGAGCAGTATGGTTTTGCAAAAGTGGTGATGCTGATATACCGCAGACTGCTGGTTTCTTGCAAAGAACAAATGTCAGTCTTACTTTCCAACTGTCTTTTTGCTCATGTCACTGGATTCCATAAGATTATTTGCAGCAATGAGCACCATCCTAGTGACATTTATTAGATGTGAATACAGTTTAATATTATATCTGAATGGCTAATATGAAGGTGATTTGCTCGATGCAGGCCACTGCTTGCGAGTAGCTTACTAAGCATTGTACACACACTTTTGGATCAAAAGAGGCAGGATGACATGCGCATAATAGCTTGTGAAACCTTGTTTGATTTTGCTGTCAATCAGGTATTCCCGTTGGCCTAATCCTCAGTGGATGGCATTATTCGATACCTAAAATGGCATAACGCCTGTTTTGTGTTTACATTCTTGTGTATTCCAGGTGGATGGTACATATCAGTTCAATCTAGAAGGGCTGGTCCCAAGACTTTGTGAACTAGCTCAAGAAGCAGGAGAGGATGACAGAGCAACTTCACTGCGTGCTGCAGGCCTGCAAGCTCTTTCAGCTATGGTAAGATCTATCACAACACAATATCAAACAAGTACGACATCTTAACGTTGATTGCTAAAAGTGGTGAAGAAGTGAATGGGACAATTTCAAGTGTAGGAGACCGTCATTGCCAAAAGAGGTTCAAAATAACACATCTGACACACATATTTTATATTAGAATTTGGTGCATTCCTTATCATGTGATGAATGAATTATCATAAGCAATAAATATTACTTCCTCCGTTCACTATTATAAGACCTTTTGGATATTTTAATATGGACTACGTACGGATTTAAATGAGTGAACAAACACACTAAAACGCATATATATTCATCCGATTCAGAAAAAAGTTAGAACATCTTATAATAGTGAACGGAGGGAGTAAATGCTAATTAAATATCTTTCAAGGGACTTGGACATCCATTTACTGTTTCCCAACAGAAATTCTAGATAGATCCATACATTCTCACAACTTATTTCTACAGCCAAGGATGCTCACTCCAATTGTATCCATATTATCCTCTATTGCTCTATTTTTTTTTCTATGTCTTCTATTTGTGCTCCAGTGTAGTCATAGGACTCACATGAATGATGTAAAATGGAAGTGTCATTCATTTATTATACAACAACTACTTTCCTCAAGCTTATACACTAACTACTCTAAACATCTGGATCTTGCAAACCAAATATTATCAGCAGTCATAATATTCTTCTTGTGTTAAACAGATCTGGTTCATGGGAGAGCTTTCTCATATCTCGTCAGAGTTTGATAATGTAAGTAATATCTGCACAGTACTTTTCTTTCTGTATCTTTCTTTTTCATATTTACTACATAAAAAAAACTATGCTTCATTCCTGACCTATCTAAATCCTAACCCAGCTAGCATAGTTTTTCTCCCCTCTATTTACACTTATTTAAGTGAAATGACCATGAACTGCCTCTCTTAAGAGGTTGCCATATAATTGTTAAGTTTTACTTCTAGCATCGTTGAAATATCAAGACCACTTCTAGGGAAGAGATATGTAAGTTGCTAATGCATGGGAGTTTTCTTATTGGTATTTATTTTGGTTAATATCAGATTTTCAACTCCTTGCACAAGTAGACCGTATTTCCAATTGTTCCATCATAGCTTTTGTTTTTATATATTCATTTCCAGGTTGTTGAAGTTGTATTGGAAAACTACAAACCTCAGAGGGCCCAGATTGATGACCAAGTTACCAAAGTTCCAGACAATGAATTTGCACAAGAAGTCCCAAAAACAGAGGAAAATAACTCCCCCTTTGTCATTATCGAGATCCCCACCTGGGAGAGCATAGTTAATGCTAAGGGAGGAGTTACCCTGGCTACGTAATATAATCGTATTCCTACTCTTTGTCTGTTTGATAATTTTCTTATTCTGTAGTTGGCTTCTCAACAGACTCCTGTGCTGCAGGGAAGATGCTAAGGATCCTAAGCTTTGGTCCAGAATCTGTGTGCACAATATGGCCAAGTTTGCTAGGGAGGCAACAACATTCCGTCGTATCTTAGAGTCTGTGTTCCGGCGCTTTGGTAGCAGTAGTTCCTGGTCACCAGATAATGGACTTGCTCTGTGTGTATTGTTAGACATGCAACTGTTAGTGGAACACTCAGGTACTTCATTTGCATTCTATGAGAGCATAGAAGTATTTCATATTAAAGCAACCCAGTTTCTTATTTTGTTTAAATGACTTACACAGGGGTAAACATGCACTTACTGCTGGCTCTACTGGTAAAGCATATTGAAAACAAAGCAATGGTGAAGCAACCAGACATGCAGCTTAGCATCGTGGAAGTGGCTTCTATCCTTGCAGAGCAATCCAATGCTCAGGCTTCAGTAGCAACTATAGGCGCCATAAGTGATCTAGTCAGGCATTTAAAGAGAACATTCCATATTACTCTTGGTAGCAAAGATGCGGAGCTAGTAAAAAGGAACGAAAAATTCCGAAAGGCCATAGATGAATGCCTAGTGGAACTGGCAAAGAAGGTATGATTTCTTTTCTGTCCATCTGAAATTTTATGCTTTATCTGCTTGTTCCTTCTGTAAATACAAGATTTTAACTGATGCCCTCCAGAAGTCTGAGCTGTGCAATTATATAGTTATCTTCAAGTGAAGATCTCTCCAAAATGCATGGACGGATCATTAAGACTATTTTGTTGATCAGGTATCTGATGCTGGGCCAGTTCTTGATATGATGGCGGTAATGCTAGAGAACATTTCAAGCACTCCTGTTGTAGCCAGATCAACTGCGGCTGCTGTTTATCGCACAGCTCAAATAATTGCGTCTGTGCCAAATATTCAATATCAGAATAAGGTATAATCTTGAAGCAAAAAAAAAGTGAAGTGTTTAAATTCATCTCAGACAGCAGTACCATTTTCTGCTTCGGAAATTTATCTTCTTTATATGCTGTCAGGTGTTCCCAGAAGCTCTATTTCATCAGTTACTCTTAACAATGATCCATCCTGATCATGAAGCACGTGTGGCTGCACACCGCATATTTGCTATTGTCTTGGTCCCCTCCTCCGTTTCCCCTATACTTCAAGCAAGTGCTACAAGCCAGGCTAGGGCACATGATATGCAGAGAACACTCTCTAGGGCTGTCTCCGTGTTTTCATCTTCAGCTGCTATCTTTGACAAGTTGAAAAAGGATAAGCACTCTGACAATTCACAAGGAGAAAGCAAGAGTAATTCGCACAGCGTTGGTGAAGAGACTGGAAGTGCTAATCGGCAAAAGCTACCTGTGTCTCAAAGCCGCCGCAGTAGCATGAGAATGCCTAACTTTTCCATGAAAAAAGGTCCATCAATGGCTTTGAGAGCTCCTTCATCTGTTAAAGCTCCCTCCATTGTTCTTAGAGGTCCTTCAATGGCTCTGAGAGCACCTTCTATGTCTGTGAAGGAAGACAAAAAATCCTCAAGCAAGTCAGATGATGAAATGGTACCTCCATAAATAATCTTTCTTCAATTCAGGATTATTAACTAAAAAGTCAACGACCTTTGAGTAAAATATTTATTACCATGAATAATCATTTCTGCAATATATTGAATGCGTTCAGGATACACTTTTGCTGAAGTTGAGTAGTCGTCAGATCACCCTTTTGCTGACATCCATTTGGGCTCAAGCAGTATCTCCTGAGAACACTCCTGCAAACTATGAAGCCATTGCTCATACCTACAGCTTGCTTTTGTTGTTTTCTGGATGCAAGGTAACCTACTCTTCCAATCAAATTCTTTTTTTTTTTTCTTCATCATTCTTGGCATGATTATGTGCTTGTAAAACAGACACCAGATATTTAATGCAAAACCTTAATCTCATGCTAACCAAGGATCCACTTGCGGAACTAAATGTTCCACTTTGTGGGTATCAACACTGGAGAGCAAAGTGTTATACAGTTTCAGGCAGTTGACACCCAAAAGAGCAAAGTGTTTTATTTCTGTTTCTTCTAATGAATTAACATCTATTCGTGCTTCAGCTCAAAACCAGAATGATATCTCTATCATGAATTCATGATATCCTCTTTTCTTATGGTTTTCCTTCCTTTGCTCTTCCAGGCATCCATTTTTGAGGCTCTTACTCAGAGCTTTCAGGTTGCATTTGCTTTGAGGCACTATTCACTAACTGAAGCAGGTAATACAGTCTAATTGACTATAAGCATTATTAGCTGTAAATATAAATGCAGTGTTCCACGTAACCTTTTTTTTTGTAGAAAATATATAATCTAAAACTTATGTTGTTCATGAATCATGATGCTGTAATAATTGTTCAACAATATAATATGACATTCTAATAATAACCTTACACTAGAATTCAGTTTTGACTCTTTTGCACCTATCTGTGTTTTCTGTTTGTTAACCTTGTAGAATTACCACCGTCTCGACGCCGCTCCTTGTTTACTCTGGCTACAGCCATGACAATTTTCTCTTCAAGAGCTTTCAATGTGGCACCTCTTATTCCAATCTGTAAACAGATGATTAATGACAAAACGGTATGTGATAAAAGATCTCCCTTGTTTGGTGTCTGGTATATATTTTTTGATTATGGTAGTGTAACCTCCCAAACAAGACATGATCCTGCGAAATGATATGCTTAGATATTTTAAGTGGGATGAAGACATTAGCCCATTCTTGTTACTTTCCAGAATTTCTTTTTTTCCCAAATGTTCATGTTGATATCACAAGTCCATGGCCTTCACTGAAAATTTTGTTTACCACACAATCACCTGAATTGTCACATTAAACATGCATAAGTATAATAATGAAAATCACCTGTATACCTTCCTTTATTGTTTTCTTGCCATCGACAATGTACTGTCGTTTTTAGAATTCATTTGGTAAATGCAGTGAAATTCACAGACTACAAAGAAGAAACAAACACGAGGTTGACTCGCTCTGTTCCCTCTCGCGTCGCCCCGCGCGCGACCGAGAGGGAACCCTAGCCGCCGCCGCCGCCGGGTCTCCCCCCTCTCTCTCCTCCTCCCTCGCCGCCGCCCAAGGGCACGGCCGGGCTTCGCCCGACCGTCGCCGGCGGCGGCGGGGTTCCTCGTCTCCTCGCGCGGCGGCTTCGGCGCGGGTTGCGGCGGCTGGTCGGGGACGCAGCGCTTGGCGACGGGCGCGGCGGCGTGGCTGCTCATCGGCGTTGAGGTGCGGCGGCGGTGCAAGCTGGCGACGGGACAGGCGGCGCGGTGGTGGTGCACTCGTGCTGGCCGGGGATGGCGTGCGCGTCTCTGGCGGCGGCGCTCAGATCCGGTCGCCTCGAGGCGCGGTAGGGGGCGCACTAGGCTGCGGGCGGCCGCCCTCTGCCGTGGTATGCTGGTGGGGGGTGGCGGCGCTGCAGTGCGGGTGCTGCAGGCCAGCGGGTGGTGACGGCGCGTCCGGATCCGCCCCTGACGCTGCGGGCTGCGGGCGGCCTGGGCCGCGGGCGGCCCTTTCGCCGGAGCGTGATGGTGAGGGGGCGGCGCGGCAGCGGTGGAGGTGGGCGACCCTCGTCTAGGCGGGCCCTTGCGCCTGGACGGCGGCGCTCGGCGCGGGAGGGCCTCCCTGGTGAGCTTCCTAGGCTTCGGCGGCGGGTCGATTTGGTCTCCCTCCTTGGCGGGCGCGCGTTTGCAGATGGCCTCGCGGAGATATGCGCCAGCTACCATGGTAGGACGTCACGGGGGTGCCCGCGGAGGAGCTAGGTAGGAGGGACGGGTGGCCTCGATGCGGTCGCGCCACCTGTCACCGGCACAGTTTGCTGGTCCGGATGCGTCCGCTCCTCCTCCTCCTCCTTTTCTCGTGCTCGGCGGGGAGCTCGGTTGGAGGGATGGGTGGCCTCGATGCGGTCGCGCCACCTGTCGCCGGCACGGGATGTGCCGGTCCGGATTTGTCCGCTCCCCTTTCTCCCCCGTCCCTCGGCCGCGGACGGGTTGGCATAGGTCTTCCAGCGGAGCGTCTGCGGGTGAATCTGTCGATTGAGGGCCGTCGGTTGGTCCAAAGCCGGGGCCTTTGTGTAGGTCTCGGGGTTGTCTGGTTGCAGGGCGGCGGCTCTGGCGGCGGGAGGCGCGACGTTTGCGGGCGGAGCGTGCGTCTCAGGTGCGAGCGGGCATCCATGGCCTCGCGGGTGGCGTGGTTGCAGGTGGTTGGCAGAGTTAGGGTGCGACGGTGGAGTGTGGGCGTCGGGGTACACCACTTGCCCAGTCCTTTGACTGGCCGACGGTGGCGGCGGCAATTGACGCCGTACCCTTCCTGAAGGCTCCGTCGCGGCGTTCCCACTCTTACCGCCTTGCTCCGGGTGAAAACCTGATCTTCACGGATCGGGCGATGGCGACTATTCATGGTCGTACCCTTCTTGGAGGCATCGCTTTGGAGGCCTGGCTTCGTTGTTGTCCGGTTCACCTCTCTATTGTTGTCGGTGGGGTGTTGTGTCGGTGCCCGGCACCTTTGTATCTTGCCTTGGGTGTGTGCATTGTGTGCGTTGTTCGGTCTATCGGTTGTAATCGGAGATGATGCTTTATATATAAAGCGGGGGAAAACCCTTTTTCGGTAAATTCACAGACCATGGTCATCCTCATTTATTTGTCCACAATGCTTATGTTACTATTCCTAATTTGTGTAACACATACCAGATGGATTTCAGTTGCATCTCTGTTTATTCTGGAGATTAACCAATTAGACTTGTTCACTGTGTTGCCATTGAGTATATTTTCATTTGCATCTTCACTTCATGTTGACATAGACCTTATATCTTGCGTTTGTTGGTGTTTTACCTAGGGCGATCCATTCCTCCATATAGTGGATGATAGTAAACTTCAGGCTGTGAAAGATTCCCCTGATAACCCATCGAAAATATACGGATCACCAGAGGACAATGCTAGCGCGTTGAAGGCCCTTGAAGCAATAGAAGTATCAGAAAGTCAATCTCGAGAGTGCATCGTCTCTACAATCATGAACAATATAGTAAATATTATTGATGTAATGTTCACCTTCTCACTTGGTATTAGGTTCATCATTTGAAACAATTTCCATGCAGCTGTTTTTTGACTTTTCTGTTTCTGCAGGCAGAGTTGCACAGTGTGAGAAGCCAACTGCTAAGTGACTTCGCTCCCGATGACATGTGCCCAATGAGCAATCAGTTCTTTGAAGAATCTGCTGAGCATTCAGTATCAGGATCTCATGAGAATGGCCACCATGAAGAGGTATATGTGTCCTCCACATATATATATTTGCCTACAGCTTTTACTTCTGAAACCACCATAATTTTGGACCACTGTATTCTTCGAGTACTTCTGTTGCTAATTGAGTGTGTTCAATAGGCTATGCTGATTGACCTGGGAAATGAGAACGATATCTTTGGGGAAGCTTCAGGAAGTACAGCAACTTCTGCAACATCTGTACCTACTGCAGATCTTATGAGTATTGATCAGCTTCTCGAAACAGTATGTCCTTGTCAGAATCCCATGCTTTTCTTTGGGTACTGTCATGATAAGATAACCTGGCATGAGTTGATTACCGGTTCTGTCAGCAACTATCTGTCCTCTAGTAGCATATCTAGGCAGATTATCTCTAGAAAAGTAGCACATCCAGGCAGAAGACAGTTGAGGTTTATCAGGATTGAAATTGCACAATCTGAACAGAATGACCGCTTCATGAACTTACATTTGTCATCATTTTGCCATTTCATAGGTCGGCGCAGACCCTGCACATCATACGGAAAAATCTTTCGTGTCAGCAGACATGCCATACATGGAAATGACTAGCCAATGCGAAGCCCTGACGATGGGGAAACAGCAGAAGATGTCTACCTTCATGAGCTTCCAGACGAACATGCAAGCAGCTCCGCTGCCAAGCCATCAGCCCAACCAGATGGAGCTGGCTCTCTTCCATGATCCACCGTTGCCTCAGGTAGCATAATTTCCACTCTGCAGACCATTCTTCAGTCTCTCACAACGCATCTGAGAGAAGCATGTTAGTACTACATTTTAGCAAGATGCTGAAACCAACGAGGCTTTGTCTAAGCAGGCCGGGGCGCAGAGCACGAACCCGTTCGCCGACGATAACTTCAAGGGTTACCCTGAGTACATGAACACCAGCAACCCGCAGACGGCAGACGATCCCTTCCAGCAACATTTCCTGAAGCTGCCGGCGTCAAGCCCCTACGACAACTTCCTCAGGGCTGCAGGGTGCTGAGGCGAATGAGTTTCAGCCCGGAGCAGCAGCAAGTCTGTCGTGTCACGTCTCGACGCATGGTACCGAAACAGGTACGTAGTTCGCACAGATCAGGATCTCAGGTTGCTCACCAGAAATGTGGCAATGCCCATGAATGGTTTTTGCCGGAAAAGGCTGTAATATATCCGCGCGCGCGCTGTGTTAGAGGGTCGACCGGATTCAGCACCCATTCTTTGTGTATAATAGTGGTATATAGGTTGGTTGCTGTGTTGTATATTATCTCCATCTCGGCGATGCGTAGAGGGACTGGGGGGAGCAGTGCCTTCTACCGGCAGAAGTGTGTGCGTCCATGTAACATAACATGCTGCCTCAATGGCAGCAGATTGCAGGAATACATAACGAAAATGATGTGTATAATATGTGTACAAGGAAGCACTCCCCCATCTACCAGAACATGCATCTGATTGATTGCAAGAGTGTCATTGTTGAGATTAAACCAGGCAGGTCTGAAGATCTGATCTCGGGCTGACACCTGAATCGAGATGTTTCCTTCTTTCCATTTTGTACCGCATTTATTAGCTATTGCATAATTGCAACGCAATTGTGGCCTATGCACTTTATGCAAGAGTTGCGAGTGTGGAGAATGAAGGAGTGGCTCGGCTTAGGGGCATTGCCGATAGATCAATGGGCGAATGAGCGTACTATCAAGAATTGGTGGACCAACATGCCGAAGATCACCTGAATGCCATGGCCACCCTCATCGTGCTTATCTCCTGGGTCATCTGGAATAGGAGGAACGCTAACGTCTTCTGGAAGAAATTGACGCCACCATTCTACATTGTAAAGCTTATACAGGATAGGCCGAGCTTTGGGCCACGGGGGAGCTGACACTTGAGCGCTATCATGCCGCAAGATTAATCGGTTGATGTAATTTTTGTTGACGGGCTAGATATTAAGCCGCTTCCGTGTACTCTAAACCCCTTAATTAATGAATGAGGCAAGCATTTTGCCTCCGTTTCAAAAGAAAAGAGAGACGGCAAGTCTAGCTCTTGCCGCGTTTTCCCCCTCTCGCTTCTCCTTTGTAAATGTTGGAAGTTGGCAGTTGTGTCCATGGATTTGGATGCGAATATGTGTTCCTAATGTTCTCTGGGAACTGGGCAGCATCTTTTGACCAAATCATGGAGCAGGCAGTGACTCATCTGATTATTAAGCTAGCCGTGGACCGTTACAGTCTTCAGGCAAGTGTTTACCTGTCTCCAATCCATGATTTCGTTGTCACCGTCCATCGTGAGGAGACGCGACTGGTTTAATTTTGACTCGAGTAACAAAACATTATTCTTCTTCTCTCCTTTTGAGATTGTATATGTATTCTGTCCGATCTCTTTGCAGTAAAGCCGATTTTTCTCGAGCAACACCTTTGTGGCTTTGTAGTTGAAAGGCTTAGCGTGGCTAGCTTTTGATGGATTAATTTGACCATGGAAAAGGAAAATGCTCCTCACGATTTTCGCCTTGTCATATTTTACTGGTGCTCTATATCTTCGAATATGCCACTCGCTGGCCGGCCACTGGAACGTGGCTGCCTTACCTCAGCCGGCATCATCATCAGAAATATAAAAATAAAAGATCACGTCTCATGATAGGTGAGAGGATATCGTATTGTTTTTCTTCTGGGAAATTCAAGCGAAAGATACATACGTGGTAGTTCGGAGGGATGACGTTTCGACACGCTTCCACACGTTTCGACACGCTGCGAGATGACGCTGCGGCACAGTGGTCGGTGCGGTTCGCCGCCGATCTCAAATCGGTGGTGCGGCCTAAATTCCACCGTGGCGTGGTGGTGGTGCACCCACACACCTCGACGATATTCCTGGTTGACGAGCGCGGGTGCACGGTGGACAAGCGGTCGGGAGGCGGGTGCGTTTTGCGGCCGGGGGTCACGGTCGCGTTCCCCTGCCACGTTGCGTGCATCGAG
>NC_041393.1:580664213-580673833 GCF_002162155.2 Triticum dicoccoides
TGGGGAAGCAATTAAGGTGGAGAGAAGATTCAGATCGAGATCAGGTCAGACGCTTCCGCACTTCACCCTCCTCTCCCCACCTGCCCCATCTTCCTCCCTGGGCGTTCGAGCGTGCGACGGAGATGGTGGAGATCAGCGAGGAGAAGATGCGCAGGTTTGCGGGCAGGGATGCGCGCATGCGGATCCGGTTGAGGGAGATCGGGGCGTGGTACTTGAGCAAACGCGAGATGTACGCGGAGGCAGAAGCAATTGTGGAGAACCTGACAGAGACGGAGGAGAGATCTCTGTTTGGGCGAGGTGGACGCAAGCACCCGCTGCAGGTGCTGCCGTGGGCGGCGGATCAGGCGGATTTGCCGGTGAGGACGGTGGCGAGGAAGTGGGTGGCCTTCACCATCTTCGCGACCGCAAACCTCGCCCCCGCCATGAGGGAATCGGCGCTCCGCTCGCGGGAGGGGCTGCTAGCCCTTCCTGCTCCGGGGACGGCTATGGCCCCGATCGTGATTCACGAAGACCCGGTGGATCTGGCACCACAGGAGGCGGCGGGGGTGCGGCGTCGCTCCGCTCGCCTAGCCGCGGCGTCATCAACCTCGGAGGATCCACCACCTCGTCGTTCAGCACGCCTCGCCGGAAACAGAGCCTGAACTCCTCACTAGCTGGTAACCGTTTCTGGGTGCTAGCTAGTGAGGATTCAGACGATGTTTCTGACGAGGAATCAGACAATTCAGGTATGAAACATCGACCTTCTTCCATGTACCTGGCTTACACCTGTGATGATGGGAAAAGTCAGGGAGAAATTGATATCCAACATCGAATTCGACGTGTTAATCGTAGATTGAGGAAAAGGATGGATAATTATGTCCAGAGTCTTTTGCTTAGAGATGGAAAAAATGGGAATGAGGCAGTTCAGAGTGGGTTGACTCATATCGACTCACCTAATTGGGGGGGATTTCATAAACAAGAAATGAATATGGCACTGATCAGGATTAGGGATAAGATACCCAAGGTTTGGGATCTTCCTAGATTTCCTGAATATCTGTCAGATATTGATAATATGTGTGAGGTTGTTGAGATTGATAACAATAAGGATATTGAGAGGGGCAAGTCTGGGTGTATTAACTCTTCATCTGATAATGATATGAAAATAGATACCATTCCAGTGAATGTCGGCTTGGAAGAGGCTATGGCAGAATTTCAAGCTTACTTTGCTGAAAAAGGATCAGATGCTGGGGGGGAGGAGGTGACAGTGGGGACCGGTGTGAAGGGAGAGAAAGTGGATTAGATGGGCCTGGGTCAAAGGTGGCCCAAGTATGGATGCCACCAAGGAAGCCCAGATAATAACAGTGGAGACGGGGGCCTATATATAGGAGGGATCCCAACTTCCGTCCCTGATCCCGATTTCCTCCACCTCCCAAACCCTAGAGGGATCTTGGCGGCGACTAGTGAAGAAATAGAGGTGGTGGAAGGAGGTCTGTCCTGGGGAGAAGAAGAAGACATGGCTGACAGGCAGGAGAGTTGGAGGCCAAGGCCTGGAAGGGGAAACTTTCAAGGAGGGAGAGGTAATTTTTACGGTCGATCTGAACATTTTGGGAGGGGTTTCAACAGGCAGGATGAAAGAGAGGTGGATGGTTACGGTTGGAAAAACAGAGAGGGGGTTTTCAGAGGAGGATCTGGGACAAATAGCAGTGGCTCTGGTGGGGATGGTAATTCTGCTGGAAGTGGAAGAGAGGGAGACAATAAGTTTGGCAGATTTGCTTCTGAAAGAGGGGGAAATCAACAGGAGAGATTTCAGGTTGGGGGGGATGAAAACAGGCAGGAAAGTGGTTCTGGGATGGCTACAAGTATAGGAATTCAGGGGGGTCCAGTCCAGCTGGCAGGTGGATTTCCTGTGATGAGCAACAGTAATTTTCCTCAGCTAGTGCCGGTGGGGATGGGGCTGGGACAGTTTGGTCTTGTGCCTCAGGAACAATTGGCACAGCAGTATCAATTCTTATTGTCCAACATGCCAAAACAAGAGACCTTACTTCAACAAGCAAATGCCAGAGTGGAAGGACAAAAGGAAACAACCAAGAAGAAGGAGATTGGAAATCCAAAAGAGCTCTTTTGTGTGAAGTGTAAGGAAAAGGGACATGTGAAGAGTGATTGCAAGAATAAGGTTTTCTGTGTGGTGTGCCAAAGACCATCTCATAATACTGATGAATGCACCATTTTAAAACAGCCTAAGCCAGTTGCTAAATATGTGGGGTATGGAGCCAGGGGTTTGGGTTGTCTTTTGGTGCAGAACACTAAGGAAATTGTAGCTGCTGAGCACGTCAATCCTATGGCCTTGGTGGCTGTGCATGAGGGGCAGCTGAATGATACCACAGTGGCCTATGGCTTCAGCAAGATGTTTGACTGGGGGTGGACATGGAGAGCCAAGTTTCAGAATCCTACAACCTTTCTTATGAGATTCCCTAGTAAAGCCAAATTGGTGGAGTTGAAAAACTTTGGCAAATTTACTTTGCTGGGTACTGGTGCCATGGTCGAGGTTGACTTCTGGAGTCCAGATGACAGGGCTAAAGGGAAGCTACATTCAGTCTGGATTAAGATGTGGGGGGTCCCTGATAACCTGAGACATTATTTGGGAGCTTGTGAGATTGGTTCGGCTCTGGGGCCAGTGGTGGAAGTGGATGTTGATCATATTCACTCTAGGGAGGAGATAAGAGTGAAAGTGGGAGTAAGAGACTTGCATAAGGTTCCTGCTGGCACAGAAATCACTACCAAAGACTTGCTGCTGTATGACATAGGTTTTGAATTTGATTCAGTTGCTGAACAAGGTTGGTACAAGTTTGAGGAGGGAAACAAAAGGAAGACCTTTGATTACCTGGACTTAGAGAGCTATGATACACAGAGGGAGAAGGAGGTACAGAAGAAAAGTAAACAATCTGAACCTGCAAAGCCATTGGTTAGTTTAGGGAGTTTGGGACTAAAGCAGTATGAGAAGGTGGTTCTGAAGACAGGGGATGTGCCTCAGAAGGATAAGTTGCTCAAGGACAAGGCAGAGGTGGGGACGGCTAGAGAAGAACAAGGAGAAGAAGAAAACTTAAAAGCTAGATTGCAGAAAGCAGAGGAGTTAGCAGCGAGGCAGACTGCTCAACTGATGTTGGAGGAAAAAAAGAGAAAAGAAATGGATATTATTAGGAAATCATTAGAAAGGGAAGTTAAGAGACAGCATGAGCTTCTGCAGATTAATCTGAAGGTCAGTGAAGAGGTGAGAGGATCTCAATCAGGGGAAAAGCAGCTTGGGAGTGAAGATGAGAAGGAGAATTCAGGAGAAGGAGTAGGAGCAGAAGAAAATAAAGAAAGTGGGGGAGGTATGTCAGAGCTGGAATAAATGGAACAGGCAGTGGGACTGGGTTATATGGAGCCTGTGGACTATACTGCCAGTCAGGAAACTGAATCTTTTGAGACCAAAATCAAAAAGGCTGGCATAGGAGAGTTGGAATCCCAAGACGAGGAAGAATTGAGAAGATGCATTAGGCTGAAAGGCAAGGAAGACAAAAAGATCACTGATTTGGCTAAAGAGAGAGTGGCACAAAAAAACAATTATGGTGAGTATTTTCCTTCTGATGTCATATCTAGGCCTAATGATATTTTACAGCAGATTGCTGAGGGGGTTGGTGTTAGCCTAGGATCTAAACCTGATATTGTCAATCACAATCTGGAATTAATTAAAACGGCTGAACAGGCTAGGATTGATATGTGGCTAACTGACTATAACAATAAACAGAAGCAAAACCGCATGCCTGAGGAACATGACTTTCTTGATACTGGAGAATATTCTCTATTAGATCTGTTAGAAGATGAAGAAATGGAAAAAGAGGAAGAGGAGAATGAGGAGTGGGAATTAGTGAAGGGTCTTTTCTCATCAAAAAAAGCTAAGAAAAAGGCAAAACTACGAGAGGTTCTGAAGTTAAAATTGCCTCAGTTGTCAGAAATTTAGAACTTTCAGATAGGAAGAAAAAGAAAAAAAGATGAGGGGCATTTTTTGGAATATGAGAGGTTTTGGGGGTGATATTAAGAAAAGATTTTTAAGAGAGATGATTATGGATATGAAAGTTGACTTCCTGGGTTTGCAGGAGACCATGAGACAACAATTTTCCAGAAATGAGCTACAGCAGGTTTGTGCAGGGAGGGATTTTCATTGGCATTTCACCCCAGCTAGGGGGAAATCTGGTGGCCTCTTACTGGGTGTGAATTATACCACATTACATATAATTTCCCAGGATGAGGGGGATTATCATATTAAAATGACAGTCCAAAATATTGAAAAAAGGTTCATTTGGGACCTAGTGGTGATATACGGTGAGGCACAACTAGAGAGGAAAGCTTTGTTCCTGGCTGAGCTATCCAGAGTTTTTCAAAATTCTATAAACCCTATTTTAATTGGAGGGGACTTTAACATTATTAGGAAAGCCAGTGAGAAAAATAAACCAGGATCCCCTGGACACTGGAGTTTTCTTTTCAATGCCATTTTGGAACAGGCCGGGGTGAGAGAATTGGATATGAATGGGAGGAAATTTACTTGGGGCAATTGTATGCTGAATCCCACGTTTGAGAAACTAGATGGAATTCTATGTAGCACTGATTGGGAAGAGGTCTACCCCTTAACCCATGTAACAGCTCTAACTAGGGAGAAATCAGATCATACTCCTCTATATTTGGATTCTGGGGATTTACAAAAAACAGAACCAATTTTCAGATTTGAAAATGCGTGGTTTAAGAGAGATGGGATTGATGATATTGTTCAGAAAGTTTGGAATGATTCTTCCATTAAGGGGGACAACATAGACAGGTTGCTGGGGAAACTTAGAATGTTAAGACCCAAACTTAAAGGGTGGAATAGAAATATGAATGCTTGGTATGTGGAGCTAAAGAAGGATATTCTACTCAAATTAGATATCATTGATAAAAATTGTGAGGTTAATGGCCTTACAGCTGCTGATAGAAAGGAACGGATTGAGTTGAGGGCCTAGCTTGATAGATTTCTCAAAGAAGAAGAGGCTAAATGGAAAAAGAGAGCCAAAATTGATGAATTATTAGAGGGAGGCAGCAATACCAAATTCTTTCATGCCAAAGCAAATGGGAGACTTAGGAGGAATAAAATCTCTAGGTTAGAACAAGAGGAGGGGGTGATTGAAGGAGATAAGAATTTGATGGAATATATTACCACTTTCTACAAAAACTTATTTGGCCCACCAGATAATTCCTCTGTTTCCCTAAATATTGATAATCCTGCTAGGATTCCAATGGAACATGCTAATCTGTTGGTGGAATAATTCTCTTTAGAAGAAATTAAAAAGGTTGTCTTTAAAATGGCACACAATACTCCTAGGCCAGATGGCTTCACGGCTGAATTCTACCAACACTATTGGGAGTTGGTGAAATTTGATTTAAAAGCTTTGCTAGATGATTTTGCCAGTAGGAAGATTGATATTAGTAGACTGAATTATGGTATCATAACCCTGGTCCCCAAAGGGATTGGTGCTAATCAAATCCAGAAGTTTAGGCCTATATGTCTGTTAAATGTATGCTTTAAAATTATCACCAAAGTCTTGATGAACAGACTAAATTTGGTAGCTGCTGAGGTTATCTCCCCTGTACAAACTGCCTTTGTTAAGGGCAGATATATCATGGAGGGGGTACTAATCTTGCATGAGGCTTTGAATAGCATTAAAAAGAATAAGCAAAGTGCTATGCTTTTGAAAATTGACTTTGAAAAGGCTTATGATAAAATCAAATGGTCCTTTTTGTTCCAAATGCTTAAACTGAAAGGGTTTCCAGACAAATGGGTTGACTGGGTTATGGAAACAGTTAGAGGGGGGAAAGTTTGTGTCAAAGTTAATGAGAATTTAGGAAAGTATTTCTGTTCCTATAAAGGCCTGAGACAAGGGGATTCTTTATCTCCTCTGAATTTTGATTTGGCTGCTGATGCTCTAGCAATTATGTTGAATAAGGCTAGAGAAAATGGACTAGTTAAAGGGGTTCTAAATGAATATACAACAAATGGGGTCAACATGTTGTAGTATGCAAATGACACTATATTCCTGCTACAAGATGATATGGACAGTGCACAAAACTTGAAATATATTCTATGTTTGTTTGAACAAATGTCTGGTCTGAAGATTAATTTTCATAAAAGTGAACTCTTCTTATTTGGTGCGGCAATTGATAAGAAAGATGAATATGCAAAAATATTTACTTGCCCGGTGGGTGCTTTACCTATGAAAAAGTTAGGGTTACCTGTTGATAAAAATAGAATCAGAAATAAACATTGGAAGCCTCCTGAGACTAAGATGGAAAAAAATGTGAAACTTGGCAAGGGAGACTGTTAGCTAGTGCGGGGAGAGTTACTTTGATACAATCGGCCCTTACAGGCATACCCTACTTTATGATGTCCTTCTACGGACTCCCGGTGGGGGTCGAGAAGCGCATGGATTTCTTTAGAGCTAGATTATTATGGCAAGAAGATGATCAGAAGAGGAAATACCATTTGGTGAAATGGTCTGAGGTTTGCAGGCCAAAGGATATGGGGGGCCTGGGGATACAAAATTTAGCCTGTATGAACAAGGCTTTGCTGTGTAAGTGGTGGTGGAAATTATATACAACTCAGGGATTGTGGCAAGATATAGTTTTAGAAAAGTATGTGAAGAATAAAAGTGTGGGCAATGTTTTGGCCAAACAGGGTGATTCACAGTTTTGGAGGGGGATACTAAAACACAGAGATCATTTTGTCTCTTTGTGTAAATTTAAAATTGGAAACAACAAAAGATCTCGTTTCTGGGAAGATTGGTGGATTGGTAGTGCTCCATTAAAAAAGAACTTTCCTAGACTATATGATATATGCTTTGATAAAAGGAAAACGGTTAAAGAAGTTTTAGATAATGGACTAGACAATGTCCAGTTTAGGAGAACCGTATTGGGAGATGCTAGAGAATTGTGGGGTCATATTAAAGAGGCTTGTGATGTGGTGACTTTAAATGAGGAGAGGGATGAGATTAAATGGACTCTTGATAAGAAGGGAGTTTATACTGTAAAATCCTTCTATAGACACCTGATTGAAAACAGGGTCAAATATCCACACTTATATATGTGGAAGATTAAAATGCCACCCAGGATCAAGGTGTTCATGTGGTTGTCCCTTAGGAAAAGTATCCTCACGAAAGATAATTTGATTCGTAGGGGGTGGAAGGGAGATGATAAATGCCCTTTCTGTGGGAAAAAAGAGGACATAAACCATCTTTTTTTGACTTGTTCGGTAGCTAGACTATTATGGAACATATTAAAATGTGCCTTTAATCTTAATGACATTCCAGACACACTAGATGCTGTTATGAGAACTTGGATAAATACCTTTGGAAAAGATGAAAAAAGCTTGGTCATGATATGAGTTTCAGAGATTTGCTGGACTATCTGGAAACTTAGGAATAGTGTGATATTTGACAACAATAGGGTGAATGATCCCTGTGTTCCTGTTTCCTTGTTCATTAAAAATCTAAATGATTGGAATATTTTGCAGACAAATCCCGTAAGAAGTAGGCTGATGGAGGCTGGAGTGAAGCTAGTAAGTGAGGTGGCAGAAGAAATATTCAAGGCAGCGCATGGGTGGCGCCTGAAGACTGGGAGGATCGAAGGGTAGCTGATGCCCCTCTTGCTGCGATGGATATGTTGGCTCCCGCCTTCTCTTGCCGGCTTTACTTCATTTTGTTGATGCTCGGACTTAGTTGATGTTCCTGTAATATTGAGTCTGCTATTTTTAACTGGTCGTTTCCCTAGTAGCCTCTGTTCTTATAACATAGTGGGTTGTCGTTCTGGGGCTAGATCCTCATGTTTCTAGACCATGGAACACTCTTTCAGGTTCCTCCCCTGCTGTCTTTGGGTTTTCGGAGAGGGGAAGGGATGGCTTCTCCTCCTTTCCCAATATGGCAGCAGGATGGAGCAGCTGGAAGAGTGGAGTCTTGTGTTGGGGGTTATTGTGTTTCCTTTTTTTACTTTGTTCTGTGACAAGACTTGGTGATTTCTGTTAATGGAAATCGGAGAGAGCACTCTCTTTTATAAAAAAAATTGGTTTAGTTCGGTGTACAATCATGTAGCAGTGCGGGGAAGCGGGCAGTTGAGATGGCAGTTTCTTGTGATCACGCATACGGAAGGAAACGCGTACGCGCATCAGAACTCTCAACGGGGAAATTAATAAGACACAGTAGCATGATATCTGTACCTGATTGCCGACAAAATTCGTGTCGACAAAATTAAGCTCACCGATCGTTTTCAGCTTAAACTGGCATTTCCTCCTAGCCGCTTCACTTTGTGGTCAATGAATGCTAGTAGTAGAAGGGAATTAATCAATCCTACTTAATCGTCGTTTCTTTTTTCCTCGTTATGAAAATGTGATATGATCCATAAACCAAATCATCAGTAAACACATCCTGGAAAATAAGTGCAGAAAAAGGAGGACATTGGAAAATGAAAAAGTTACAACGAGATCCTTAGGGAGCAGACCATCTTCTTCCTCCCCAACGGCATGATGACGAGCCGCCCCCGATGTTCATCGCCAGAGCTAGCTTAGTGTTGTTTACCGCAGGCATGAGGTCATCAACACCATACGGACTTGCCCAACCAGCGCCCTGCAGGAGAAGTAGTCATCATCAGAAGAGTCACAAATCCAAGAGTCGAACCTCCATTATTTCTCAAAGACCTTACGTTGGCACCGGAAGCCGCATTGATGCGACCAAGACGAGGCCAAAGGACCAAACTGCAAAGAAAAGTTGTTGTTGCTGCCTCGCTGACAAGTCCTAACCTCACCCGCTAGAAAGACCAATAGAAATATATGCGATCGAGCCATTGAAGCCGCCGCTGATGAAACCCTCAAGATGGCAAGACTCGAGGAAACCTTATTAGCCAAGCCGGCATTGTGGCCACCACCGAAGAGGCGACGCCATGAAACCCTAATGTATCTATGGGTCGGCACCGAGGAACCCACAAAGACTGTAGGGTGCGAAGTGTTTTGCTTGTGAAACGAAGCATGCATGTTTTGTCAAAAGGTCGAGCCCCCTTGCCTCATGCCTACTAATTTCATAGATATGACCTTCCATGCTTCGCACAACAACTCATCCTTCATCATCGAGTACCTTAACAAGAAGGTAAAAAAAAGCTCAATGGCATTTGGCCGAACACCTGGGGGCGTGGTGTCTGTCTTGGACGACGACGACAAGGGGACGGAGGGTAACTGACTGCCGGATACTGGGTGGAGGGTGGCGTAGTCCATGGTGGACAGGCGCGTGGATGGGGGCTTAAGACGTCCGACAATGGCTGGGCGGTGGTCGGAGAGGTACCACTAGTAGAAAAACAGCTAATAGTCCCGGTTCGTAAGGGCCTTTAGTCCCGGTTCATGAACCGGGACTAATGGGTCATTACTAATACCTCCACCCATTAGTCCTGGTTCAAACACGAACCGGGACCAATGTGCCTACACGTGGCCTATGCGTCGAGCCTAGTTAGGGGGGCCTTTGGTCCCGGTTGGTGGCACCAACCGGGACCAAAAGGCATCCACGCGTCAGCATTCCAATGGTTGGGGTTTTTGTTTT